>NW_024365937.1:0-368472 GCF_014805655.1 Passer montanus
ATGAAAATGTCCTGTCCCCACGACACAGGTATAAAGAATGTTATAAATTTGTTTTAAAAAGAACTCCATTAAACACACTAAAATCAATAGGAAACATTAAAAATGTAACATAAGCCTTATTTGGATTTTATAGAAATGCATATCATTTTTTCTTTAAGGAAAAAAAAATTGGAATGTGACAGAAGGCTCCATGATATCTGAAAAGACAATTAAAATAAAGCATTGCTCCTGGCTTTCCAGGTGGCTGAATCCTTTATTTCCAGCTAAGAAGGGATGCCCCATACTTTATATTCAATATAGCTGTGCTGCCAGTGACTTCCACCAATGCTGGAGCTGCCTTAAGGTAACGAGTGCAGAATCAAACTGTCAGCACTGGATGGATCCCAAGCATGAGCCCAATTCCATCTCACATCAACTGCTTTGATGCAAACCTCTACCGAGAGACAAGCTTTGGGTGAGCCCTGGCATGGGGGAGAGGAATCAAGGACTGTCTGTGTCCCCTCACAGAATTATTTTTTTTGTTTGTTAAACATTTTGTAAATGTCATTTTGTAAATGTAAATGTCTGAACACTGCAAGACAAAGCTCAGTTGGGTAATTCTAATGAAATCTTGGAGGCTTGGAGAGAAAATACAGGAGGTGTTTAAAGAAAGTGCTTCTATTTCACACTGTGTTGCAGCAGCTGAAATTAAATTCTGATTAATATTGTTTAAAAGCAGTAGTAAGTGACTGTACTGACCTTTGATGGTCAGTGGTTTTTTAATACATGCCAGAGGTCAAGCAAGTAAAATCCCAAGGAGCTATGGCAAGGGGGCATGATGGGGAGAAAAAAGGGGAGGGGTATTAAGAGAAGTGTAGCATGTACATGCCTGCTATTTGACTACAGCTCTTTTCTGCTTCATACCCTCAGGCAGCCTGAAGCTAACTAATAACCCTGTCATCTGCAGAGAAAACTGATCATCACAGTTTCACAAATAAGTAATTTAAAATTAATTATATCACATCCTAATAAGACCAGCTCTGATTGTCTCCTATCTTATCTTGGATTACTTTATCAGCACTGAATATATTAATTTTGCAGATAAACCTGGGAGTGCTTGAGCAGCAGCTGATGCTGAGTGTCTCTCTGTGTCACTACCAGTACCTCCCTGACCTCCTGAAGTCCAGATGTACAAGGCTCACCGTGCAGGGAAAGCCAGGGAATTTTTCCCTTTTCATTTTGTGTTGCCTGATGCCTTCCCTCAGGTGCACACCTCCCCCACTGAGGTTATTACAGTCACCTCAGCTATTCCAGATTATCTCAATGTTCACCCCAAATGCAAACCTGGAGTTTACGACTCAGCTCTCCCATATGCAGCTATGCTCCAAAGCAGCTCCCTCAACCATTTTGCTAAGCCCAGACTCTGTGGATGACAAAGCAGCCCCTTTATTTTGATATTCCAATTATATGAATGGCACTGACAAGTTGGAGACAGAAGAGTTGTAGCAATGGTGAAGTACCAGAGCGAGCAGGGTGAGATCTTGGAAAACTCTCAGCCTGCCTCTGTAACAGATACTTGAGAAATGATCCTTCAAAATGCTCTTTTTTTCAGAAAGTGCCTGTGTGTTGAAACAAATCAGACTTGCTGCTCAGAAGAGAGCTGAAGCAGAATGGGAAT
Organism: Passer montanus; assembly: GCF_014805655.1. Lineage (NCBI taxonomy): Eukaryota > Metazoa > Chordata > Aves > Passeriformes > Passeridae > Passer > Passer montanus. Next base: position 1,658 of record NW_024365937.1, read on the forward strand.
ATCAATTAATTGATGCAATTTCTTTTTCCTCAAAATTTTAATTTACAGGAAAGGTAAAGGTTTGAAATCACAACATTGCATGATTTTAATATAATCTTGAAGCAAAAAACCCTCAGGGTTTTGCCTTTTAAACAATAAAGGAGAAGCAAGGATATTAAAAGTAATGGTAACTCTCTTAGGCCAGTAGAATATTCCCCACCTGGCCTGGCATGCTACAAACTGGACACAAATTTCAATTTTGGAACAAATGGGGGCAAGTAACTGCTATCACAAACTGTGTAGGAGACACTACATTACAGCAATCCTTCAGGTCACTCTTTGAGCTCATGCAAGAAGGATTTTCTCCCTTCAAACCATTAATCACTGCTGATGAGCTCCAAGAGAAGCACAAGGTTAACTAATGTTTCCCCCTTTTCCAGACATTCTTCTTTGAAGAGAGAGAGAGAGAGTGGCAAAGCTCAAGAGTCAGGAGTTCAGAAGGCACTGCAAGAGTCAGACCGATTAGTATCCTCCCAGCAGTCATATTTTCACCCTAGGAAAATTAAACATTGCCCAATTAGCCATATTTTATCACTTTTAGCACAAGAGATCACCTCTCAACAGCTGTTTATAGTTTTTCCAGTAAAAGTTACCTCTATTAAAGATAACTGGGCATAATGATTTCATCTGGAAATGCTATTACATGTTTTCAAAAAGTTTGACCTGAATTCAAGGTTGGTGGCAGCAGGACTGAATAACAGATTTGAGGTTCTAGTCAAAGTAAATAGTTTCTAGTGAGCGCTCATAAGAGCAGTTGTAGCAGGATGCTCTGCTCCAGAGTGGGGGGAGAACAACTTGAACAATACTGGTTTTGCAAAGCTATCAGCAGTGAAAAGGAGAAGGGGGTTGGCACACTGCTTTTGGTGTTGAATGATGCCAAAAACAACCTGACTCATCATTCCCAAAGATAAACATCCTGATAGTGAGGTGAAGATGTGGCAGACCTGATAAAGTAACTGATATAAAGGGATAAGCAAGTGATACTGCTTATAACTTATCTAAAGATGCTGAGTTGACACAGCTGGCCTGGAGACATATAAATCACTTTATATATAAAAACCCAGTCCCACTTTTTAACAGCAGGGTCTTCATAGAATCACAGAATGGTTTGGGTTGGAAGGGATCTTAAAGATCATCCTTTCCAACCCTCCTGCCATGGGCAGGGCCACCTTCCACTAGGCCAAGTTGCTCAAACCGCCACCCAACCTGGCCTCGAACACTTCCAGGGATGGGGCATCCACAGCTCTGGACATCCTGTGCCAGGGCTCACACCTTCTAGCATACTCTTTCTTGAAGTGTGTTTGGAGATTCTTCCCTGAAGTGGGGACACCCCTCAAGGTTACTCCTTGAGGCCGAGTGAAAGAGATTTGCCTGCAGTCGTTGGCATGGGTGAGTAACATCAATCTCTACTCAATAATTGGTTTTCTTTGCTGCAATATAATTGCTTCAATATTGCTTCAATTCTAATTGAAGTTATAGCTTTGAGTTATATTCTATTTGAGTTATTCTAATTGAGTTATAGCTCCCCTGCTGTGCAGTAAATAATTTTGATTAAGATCTTTTAGTCTAGTCATTAAATTATTTATTTTTATATAAATATATTTGGTTCCCCTTCCTTTACCTTGTGGGACAAAGTTGCATGACGGTTCAATTACAGCTATGTAATCTTTCAGTCATAAATCACTGACAAATCTGGGGCTAAGATTGGATCCAGCAGCACCTGGACTCCTCTCTAGGAAGGAGTTTAGAGAGCAAGGAGATTCTTTGTGTCCCTCATGACTCAACAGAAGGGCTTCTCTAATAAACTTTAGCTGAAGCTCTCATTCTGCCTGAGACAGCAGTATAACCAAAGCCAAACTCATGCAGATCAACACACTCTCCACACTTCTATCATATTGATTTTTGAGTTCATGGGAGGCCTGGACAGCACAAACTGAGAACCAGAAAGGTGCTTGGAGCTGCACTAATGTGTTCCAACTCATATAATCCCGCTGTCTTTCTTCATCAGGGATAGAACTGAAGGAAGGAGATGTGATCCTCAGCTCTGGCTTCTCTCTAGCTGCTGACATAGGTTAGGGACAACTTGACAAATGGCTCCTCTACAGAGTGTACTGAAGAACCCAGGGTCCAGGCAGATGCTTTTTGTCCTGTGTAGTAAGACTGAACAAAAGCCATACGTTTGCCAGGGGACTAATTTAAAACTTATGTTTTTACTCATCCGCTCCATACAGGCACAGTGGTCTTGTCTGTAGCATCACAGAGGGTCTTTCTCATTATTCTCCTCCCTGGGCCACACAGTTTTCCTGTGCTTTTGCTTTTCAGTATAGGATTCTTGTCATATCATTTGTGGCTGAGACAGATCTACCCAAGGAACAAGAGAGAATTTTATTCTTGCAGCTTGAATTTGGACTATGTATTCAAATACCTGTGATCTTCTTAAGACTTTGAGGGCAAGATGTGCATTACTGCTGCTCTGGACTGTTGCTAGTGGCATAATATGGTGCCTCTCAGGGGGACTCTGATCACATCACAGTTGATGCTTGTGTCTCTGGCTCTTTTCAGCAAAATGGGGTGTTTTTTCCCCCACTGGGTATCAGACTGTTGCACTGCACCAGTGCTGGCTGGCCCCAGGTGCTCCTGGAGAAGTCCTGTTCAGCTGGAGGGAGCTGTGGTGTCACCTTGTGTATGGGACTGACTTCAACCTACCCTCAAGCTAAACAACAGGCAGGTGTATTGTAATGGCTTTCTACAAAATGCTGCATGTAATCCCTTGGTTCATGAACTTTCCTGAAAATAGTGACTATATTTGGATCTTCTTGTAATAGAGGGAGGCTTTTGTGGCTAGACTAAGGAAGAGGCCTGCTCCTAAGCCTTTGGGAGGATTGTTCACAGGAGACATCCTGGCAGCTCAGACATGGACAGTGTCATAAATAAATGACAGTTAATTTGAGGGGGGGAAAGATGATATGAGAAAGTGTAAGGAATAATAATCAGAAGTTAAAAATCCTTAAGGAAAATATCAAGGTCAGAGCAACTCTATTTTTTCAAGCCAAATCATTGCCTTTATTAAGAATAAAAAGAAGTGATAATGTAAATTTGTGTTTTCATTTCAGACTTGGTATAAATACTTGTTTAAATCACTGTCATTTAAGTCCCTCCTGTATAGATCAAACACATCTTTTCCACATTGCTTCTGTGCTTTTTATCTTTCTACCACATCAGCCCATTCTGACCTTGAGCAAGTCTCCCCCTGTATCCCTGTTCTCTTTCTCTAAAATGTGGGTGATAGTACAGCAAGCCTGCAAGGGAAATATGTCCTGAAAGTACAATTTCATAGTGGGTGCTGTGAACATAGCTCAAGGAAATAAGCTGTGAATATAGCTCAAGGAAATAAGCTCTCAAAGACAAGGTGAATTCAGGTTTCAAAACAGCTTTGATGAAAAGCTGATACAAAATTTCTGTTCCACTTGCCCTTAGCTTTTTGTTACGTTTCAAAATCATATTCCAGTGAAGGACCCTGGGGGAATAGGCAAGGCTCAGGGCTCATGTGCGCTGGCTCACATTGGTGCCTTTGCTATGCAGGGCTGTGTGCCAGTCAAAGGCTCCCCTCTTCCAAGCTCCAATTAACTTCATGTCGTTCAGCAATGCCTGCTCTGCATGCATCTGCTGCTTCACCTCTCGTGTTTAGACTAATGAGGACAGAGCCCACACATCTTGTTAAATGTTTGCTGTAGTGTTCATTCCCATTCTTAGAGAGGCTTGAAAAAAAAATTAAGACCAAGATCTCCAGGTACCCTGAACTTATTATTGTATTTGGTAAGAAAAGGGAATCCTACGTTCATGGAGATGCTGAAATACCACAACCCATCCTGGAGATGTGAAGGACATAAAGGTGATTGGAACTAGGAGCCAGCATGAATACAAACCTAATTGTCAAACCTAATTATTTTCTGTGGTGACATGGATGGGCTGGGACATGAGGGGAGTACATTTGGAGTGGCCATTGGGCACTTCAGGAGGACTGTCTGCCAGAACAGCCTCCTTGGAGAAGCTGAAGAAGTGTGGGCAGGCTGAGCAGAATGGGGGGGTGGTTTGAAAGCTGGCTGAGTGGCTGGGCCCAAAGGTTGGTGGCCCAAAGAAGGACCAAATTTATCAGAGATCAGGACTAGCAATGAAGCCCAAAGCAGGGAGAAGTGAAGACCAACAGGTGGACGGAGATGACCCTTCCCCTCGGCTGTCTCCTGATTCCACCCTTGTCTGTCTGCTGTCCATAACATTCCTTGAGAAAAAGAGATGAACTGCTACCCTACTGCATGTCCCTCTGGTCTCAGCCCTGCCCCAAGAACTGTGGGTGCTGAGCGGTGGAAAAAGGCAGTGGGGCAAGAAGAAGAAGGGGAGGATCACAGTAGCAAGGCTGCCTTTCAGGTGCCCCTGGCTGTGCAGAGGTGATGTGTGGCCAGTGGGGTGAGCTAGAGTGGGAAGGAGGGAGAGAGGGTCCAGCTGTGCCCCTCAGGGAACACAAGATGGTTGGAAAACTGGCAAGAACACCAGCACAGCCTTGGTGGTGGTGCTGGAAAGAAATCTGCCACGTGGGTCAGAGAGCCCTTGTCACCATGGTGTTTTTATGAAAAATCCCTTCGCCAGGATTTTTTCTCCTGAGAAGCTGAGAAGCCTCAGAAAAGAAATGTAAACAATAATTATCTGATGCTTTGGAATGTGGCAGGTGCATCTTTGGTTCCATGTGAATTGTTTTTACTTGATGACCAATCCCAGTCCAGCTGTGTCAGGACTCTGGTCTGTCACGGGTTTTTATTAATCATTCCTTTCCTAGCCTTCTGATGTATTCCTTTCTCTCTATAGTTTAGTATAGCTTTAGTATAGCTTTAGTATAGCGTAATAATATAATATAATATAATATAATATAATATAATATAATATAATATAATATAATATAATATAATATAATATAATATAATATAATATAATATAATATTTAATCAGCCTTCTAGGAAATATGGTGTTAGATTCAACTCTTCGCTTGTCTTGGGACCCGTAAACACATCGACAATTGGAGATCTTGAGTGAGTCACATTGATTACCCCTTTGTGGAGTCACAGGAAAAATGGTGACCACAGAAGTCGGTTCTAGCCTGGAGCTCAAGAACTGAGACCCTGAAGATAGGCAGAGTTCACAGCCAAGGCTGAAAACATAAGATTTTCCTGAAGTTTCCCAGACAGCATGTCTGGAAACCTTCGCAGCATAGAATTCCTATGCTGAGCAGCCTGCTGGAAGTTGGACACTGTCACAAGGTACCTTTAACTCTTCCCTTCCTGAAAATACTGCCCTTTGCAAAATGTGGGCTTAAATTTGAGAAAATGTAACTTCAGAAAGGGAGGTTCCATTCTCTCCTTCAGAGGAGAATTTTATTACTCTTTGGCGAACTTGGGGACTCCAAGATAAAGTTCTTATGGTGAAGAGACATTTCTACGAGTTTTTCAGATGGACAAAGTTCCATGGTTTTTTTCTAGACCTGACCTGCTCCCTTGATTTCGATATCTGGGAGCTCGTGAAGTCCTTTTTTGAGGAGATATTTAACCGGGATTTTGGACTGTTGAGAATTTGTCTGGTGTTTGCAACGCTTTTCCCTGTTTTGAAGCACAGGGCCCCCTTGGTGGGGTTCACCCTCTGGTGTAGCGGGCGGTTTGCCCCCCCCCTTCAAAGCCAGCAGGAGAGAAATCTGTCGAAGGACAGAAACTGCCGGCTTCCACCACCCCCACATCACGGGGCAGCAAGATTTTGCGCACGGCTGGGGAAAAGTTTTTGACAGCTTCTTTTGGGCATGCGCAAATGAAGCCGCTTTTTCCCCGCCCCCTCCTTCCCCTAGGGGGATATGTGAGTCAGCCCCGCCGCCTCCCGGGGTGGCTCCGCCGACTTTGCTGACCCGGCCGGCGCCGCAGGCTCCGCCCCGGCCGCCACGGAATTCTCCGCCCCCCCCAGGAAAGCACAGAGCCGCTGCCGTGCCCACTGAGAGAAACGACTGCTGCGCCAGCGCTAGCAGCGCTATCCCGTCCAGCCCCGCGGGCGGGGCTGCGGACGCTGTCGCCCGTGGCCCTGCCGTCTCCAGAAGAGTTTGTCGGCGTTCCGACCGCGGGAGCGCTGCCTCTTGCTGCGTCGCCCGGGTTGCCAGGCAACGCGATCGACTGCAGCGGCGATCAACGAGCGCCTGTCTCCGTGTTGCTAGGCAACGCAATCGACAGCAGCGGCGGGCGACGACAGCCTGTCTCAGAGAGGGGGCGTGTCTCCACGGCTGTGTGCCCTCCCGAAAACACTGCGGCAGGGCTGAGCGAACCGCCCGCGGCCCCACCCACGGGCCTACCGCCACTTCCATCGGCTGTTCCGCTGAGTGAACCTGCGCTGCTGTTCCGGGAACCAGAAGCACAAGCGGCTGCTGTGACCCTGCCTTCTCTACCTGCGCTCTCTGCATCCCGCCCGGTGGGGAACATGCTCCCGCCGGCTCCACCGCCCACCCCCACGATCCTGCCGCCTCCCTCCGACTCGGCTCCAGTTCAAGATGATGCTGAGAATGGCGATGAGCCCGGAGAACTGGCTCCTGCAGCCGATCCTGCCACCCGTGCCGCCCATACCGGCTCCCCCAGCAGTTCTGCCGCCTTCGGGAACCCCGTCCTCCGTGTCTGCATCTGCGTCAGGCCCTGCGAACAGCTTGTCCTGCAGCGGAAGCGGCCAGCTCGACTTCTGACAGCTGGTGCCACATGAGTGAACATTTTCAAACTCAGCATTTTTCACGGGCCAATTCACGTTTGGTCGGGGGCTTCTCCCTGGGGTTTGGAATGCCTGCCTCCCACCGCGTGCCCCAGCGGCGTTGGTGGGGTGTTTCCCGGAGTTCTGCCTTCAGTCCCGAGCCCAGAGGAGGTCGGGGTGGTGCCAAGGGGCAGAGAGCGGGAACACTGGCATTTGCATTGCAGGGGCGGAGGACACAGTGGAAAGTGAGCATCGCTCGCTTGTTCTGGTGAACGAACACCCCCAGATCCGGGGTGATGATCCCTGGGGAAACTTCTCTTCCCAACTGCCGGTATACACCGGTGGTACTGGAGGGAGCAAGCGTTCAGTCACTTCTGCTGCCAGGGCATTGGCAGCGTCCTGGTGCTGGGTTGTGAGAACAAAGAGCCCTTGTCGCGGGTTGGGTCTGCGCCGTCTGGCTTGCTTCCCTGGGCCAGGGCCTCCACCCTGCCTGCTGCTAGGTTTGGGGGCTCTGCTTCCCCTGTCAGGGCCCCAGCCACTGCCCGTGGGCTGGGTCTGGGGTCCTTGGTCCACCCACCTGGACCAAGACCAGGGACTCTATCCCGTCCAGCACCACAGAACAGCTCTGCTGCTCCTGCTATTCTTTCAGACAACAACAACAACAAAAGTGGAGAGAGCTATCAGCTCAAAGTATTCAAAGCCAAGAATTAGCCTCAGCCCAAGTGCTTCAATTAAGGGCTGTGGCCAGGACCTTCCAGAAATTTTCTCCAAAATCCTGTCAATTGATTTTTTATAATTGTTGATTATTTTCTTTAGCAGTTCTTTGTTTCAGGATTCTGCAAGTCTGTTTCAGGACGAAGAAAGACCTTTCAGGGATGTCAGAGAACAACATCTTCAGTCCATGGACTTTCTCCTGAAACTCAGCTGCTAGACTTGAAACAATGGACTTTCTTTGCATGGGTTTTCTGCATTTTCTTATATTGTAAGCTTTGTTTTAGTAATGTGATAGCATTTGATGTTCTACAGGTGAAGAATCTCCTTGATCATTCCACATCAGCACTTGATTGAGGTTGTGATTGGCAACAGATAAACCTCTAGAGATGTGTTTGTTCCCTCTTCTGCAAGGGTCAGCAGAAGAATCACAAACACTGGTTTTTTTTTAATTTTAATTGTATAAAGAAGCGTGAGATCTCACCATGATATTTTTACAAAAAATCCTTCCACCAGGATTTTTTCTCCTGAGAAGCTGAGAAGCCTCAGAAAAGAAATGTAAACAATAATTATCTGATGCTTTGGAATGTGGCAGGTGCATCTTTGGTTCCATGTGAATTGTTTTTACTTGATGACCAATCCCAGTCCAGCTGTGTCAGGACTCTGGTCTGTCACGGGTTTTTATTAATCATTCCTTTCCTAGCCTTCTGATGTATTCCTTTCTCTCTATAGTTTAGTATAGCTTTAGTATAGCTTTTTTAATATCATAATATAAGAAATCAGCCTTCTAGGAAATGTGGAGTCATATTCATCTCTTCAGTTGTCCTAAGACCCACAAACTTAATGTCCTGGGACATCAACAAGCCCCAGAGGGCAAAGGGTCCCAGCTCTGCCACGGTCAAGGTGCTGGTGCTGGGTGGCCGCTCCCAGAGATACTTTGTGCTCTGGGGCTGCTCTCTAAGCACAGCCTGGTTTCTGCAGGATGATTGCAAGCAAAGGGCTCTGACTGCCCTATCTGAACATGGTGGGAGTTTCTGCTCACCCGTTGAATTTTGGAAAAAAAAAAGGCAGGGTGAGTCTTTTCTCGTAAACCAACACATCTGCAGAACTGAGAATGGTGCTGCTGCCCTTCACCCAGAGGAAGTCGGTGCCCATCATGCTGCAGCAGGAGAGAGGGAAATCCTTGGGATCCCTCAAGACTGTTGAGCACTCCAGGTGCTGCCTGCTTCAGCTCTGTCCTCCGAACTGGGCAGATGGGTCCCTGCTCCCCAGCTGTGTTCATTTGTCCCCTGAGTGCTGTCATGCAAGGGTTGACAGATGGAGGACATCTGGAACAGCGAGAACATTGGATGTGGTTCTGTGGGGACACACTGTTGTGTCTGGTGCCCCATGTGTGGAGATGTGAATCTCGACTCCATGTTTCAGAAAGCTGGTTTATTTTATTATGATATATATTATATTAAAATATTATACTAAAAACTATACTAAAAGAATAGAGAGAAAAGATTCATCAGAATGCTAGAAAGAACAAGAATGGAATGCAATAACAAGGACTCCTGACTCTCAGTCTGATGCAGCTGCATCTGTGATTGGCCATTTATTAGAAACCAACATCTACCAATCACAGATGCACCTGTTGCATTCCACAGCAGCAGATAGTTATCGCTTACATTTTTTCCCTGAGGCCCTCAGCTCCTCAGAAGGGAAAATACTAGCAAAGGATTTTTCATAAAATATCATGGTGACAACACATGCTTGGAGGAAGGCAGGCTAAGGCTGGACCAGGCTGTCCTGTCATGTGCCAGCTCTCAGGAGCCTCCAGGTCACAGCCATGCTTCCAGCTGCTGGCTCCCTGCCCATCCTGCTGCATGGTGCAGCCCTGGGCAGGGTAGAGCTGGGAGCACTGCAGCACTGCCTGGCTGTCTCCACTGATGGGCTATTGTTCTCCTTTCTTTTGCAGCAGGAGGGATCAGCAGCAGCAGGAGGAGAAGGGGGCTGCCCTAGCCCTTTGCTCTGTGGTGGAGCCTGGTCACTGCCAGTCTGCCAGAGATGAACTTCCACCTGGGATGGTTTAAAATACTCCCCTTGAACAATGGACCCGCTATTTGATCACACAGAACTGCAACTGGAAGATTTCATGTAATTTGCACAGAATGACTCAACTAAATGGTCTGCTGTCTGCAGAAATGTAATTTTAGAAAGGAGCTTAAAGCACCTGAGCTCTTGTGAACTGTGCTAGGTTCTTTGCCCTTGATGAGAATGGTAATGCTCCACACTTGAAATTATCCATTGTCAGGGTGCACTGACTTGTTAATATTCCCAGACACTAGTATTGAGAAGAGGAGCACTGTAAATATCACTTTTTCCTGCCTTTGTGACTCCAATACAGACAGGCCAGAAGGGAATAAAGTCTTTAACAGAAGTAGAGATATGAGGGTGTTGAGAGCTGGGGACCTCAAAACTCCACGCTTGTATTTTTGAGTAGCCACTCAAGCCAGTGCTGGAGGAATACAAAATGCAGATGCTCTGATTTTCTGTCATTTCTTACCCCTTGTACGTTTTGTATGAGGGGCTTTGAAAACAAGAAGCATGAAGGTGGAGAATTGATGGGTGAATATGGCTTTCTCTTGAGAAAGGAAAAATGACCGTTGCCCATGGCAAGCAATCAGGAAGATGCATCTGGTGCAGTATTAGGAGACAGGTACATTGCACAAAGTGAGACAGGATATCTGTGACTGAGACTTCCAATAAGATACAGAAGCCAAAGGTGGGTGGAGCAGTTGCAGAGGGAGAACTTCATAGGAGCATTTTGCACAATATTACATGTGGAGATGAGGGGAAAAGAGAAACAGGATTGTTTTTCTTTTAGATCCAAGGTTTCTGGGTTCCTTTTGGTCTTACCATCTGGGGGCCTACTTCTCGGGTTTCCTGCAGTCAGGATGACCCCAAGAGTCCTTTTTTTCCCAGTCTGATGGTTGAAGAAAGAGTCAAAATTCTTTGGCTCTGGTTCACAAAGTTGTTTATTGTCTCTTATCTAAAACATGCTTTTTCAGACCCACAGAGCTCTGTCTAGCAGGTCTGTCAAGGGCACACACTCTCACTCTCTCTGCCTGCCCCTGGGCTGGTGTCAACATTTTACACTATGAACTACGTGTATTTATCATTATTTTCCAATACCTATCACCTATGTTAGACTGTCTACTTCTATTCTAAACCAATCCAAATGTGCCAGCATCACTCAGAAGATGGAGGCTAGGAAGAAGAAGGAAGAAAGGACAATGCCCAAATCCCTGCATCTTGCCTCCTAGACCCCTATAGTAAAATCCCCAAAATTCTACTTTTCTTCCTGTGATTATTCATTAGCACTCTACTTAAACTTTAGTGACTTGTAATTCTTCATACAAGGTTGGTATTTTGCTCCATGGGTTAAAATCAAAATCCCAAGTGTCTTTGGCTTGCTGTCAGGACTCCTGAGCCCCCTGCCTGGGTCTTGAGCCATCCAGGGCACCTAGAGGCGTGTCCTGGGTTCCAACACCTACTGAAACCTCTGTGTCTGAATATGGAGTGATTTTCTCTGAAATGCTGCGCTTTTTAAGCAGCCTTATACTTACAGGTCTGGTACAAAGCACAGACATAGCAGACTTTGAGAATGGCCATAGTAACCACACAAGATGCAAAAAGTTTTTAAATTCCAGTAGTCCAGTGGATAATAATGCTGGAGGCAGGTTCATGCTGTAATTTGTATTCAAAGCCTGAACATTAAAGAGAGACCATTTCTAGCACCTGAAATTCAGAACAGGTATGCTATTCACAGCTGGAAGTTAACAAATAGGTGTGATCTCTTGTCAGTTTTAATATTTGAAATGAGAGACTTGAAGGTTTAATTTTCTCCAAATACTACAAAGCAATCAATGGGAGGAAGAGCAAATTGCAAAAATGAGTAAGAAATATTGTTCACTGGCTGTTATAACTCAGGAATTAGTGAGAAACAGATGAAATTACTAATCACAAGAAATGAAACTAAGAACATCTGCACACAATGTATAATTAAACTGTACACCTCCTTGCCACAGGATGTTTTCGACAGAAGCAAGAATGGTCAGAAGAAGCAATTAGACAGAATCATTAAGAAAGGTCTCTTACAGGCCATTAAGCTCTGGGAAGCAGGAACAGCCTACAGAAGAAGACTGAACTAGTGACTGTCAGCAGATAGAGAGCCTACCAGGGGAAGGAGCATGCTATGCTTGTCCCATTTGTCATGCTTTTTTCCTACACACCTTTCACTGTTCAGCCTGAGAGACAGGGTGCTGAGTTAAATGAACCTTTGGCATGACCCCATGTGGCTATTCTCATGAATTATCCAAGGTGCAGTTTAAACATGCTAGGGATGCAATTCACATTCACGAAGAGCAGTGGCTTACGGCTCTGCAAATTCTGCTGGGTATTCACAGGGAGAATTTGAGCAGAATGTGAGAGGCTGAGTTCATGCATTTGTGGGACCCCATTTTGCCCTATCCAGAACTGCACACTGCCTCTTCGGGGCTGCTTTTTGGCTTGGGTGCAATTTAATGTGCAATTAGTCAAACATCCTCTCCTGCCAGATCTGCCCTGTTGTGAACAATTGGCGCTGCGTAAAGGAATACATTCCAAAGCTGGAGCCCGGGGATTCCTGCCAATTTACATTGACAGTATGCTTACAAGGAAGGAGCTGGCAGTTCAGCTGGAATTAAGTGCTAGCAGCCACAGAGGCAGCCACACACCAGCACACAGATGGTCCAATTCTTCCTCACATTTTCAGCGTTGTCTACCTTGAGCATCCTTTCGTTTTATACACATTAAGCAAGATACTGAGTGTGCTTGAATGTCCAGAAATGCATTTCTTAATGTCTTAGCCACAAACAGAGTTAGTAGATATTTAATTGTACAGCCCATGGGAAGAAAACAATCAAGTCATTATTTACATACAGGACATTTTCTTCTTGCCAGAGAAGAGGGGACCAGCTGTTAGGAGGCTGACCTGATGCAGTTCCCAGGGTGGCCAACTTGCCTGAATGCCAACACCACTTAAAGAAAGGACAACCTGACTTAGTAAAAGAGATCAATTTACTCTTAGCAGTGGCTCTCCAAAAAAATCATGCTTTGTGGTGATGAGTTTTTCTACACATTAAAGCCTGTTAAGAGTAGCTGGGTATCTTACAAACCCTTGTAGAACTTACTTGTTAAAAAAAAAAAAAAAAAAGGCAGCAAACTGTCTCCCAAGTGTGCCCTTATCCAGAACTAAGAAGAGGTAATTTTTTTAGTGGTCAGAGCTCATGTGTTGGAAAAGCTATCAGATGCTGTCTTTTTTTAGCTTTGTAAAGCCATTTAGCTGTGGAATAATTGGCTTTTAGTACTCTGGCTAGTCAGATCCCTTCTTGGTTTATCTTGGACTAATTAACTCTCATCTCTTCAAATTATTCCCAATGCAGCTGATCACCTAAAGACCTCCATCCCTGTGCAGCAGCTGCTGTGCATTGCTGACAAGGTGAGACATTCTTCATCACGAGCTGTCTTCCTAAGCGAAAATAAAAAAAAATTTAAGTAGTGCCAGAATAATGTACCAAATAGCAGCCTTTTCTCTAGCTGCAAATTCTTCCTCTCTGGGGAACGCTGCCTACAGTTCTGGATGCTGTTTTTCTATTATATGGGTTGAAACATGTTACCAGGAAACAAGACTGTGCACAGGGGACAGCTCAGCTTGATCAAGCATCTTTGCCCTTCTGTGGCTGATGATCTGTGTGTGGTAAAAGACTGCAGTCCTACATGGGTTATAGGGTGAGGTGTGCAACACCATTTTCCAAGCACGAACAGAATTCCTGGGTTACATATCACTGTGCTCCTCTGCATGTGTTAGACAAGGGTATGATGCAAAGAATGGGTCAATTAGTTGAGGCTGTGAGAGGAAGACAAAGCTACACACCAACATTAAAATTCAGGATTTGTTGCCTTGGAGACTTTTACAAATGCCAAGCACAAAAAGACATCAGTTATTTAATCCTGAAAGATAGAATGAAGTGGGATGTTCTTTGGAAAAGAGAGCTGAGACCATTGAAGGAGTTTGGGTTAAAAAAGCCTAGGAAGCACCACAGCTGTGAGTCTATCACCAGAAATTCCCCAAAAACACTCAAAAGAGTCACGGAGAAGTTATGAAAGTCCACTGTTCTGAAAGCTTTTGCTAATCTTTCTCTTTCTGGTGCTAAAAGAGAAGATGAAATCTGTCTATGTTTTTACTTGCTCCTGAATTCCAGCCCTGAGGCTCAATGTCATGTAAGGGAAGGTGGCACGAAAAGTGGCTGGAGCTGTTTGCTTGTCAAAGCAGTCCCAGGTGGTGACTCAGTTGCTCTCTCCACCTAGATGGACACACAGAATCCCTTGTTATCTTTTCACATGACTCTTTCTGATTATTTACATGCCCAGCACTCAAGTAGTCAACATCGGCATCTCCAAGGAATGGAACCCTGTGAAAGCCTTGACACAGAACCCAAATGTTCCTGTGTGAAGAAGCCAAAATGCAGTTCTGAGCAGCTGCTACAATCAGTGGTGTCTGAAATCCATCTTTGGATCCAACATTGCAGCATGGCCTGTGAATTTGTACATTATTAACCTTCCAGATGGCAAGATGAGGAGACATCCTTCAAAAGATGGATGTACACTGAAATTTTCATTAACGGTCAATGACCTTTAGGAGTGAGACATGGTGGTCTATGTGCTATGCAAGACATCATAGATATCCTAGGACACTGCTGAAATTATGAACAATAATTTTTTTTTTTTTTGTGAGATATTTTTCTAATAAGATTTCAGCAATCTAATTCAGATTGGAAATATTGTTTATCTGCTTTTCTCTCAAGGATTTTAACACCTTCTCAGACCTTCAGCAGACAACAACAGGATGATTGGATGGTCCCCCAATGTAGCTTTATCATTATCCAAATCCATCCTCTAGCTTTATTTGTCCCACAACATCCATGAAGAGTTAACGCACTAACTGTGTCTTCTTGAGTAGGTTCAGGGGGTGCTTTGCTTCATTCTATTACCTCACTCTACTCAAACCTGCCTCTTACTCCACATCTTCCAGATATGCCAACCACAGGGTCTGAAGTTTCTTGAGGTCAGGGATTCTTTTTCTTAGGGTTTTGCCTACAGAAGTGTTGGGACCACCAGGAGAGTATTGAGAGTACATCAGTGGGACTCCAAGTACTGTGTTGCATGCCAGGTCTGGTGATCAACATGGAAGGGAGAGCAGAGGATTTCTGCAAAGGAGCCTGATCCCTGCAGGACAGCCACAGTGAGGCAGGAGCACTTTGAAGTGTTTGGCTGGCAGGGAACTGCTGTGCTGGTGTAACTTGCCTTGCCTGTTAGCAACACCTACCTTGAAGAGACAGCCACATGACATTAATGGTATTAAGTACATGATTCCTCTTGGGTGCAATTTTTCTGGATAAAGCAGACATAATTTGCACAATGCCATCTAAAAAAGGATGCGGCTACATCTGTTCATTCAGATTACATCCAGCTACTTTGAAATGCAGGAGGCAGTGTGAAAACTGGAGTTTGGGACTGTTACATGATCCCTAGTTCAATAACTAGCTTGAAGAAGCTGAATGGATAAGATTTCCACTGTCATTTAGTCATACTCACCAACCCTTTCCCAGAGAGACTTGATCTGTGGTCAGGGGGATAATTAGATTTCTGTCTGCTCAACTTCTGAATTGTTATGACTCAGCATGACCAGTTCAGCTGAACAGCTCCCCTGATGTTAAGGGATTCAACCAAATAAAACTCAAGCTCATTTTAGAAAGGCAAAGTAAAATACATTATCACTAGGTTCTTCCACATTGAAAATTAATTAATAAGGCACAAGACTACACAGTTATCTTTCTATTGCAATGGTTGCAGCAAACAATATTCCTGTTATAAAAAGAAATTAATTTCATCTATCACTGTGACATTCCCTGATTGATCTATTTAAATATAAAAGATTTTGTTTTGTGCCCTATTATTCAGCCATACAGATTTTGAAAATCAATAAATGGTTTGAGTACTAAGATATTCAAATATTCCTACTCTATAATACAGAAAACCATTTACGTTTGTGGAGAAAAGGGAGGGGGAGGAGGAAGGTATCTGGAAGGTTTTTATTTTTAGCTTGGTATGTGTTCCTTTTTAAATTTGTAGTACACTGAGTATCCTCACAACAGTGGGAGCCATGATACACCCCACTAGAAACTGCTTGTCTCACTTATCTCTCTGTCCAGCAAATCTGCAGGGCATTATCTAGAAAACCAAAATCTTGGCACTAAGGAGTATGAGAACTTCACTATTTAATGCAAACAGAATACTAAAGATTAAGAGGGAAAATATTAAAATTTTTCATGATGCCTAATGACCCTCTCTGGATTTAAAATTTGGATATTCAAGATGCCTAGGAAACACCTTATTCCCTTCAAGCCCAACTAGATGATTGTTGAGGTGTATATGAAGTAACATTTTGTTCTGGGATTAGTAGTAGAATATGGGGCAGTCTTTTCAGAGGTTATTTGAATAAGGCTTAGTGAACTGCATAAGGAGAGCAGCATCCTTTTGTACCAGGATGTGAGTTATGATTCCTTTTTTATGTGTTATCTACTTCAGGCTTTTTAGTGCTGCTGGATACAAAGGCTTGCAAGGTTTCAAACAAATGTTTCTTTAAATCAAATGTGGAACTACACCCCTGTTTTGTTTAGTTTAGGGGCTTGGGTTGGGGTTTTTTGCTATTATGTGTTTTAGCCAGTGAGAAAAGAGTGAAGAGAGAGAACCAGCAGCTTGCTGGCTTCTCGCTCAAAATTAATGCATATCTAACTGCTTTGTAGATGGTGATATATCCACTTTGCTGTCATAGATCAGATTCTTCAGTGACTGCAGCTAAACAAAACATAAAGCCAAATATTGCCACAAAGGATGTTTTTTCCATTGTTTTTGAGTTTTCAGTATGAAACTTACCATTTTACAATTGAGTATGTTCATTTTTGTCTAAGAGACCAAAGAACTTTCAGATTTTGGTTGTAGAAGAAAATTAGTCTGGTAATGTGATGTCAGAGCTGGTATCTTTCAAGCATGTTTCTCTTGTTTTCTTCAGAAACTGATGGATCATTTCTACAAGAATAAGCACATAATCATTTCTAAAATAGCTTTCCATCTCATCAGTCAAACTTTATAGAGAGCAAGAAATTTATGCAAGACATAAGCATAAACACTACAATGTGATTTGGTTTTAACAGATTTCCTCCTTTTGCAGTTAGATTGAAGATTATGTCTCTTACAAAGACTTGTTATAGGTAAAAATTGATCCAGCCAATTTGATCAAAAATAAAAATTAAATTTATTTGCAACCAATATACAGTCCCAACCACCAACAATCAAAACATAGCGCCAACCCTGGGATCCGAGTGGGTGAACTATGATCTGGCCTCTATCACAGCGAATCTCTGTTCACCACCAAGGCCTGGCAGAGTTTGATTTTTATACTCTTTTTCTTGCCCGCAGCAGAGTCCCTTTGTCCCCTCCTGCAGTCCTTCATATTCATGCAGTGGCTATTCTCTGTCCCATGCTGGACAAAGCCTCATCTGGGAATTGATGTGTATCTGTGTCCATTTCCCGGAATCCTTCATTCAGATGTATGTCTTTGATGGTCCTGTCTATCTGAGGTGGACATCTACATGGGCTATCATCGCTGGGCGTTTCCTTGTTCATGCCAACAGGGAGTGCCCATCTCCTGTGCAGGCTAGGTTTTCTTTGTATGTAAATGATGCACCTCCTCCTTGGCTGCAAGTTGTCCTGTGTGGCAATCTTCCTCTCCCCTTTGCTGGTGTGATCTTAAGGCTTCATTTTATATTACATTAATAATCTTACATTTCCAGCACGAATTACCACCTTATTCATAACAGACTGTAGACCGGTCAAGTATTTCTTCTGTTGTGCATAAAAACCTTTTATTTTACTGGTGTCAATGCATAGCCTTTAAATTTCCAATCTGTAATTCTAGGCATAATGGTGTGAAGCACTGTTAATGCTTAGTTAGAAATTAGTGTAGATAAAATATATATAGACTTCTATAAAATACATAAACCAAACCGGCTGTACACAGGGAGAAGGGGGGGTAGGAATTTCATTGTCAGTATGGCGAAACCGCGGCAGACTGGCAAGGAGATACCAGGACATTTACATATGAAGGAATCCTCGGCTGCACAGGAGACAGGTGTTCATGGAGACATGTGTCCAGTGACGCCCAAAAGATGATGGCCCAGAGGAGATACCCATCTGAGATAACCGGAGCCATCAACACTTGCCGCCTGAATATAAGATTTCAGGAATCAGGAAATGCATTGATCAGTTCCCGGAGAAGGCTTTGTGCAGCCTGGACTGAAGAAAAGAACCAACTTGAATATGAAGAACTCAAAAAGGAGACAAAGGGACTCTGCCGCAGGCAAAATAGAGTATTAGAACTGCAGCCTCGGAACAGCCAGTGTGGACGCAGGGGGATTTGGTGTGCTAGAGGCCAGATCCATGTCCACCCAAGCCTATCTCCTGGGGGTGTTGCGCTGTCAGTTTGATTGTTGGCTGTTGGGACTGTAACACGGTCACGAATAAATTCCTTTTTATTTTATTAGAATTGGGCGTATTTCGTTTTTACCTATAACAAGCACTTTACATGGAAATGTTCATTTGGGGATTCTTTGAGCAGGCAGCAGACTCTCAGACTTCCTTGGTGCCTGCAATGGCAGTGCCCGCCATGGTTGTGCTTTTCACAGCTGGAGTCTTCCCTCATATCCTTGAAAAGGTTAATCCATCATCACAGGAAAGTAATAGGAAATTAATTATTGCAGTCACTGATAAAAAAAGCTGGCATCAAATTTTTGGGGACCTGGCAGGGCCAGTCTAAGCACCAAGAGAATTCAGCCAGGGGAGACTCAGTCTCAGGGCATTAAGCAGTTTAAGCTTCTCAGAGTGCAGGAACTGTTCTATTTTGTTGACAACAATTGACAACAATTATTGACAACAATTTCACTTGAACACCAAGTAATGAGAGCTTGAAATGACTCCAGAATGATTATCACAGACAGATATGTAATGTAACTGCCAGAGGTGATAAAGATATTGCAGAGGGTGAAAAGAAAGTGGCTCAGATCACAAGTCCTAGGATGCTCATTTGCTCTGCTGCTAGAAAGAATAGAAGCCACTTTGCATTTCTCCTTTTCCAAAGCCATCCAAGATGTTGCTTGATCAGAGTTGAAGTGAAAGGAGTGCTGATATGATGTAGAAGCACTTTGGATAATTGTCAGGGAAAATGTTAGGGCTATGAACATCTTTTCCTAAAAGAGTAGAAGTAGGAGCCAAATTCAGCAGCAGCTAAAACCTCATTGTCCTACACTTGGAATTACAGATTCAATCTTAAATGAAGGCATGGTTCCTCAATAGTTTTAACAGTATAGTGCAAGCATGACAATGATGAGATAAGAGGAAGATATGGGTGACAGTCTTGGAACTAAATCTTTTCTAATCTACTTGAGTGTAAATCAACTTCAGCCGCATATAGCTCCTGGGAGTGGTTCCAGGATGAGAAAACAGAATTTCACCCCACTACACTCTTTTGTTGTTGTCTCTTTTTCTTTATGATTTTTTACCTTGTAGTCACAGCAGATAAGGTGAAACTTTAAATTGTATATTCTCAGAATTGTATATTCCCAAGAATTTTTCTGTTTGAAAAGCTGGAACATGATCAATCATAGAAGGTACAGTCCAGATAACCCATGCTAGTAAAACAGGAGCAAACAGAGTGCTGAAAGATTTCAATAATGATCCTCTAACTGCTGGAGCCAAAGGCAAATCCCCATGAATTACAAAGGACTTGTGATCTCAGTTTCCAGCAGGTGCCTAAAGCTGTTGCGCAATCCTGCCTTTGCTTGGATAGCAGTGACAATAAACAGACTTGTGAAAGGACCAGGAAAAGAAAGCCTCCTTCTACCAGTATTATTAAACAGTTCTTCTTTCTATTGTGTATACTGGTTTTAGGTGTAGAATCAACACACTGCAGGTTTTGTCTGGCACCAGAAGCAATGGCTGGGATGTTTGCAGCTCTGCGACAGCCAAGGGCTGCTGAAGGAAGCAGAGGGTTGGGATGCCTGGGATGGGAGGAGGCCATTAACGGGTGATTAAGGACTTTTTTTTTGGCAGCACACCCAAAGAAGTCTGACCCGGTTTGACTTGGTTTTTTTTTTTAACTCTGAAACTTAAAAAAAATACAAATTTCTATTCATAACAGAGGACACGGATGCAACATCAGTTCCACTCCTCACAGAACAATTTGTCAAATAATTGTAATCATGCTTTGGGATATATTCTGAATAGCCCATAAATTCTTATGAATCAAATTGCCTTAGTCAGCACTGCAGCTTGTTACCATTAAATTACTACAGTATATAATCCAGAAGGTAGAACCTCTAAATCTTTTGAAAGGTTTGTTCTTCTGATTAGTAATTGAACAATCTTGTAAGAAGCTGAGATAGAAGAGCTTTCTGGCAGAGAAATAGAAAAGAGGCAATGAAAAAAGTGTCATGTACTCATCTGAATCAATTGTAGTATCTAACTTACATTTCTAATGAATTATGAAAGGTGAGATGATTTCTCTCCTTTAAACTAACCTGAGATCAGACATTGTGATTAAAACTGTATTGAGCCTTGCTCCCCCCCGCTTTTTTTTATTGTGTGTATTTTTGTATATGTAATTTTTGTGTGTTTGTGAGATATCCAGGGTTTTTTTTGGCAGGATAAGATATATATGAAATCAGAATTTTAATGTACTGCATGTGCTTTGTTGCATTTGTTTTCTGTGTCCTGTCCATGCTTATGGAGATAATGGAATGATTATCAGTGTTTGATGAATGTCTTAATTTCAGTACTCCCTTGCATATATCTCGGGCTTTGATCTGTTTGGGTTTCCCATTGTTTTGCAAATCATAACCTGAAATCTTAACACAAAGCCCAAAAAATAAATAAGCATATTTCTTTGGTGTTGAATGACTGAAGAAGTAGACAACATGCTAACTCAGTACAGGGGCTGGGTCAGGCAACTTTTAGTTTTTGCTTTTCCTATGCAGATATTTTTCCTCTGAGAATTCTGTAAATGTTGCCTAGAAACACCTGTGCCTCAGAAACATCTGAAGCACAGCAAAATAGCCATAGAATCAGGTACGTGGAAAAGCCCATCTGTTCCCACCAAACTAAATTTGAGGAGAAAATTCCCACATATTTGTACTAATCAGAATGCTCTTTGACCTTTTTTTTTCCTCAAAGGTGTTTAAATATGTCTTGCATCACCCCTAAATTTACCAGTCAACCTTAAAAATTTAATAAGTGCAGTGCATTAATATAATTTTCTGCTCATTCCTGAATAGGTGTAAGTAAAAGTTTTAATTACTAAAACTATGCAGTTCCAGAAATGATTTAATGAAATTATTCTTCCCATTTGCATTCAGGTGCTGTCTGTATGATGAGGCATAGTAAATGGCACTGAAGTGTGGTGGAATAATTCCTGGTACTGTAACTCTGCCTGAGGACTGAGCACCTCAATGGTTTCAGCTCCCAGCAAAATCAATCCATGGGGAAGTGCTCTGAGTGTAAGTAGGGCTAAACATAATGTGTGGCTTTTGAAATCACTCTCAGTTTTATTGATGGACTTCAGATCTTGGCGTGGATAAAATGACTTCACAGTCATAATCCAAAGGAAAATGTCTCTGCTTTCAGTGAATTCCTTTCTGTAACATCTTTAGCCATGACTGGTGCAGAACACATGCCTTGCAGGAGAAGGGTTCTGGATGATGCCTTAATTAATGTGCATGCTCTCTAATCTTCAATGATGTCTGTTTATTTCAAACTAATTACTTCATTATGCTTTCCTCTGCTAAAAAAAATCTTTGGTGCCTGAATGAGACTGCAAACTCTTTGGGGCAAAGACCACATATAATGAGATAAAATTATATTTGCTAAGTAATATAAAAAGAAGGAAGCTTGTGAATAAAATATATGCTGAAATTTCGTAACTCTGGTTGTAGGTAAAATTTCACAGTTTATCCTGCATTTGCAGTCATAAATAATAATTTTGCTCAGATTTATAAATAATCAACAGCTGAAATACAACCTGCTACCCAAACAGTCTCAAGTGTTAGAAAAATAATTTCTGACTTCACTATGATGGACTGAACAAGAACTCCTAGATTCAAATCAGTTATAAGAAAATTTCACAGTTCCCCTTTTCTTCATAATCTTTGTGTAAGGAAAGAGCTGCAATATCCTTCAAGACTATTCCAAAGGTATTTTTTTTCCTAAAAGTTACAAGTGTAACTTCCTAATCTTGAACACCCATCCGAAACAAATCCATTCTGGACCTTTCTGTTACAGGTAAAGCTAAGTGGTCAGCCATGGAATGGTAATCACTGCTTGCCAGTATTTACAATGGACAAAAATAAAACAGACTTTTATACATTTTTAGTGTTTCAGAAGGACTGGTTTTCCACAGATTAAGAGAGTGAGAGTGAGAAAAAAATCCAGAACGAACAAATGTGATGGAGAATGGTGAGCTCTTTCAAGAAGAGCTCATTAAACAGCCAAAAAGCTGTGATTCCAGTGCCAAGAAAGATGACAGTATTGCCTGAAAGCCAAATTCTGGGGGAAAAAAATAAAAAATGAAAACAGTAATTAGGAATAGGCAGTGATATACAATCAATAAATAAGGACAACATATAACATTCAATTATAGATGAAAATTTATGAAGTGTGGGGAATGGAGGAGTTACAAAAAGATGTGACAGTGAAATCTTTCAGTTCCTTTCAGGCCATGCACAAGAGAGTTTGGGCTTTTCTTTAGGGGCAGGACAACCCAGCACTGGGGCTGGTGGCTGCCCCATGGAGAAATCCCTTTGGAAGAAGGACTATTTGACTATGAACTTCTCAACAGTGAAACCAAGCCTGAAGTTTGCAGCTCCAAAGAAGGAACCACCTTTTAAGAGAGGAATGTCTGTTTCTTCCTGCCATTTCCTGTGTAGAACTGAGCAAAGCCTTTTCCATCCTGGCACAGGCTTCTCCCTCCCTGCACTGGAGCTCAGCAGAGCCAAGGTGCTGGCAGTGGCTGGCAAAGGTGGGGGCTCAAACCCCTCCTCTCATTGCTGCTCACAATGCAGGAGCAAGCTCAGCCAAGGCCTTCTCTGCCCAACAGTGCTTTCCCTTTAGTGCCACAGCAGTGATGAGCACAGAGGTGGCTTGAGCAGGTCCAGATCACATGGGCCACCAGCTCAGGCATGCCCCTGCCACAGAACAGAATCACAGGATCATAGAATGATCATCTAGACCATCTAGGGGTCCTGCCCCTGCTCAGCCTTCTCCGTGCCAGGTGGCCATGGAGCTGCTCAAACAAACTCCTTTTTAATACTCTCAGTGTGAGAAATTTGAAGACCTCACTCTTACCTTAAAGAATCTTGCAAAGTGCTTCAAATGAGCCATTGAGGTATTTTCATGAGAAAAAGTAGTTATGAAAGGACTCCAAATGAGGGTAAGGGGAAATCCAAGTGAAAAAAACCTCTGAGAAATCATTGTTTGTCAGCAGAAGTTGGCAAATTCAATTTGGAGAGTTGGAAATCCTATTGGATTACATGGAAAGTAACCGAGTGTTTGAACAAACTAACATAAGTAAACTGAGAGAAATAGAGAGGTCAGGGACATATGGAAGTTCTGAGCTGATGAAGATGTAATTAGCATTAGATTTTGAAAGTCTGTCATGTGAAGTTCTTGCCATCTCACCACCACACATTGTCCCATCTGTGTATTTAATACTTTATTGATGCTTTATTGCACCCAAAATGTATTGGCATTGTTATACCAAAAAGAGTTAGTTTATGCTTCATTTTGTGTTTTACACTTTACACAAAACAATTACATATAAATAATATAACATTAACACCTCAGTACAAAGAAGAGCAAAGCTTTAAATGGTCCTAAACTTCATAAAAAGGAATCATTAATATCATGACAATCTGTTGAGGAAGACTAAACCTGGCTGGATTTGCTTTTCGTTAGCAAGCATGAAGAATTAGATGACTCCCATGGGGATCTAAATATCTGAAAGTTATCTTATACATGACCAAAAAAAAAAAAAGCAGAATTTCTTTCTCTGTACAGCTAGGCTGGGTTTCAGCCATTGCTCTGGGGAGCTGTTGTCCCTGGAGGATGAAGTAGACCTTGTGCAGAAAAGGCAGGGACATGAAGAAAAGAGGAAAGCAGCACCTTTTCAGAGATCTTTCCAATCCATGGTGTTGCCTCTTGCAACAAAATGTCTCTGCTGCTCTCTCCTTTTCCAGACTGTGTAGGGCTTGCTCTCACTCCCATGTTTTCTGTTCCCAAACAGATTAACTCACACCAGTTCCAACAATTTCCTTTTTCCTCACCCTCTTCTCCCACCTTCTGTTGATGTCCACCCACAGCTTTGCCTCTATGGACCAGAGAGGGCAGGAACAGCCACCAAAATCACAACCTGATGCATAAACTTCAGGGCTGGCTGGACTTGTTCTGACTTTCTTGCACCTCTCCTTTTAGGAACTGCTGACATAATTTTTTTTTTTTAATTTTTGTTTGTTTGGGGTTTTGTTTTGTTTAGAGTTTCTTTTGCTGAAGGAGAATAGCTAATTGAACCTAATCAAGTTTAGTCTTCAATTCAAGCTAATCCTCTTGTTGTTATGAAGTTCAGGGTGGCAACATCAAGCAGGAATGGTGATCATGTATTTTCCTGACAGCTTTAGATTTGTTATTATCTCACCTGATAAGAGCTGACAGATATAAAACCACAAAAAATGCATCAGCAAAAAGAAAGAAAAGGATCACATGCAGGGAGAAACCTGAACAAACCTGAACTGTTGCCTGTACTGAGAGCCAGATGAACAGCTGATACAATTGGCACAACTCAGTGGTAATGTGGCTACAGCAGAAGAGAGTTATTTTAGTGTCTGTGTGAAAAAGGTAGAAAATAAACATGGAAATTAAAGATGAGAACAGCTCAAAACCAAATCTCTGCATCTTCAAGGTCTACTCATATCAAACTCTGTCTAGGATATTTCTTTCTGCTCCCTTTCTTCTGGCTGCACTAATTCACACTATATGGCTGTTGCTTCACATTGTGGGCTTTTGGAAAAGTTTTAGAGACCAATACTGTGGTTTTTAGTATGTGCAGAACAGATGCCAGTGGAAGTTACAAAAATTCTAGTGTAAGCTAGGGTTTTGCATGGCATTTAGTTACGACTCAATATAAAAAAAACCCAAAACCTCAACATCTTAGGAAGTCATTATGCAGCATTATAGAATTATGACATTTTAACTTTTTCTGTTATTCTACATTTAGGATTGTAAAGGTACAGATATTTGCGCTGGAAGGGTTCTCAACCAGCTGCTCTATTTTTGTCACAGCTTTTCAAAGAATATGTTTGAACACATCTGCTTCAGCTCCCTCATTCTCCTCTCTCATGTGGACTCTGCTGCAATTCCTTATTATTCTTTTCTTGTGTGTTCAAGGAATACATAAAGTTGCTCTCCATGCAAGGAAAAAGGTAGTGCACAATTTTTCCTTTTCTACATGACTTAATTAGATGCTTCTAGGCAAACACACTCTGTCTACATCAACTCTGCAGAGACATGAGATGGAAGGGAAAGAATCCAAGGGCCATGGAAGCCAATTTCTTCTGCACCTGAGTGGGAAGCTCAGCTTCTCTCTTTGGCCAAAGGAAGACACATCCCTTCTAGTCTGAAAGACATTTTGCTTATCAGAAGCATTGTGAAAGCTTCTGTGAATCCAGCATCCAGAGGTACAACCCTACCAACCAAGCCACAAGATCCCTGCTGCCAGGGCTGAGCCCACAACCTGAAACACAACTGCAAACTCCTGAGAATTTTTGCTAAGAGATAGTGAAGTGCCTTTGACTTAAACTGCAACTGACCTGGGCTGTGGAAGCTGCAATTTTGAATGTAGGTACCTTTTGGGGGAGCTGAGTCTGAGGGACTTGCTTGTAGCTCTAAGTTCAGGCAGTGGTGGGAAGACATTTGTGTCTTGCTGTCTCTCTGCTGCCCACACCAAAGGCACCGTGGCACTCAGGTCTGTATCTGCCAGATCGATGAAAAGGTCAGAAAGTGGGATTTGGGAACTTTTCCAGGGAGTAAATGGATGAGTCTGAGTACCTTAATTTAAACAGACCGGTCAGTAATGAAGCTGTAAGCTGGAGGTGAAAGACACTGGGGTCCTCTTATGGAGAACTTCAGGTATCATAATGCAAAGGAAATGGACTGTGCCAAGTGTGCTGTGGGCATAGGGAAATTCATCAGGAGTTTATACATTCAGGGCTTAGAATGGTGTTGCAAATCAAACACTACACATTGTATTTTGCATTTTCAAGTCTCTTCTGGTCTGGGGCAATGAAATAAAAAGCACTCATAACTAATTTAAATTGTTTCAGCTCCTAGAGTTGTTTCATTTTATATTCTTCTGCTGAGAATTACTGTTTACTGGAAAGCAAGGGCCAAATGTAGTCACAGGACTAGTGGCAAGTTCAATTTGGCTGTAATCAGAAGAGTATAAAAATCTCCAGGTGTTCAGCTGAAGAATTGGCCTCACAGCAAGCGTGATTTGGTCCAGTTCTCCAATTAGCCAGGTATCATTTATTTCTGTGATGTCCTCTAAACTATGTCGATGGAAGTAAAAATAAAGTGTGTTTTTCTGTTAACTAAAACTTTTCATTAGTTATGTAGGTCAGTAGGAAACAAAAAAGTAGTTCAAACTCCATCCCCTACACTGCCAGTTTTTCTAATGAAAAGTAATTAGCAGTAATTGGTAAAACTACACTGATGGCTGGTTATTAATGTTTGTGTATTGGTCCCAGATGTGAGTTTATGGCTGTCAGTACTAATGGCTCAGTGAAGGAAAAAGAATTCTCCTTTCATATTCCTGTCATTTTCTTCAGGGTGTCCCCTGCTCCCTTCAAATAAAAGTGACTATGTTTAGGGAAGAGAAAGGTTCTTAAATCCTGACTTTGTAAGAAAATGAATGCCTACAGCTCTTCTTTCAATTTGGTAGGAGTTGAAAGGAGCCAGCACTATTTAGCATCTGCAAAATCAGGACTCTGCAATTTTGGGGCTGCTTTCTTGAGCCATCATAACTGTTAGTGGTTCAGAATTCATCAAAATAATTCTCCTCCTAATGGCTTACCCGTTTTTGAAAGCACATTTTGAAAGCACATGAAGGAAGTCTCTCTTATAAGCAGTCCCCTTAAAGTATTCTGTTTAGAATAATTGCTTTCCTGCAATCCCTGTAATTACTGTGTGTCCAGCAATCACACTCTTCAGGCTGAGGTAGGTGAGAGAGCTGGCCTTTTTAGACATTAATGGAGGGAAATTATGAAATCAAGGTTTCCAGTGCCAGTCTAACCAGAGATGTGTAAGGGATCAGTCTCCTGCAGAATCAAGCAAAGGCAATGTCATGGTGAACAGGAGGGTCTCCAGGAGTATCCTTCTGGGCACACTTGGGAATAGATTGGAAAGCACTTAGAAACTCATTAATTCCTGAATATTAACTGTAAAACATCACCATTCACATCTAAGAAGATAAAACCTTTCCTGGCAAAGCATCTATTTATTCTTGCGTGGTTTAATAAGGGGCACGACCCCAGGATCACCCATGCAAACCTTATTTTTGTGAAATATCAGCTCATTAATATTTCTAAGTTAAAAGGTAAATACAGTGTACTCCAGGTATTAAGGAAGTGACTGAATGCATTATCTGATATATAAGGGAGTTCAACAAATGAGTTTTTACTTGAAAATGCTTGAAAGCTTAAGCCTGTTTAGAGTACAAGTAATACAGCATATCTAAGGCCATTATCTTTCATAAGGACACAACATGATCATGATAAGTCTTAGCCCTGAATAGTTTTGTGCTTTCCAAAGCATTCAGAAATCCCTTTAGCAACTCTCTGCATTTTGTTAGATGATGCTTGAGCTCTTTTTCTTAATTTTGTGTGTGGAATTGTATTTACACCAATAAATAATCTGTGAGTTCGAGGCAACAACTCTTTCTTGCGGCCAATAAAATGGGAAGCTGGTCTGTGGCCAGGAGGTCTGAAGGATATTTTGCAACAATATGTTCTTACAGTCTGGATTGATGTTCTGCAGCCAAATCTCAATGCCAGTCATCGCCATTTTATATTTTAAAATAATTAATTGCAGACTCCTGTGTTAAGTTAGTTTTTCCCCATGGACTGACCACCCCTTTGCTCATACAACTGCTACTAACATGCCCTGGGGTCTTTTTTTTTTTTTAAAGTCTCACACTGTCAAATATAAATTCTGTCTTTACCCTCAGCTACAACCCTCACCACTTCCTTTTCACCCTTTCTGGAGTCCGATTTAAGGATGAAACTTACCTACCCAACAGCCACATCACCAGGACAATTCCTTCTGGCCTTGCTTTTGAGCAGGTAAAATACGGAGAAGGAATATCTTAATGTGATAATTAAAACCCCCAAACACTTAATCCAATACCCGGTATTTTGGGTTAGATTTTGCTAGCAAATTAAAGATGCCCATGACCACTCATGCATGCAACAAGGCCAACCAGAGTGTTAGGTAGCCAAGAATTTGGACTACAAAGCCTCTTTTCCAGCTGACTCTTACCACAGTGTCCTGCTTTTGGCTGGGATAGAGCTGATTTCCTCCTTAGTGGGTGGTAAATGCTGTGTTTTGGGCTCAGTATGAGAACAGTCTTAACAACACATTGATGTTTTAGTCGTTGCTGAGTGGTGCTTACTCTAAATCGAGACTTTTTTGCTTCCTATACTCTGCCAGCAAAGAGCTGCACAAGAAGCCATGAGGGAGCACAGCCAGGAGAGCTGACCTGAACTGGCCAAAGGGATATTCCACGCCATAAAGAGTCATGGTCAGGACATAAACTGGGGGATATTGGCTAGGAAGGACCAGTCATTGCTGGGCATCACTCAGAGGGTGGTGAGCAAATGTGTTGTGCATCACTTACTTCTCCGGGGACTTATTCTTCTCTCTCTGTCCATCCATCTTTTTCAGTCAAATTATTACTATCATTAGTATCTTAACTATATTTTACTTTTTTTCAATTATGAAACTGTTCTTATCTCAATTATTAAACTCAGGACTCGTGTTCTGTTCTCAACCCATGAGTTTCTTCTCTCTTTTCCCCAGTTCTCCTCCCCTTCCTGTCAGGATGATGGAGGACCGGGTGAGCTCATTCATTCATTCATTCCCTAGCTCTTTTTTTTTTTTTTTTTTTTTTTTTTTTTTTTTTTTTTTGAGTGAATGAATTTTTTCCCTTTGTAACAATATCTTTCAGCAGTTCTGGAAATAATTTAGTCCAGACACCTTCCCAATGAGCAGTGTGAATGAGACTACAGCAGATTTGTCTGCTTCTGTTCCATTTTGGTCCTGGTTTTTGAGCATTCTCAAATACTTGTGCCATGGCAGCAGCTGTGCAACACAGTTTCACATTACAAGGGTAACACTTGGACTGGTGATGCCACAGACTCTCACATTGCCATGGATGCTTTGAAAGATAGTCCCTAGTTCTTGACACAGAGATAAAATTATTATATTGTATCCAGGACTTAAAGCCAAATGCTGTGTAGGGTGGGCATGCCTTCATACTCCTACTCCTGGGCAGAGTCAATGTTGCTGCTCTTGTCATTTAGCTTGGAGTGAGGGACCAATTTTTGGGTTGGATGTATTCAACTGAATTTTCCAATCTAGATTTTTATTAGTACAGACCTCAGAATAAGAAGATCAACTAAAGAAGGGCATGTGAGAAGATAAATTAAGATAATTAAGCAGATGAATGTGTATGGCAAGACAAAACTAAAGTCCTGCAATGACAGGAGTTATACACACAATTGTTTATTCACCAAGGTGATCACAAAACCCCAGAAGATGAGCTGTAAGCCCACAGCTAGCCAGAATCTGGCTGGGATGCTCACCCTAGACTTGCTAGAAGCAGCCAGGAGCTGACTGTGTGCACCAGCTGGAGCAGAGCTGAAGCCTCTTCCTCCAAGGAGAGTGAAACTGGCCAGGAACACCTCTCACCACATGGCAGCGCCCACAACCTGCCACAAGGAGCATGTGATCTCTACCTGCTCCCACCACCACCTCGATGCTCCTGGGCCCAAACAACAGGAACCTGAGTCGGGAGAGTGCAGATGAGCACTGGCACTTTTCATCTTCATTCTGAGAGGTGGCATTTTTAGCTGCAGAAGCAGTGCAGGGAGATGGAAGCAGTTTTGTGAGTACATATGAAACAAAAAAAAAAAAAAAAAAAAGGGCACATAATTTCTTGGACTTGTTTGCAGCCCATCTGCACCAGCACCAGGGAGGGTTTATCCCCAGAGGCAATTCAGGGTTACTCCCCACAGGTTTGAGGCTCATTTGTAACTTGCTTTAAAAAAATAGTGGAGGGGCAGCCAAGTGTATGAAGGCACATAAAACATAAATCATGACATCTGGGTGGGATAACCAGGGGACAAATCCTCCTGTAGTTTACAGTCTGTGCTATGTAACAGCAGCTCAGAGCTTCAGGTCCAGCCCACTGATCACTGCTCTGGCCCCACTTCAGCTCAGGAGGATGCAGTAAAATTGATTACAGATGTCAGATTTGGTCACAGAACAGTTGTAGCCCTTCAGGCAATCCATCCATCCCTTCCAGAAACAAAGTCCAAGCCAAAGCAAAACGGCTCCTTCCCTTCTGCCTCTCTGTGGTTGGGGTTGCTTCAGGCTTCATCCTCCCCCACCTTTTGCTGCTCCTCACTCAGTTTACTTTCCTGGGCTGCAGGAGCCCTTCCCTGCTCCTGCTGACATGGATTCCTGCTAAACTCCTTCAGCCACTGGGGGCCCAGCCGCTTCAGCCACTGCCACCACCTTGCACACACATGTCCTGCTCAGCAAGAGGAGAATTTTTACAGTTCATTAAGATTTTGAAGAAGAGCTGCTGCACAAGAAAGCCTTGATTTCTTGGTGCTGTTTTGAACAGGGATGGGCCCATTCATGTGGGGTGGCTGACAGGTACCTGGAGCAGTCAGTTGTCCTTCCTCAAGCTGAATGGTGTCAGAGGTGCAGCTGCACACGTGGGGATAGGAATAAGTGGCAGAAACAAGGGTTAAGTAGTACCTATCAACACCGATAGACATTAGTTTACTTGCCCCTTCCTCCTTAGAAGTGTCTGGGTGCTCCACCCACACTGAAGGTAGACATTGTATCCAGCACTTTGCATTTCAATTGATGGAGAACACGAATAGCATCAGATTGCTCGGGACATTATCTTTTGCTATTTTGATTTCAAAAATGAAAGCTACCAAACCAGTAACATAAAGATCCTCTTATTACAGATAACAGGAATTCCTGCATTATTGCTCTGTCCTGCTGCTTGTAGTAGTCAATGGCTTATTGCCTCTGAAGAACAACTCTATCATGTAACTTGTGCCTGTGCTGTGTTTGCAGGGCTTAGACAGCTATTACTGCCCTGAACTCCCTCTTTGGGCTGGCTGGGGACATGAAAACTGACCTGATCAGGAAATGATGCTTGGTGAAAATGCTCTATATTTTCCAAATTTTCCTGTTTATATGGAGCAGCAAAGGTATTTCAGAGACAATAGCCAAAAATTGGCCAATACTTCCCTATTCTTAGCAGAATACATACATTTCACTGTGAGATGCCCATTTTCTCCAGGGGAGATAAAGTACTATGCTTCTTACACCGGCCTTTAAACTGATGCATGATTTGAACTAAAATCTGTCCTGAAGAATCTTAAGTTTTAACTTGGAGGAGACAGCACTAGGTAGCTGAGACACATGAAAAGAAGTTCAACATTACCAGTATTTACTATTAACTTTGAAGCATTAGGATGTGCTATGGTCACATGCTGTTAATATTATCCCTCGTGCCTTTGGGTCTGTGTTTGTACTAAGCATAGATATGTTTCATTATAAATGTGCATTCCCTTGTCCCTGGTTTTGTTCCCCTTGCTGTGTCCCAGGAGTGTGCCAAACACCTTAATCTGCTTAGCAGAGTCCTTTTCAGCTAGAGGACACCCTCTGCTACCTCTGAGCAAGGGTAGAGATGCAATGCCCAGCTGTGGAATGGCACCAGGAAACAGAGCTACCACAATTGCTGGAGCCACGAGACGGTCTCTGATTAAGTGATTCGTGGCTGTGAATTTCACAGATTCACTAAATACAGCTGATTCCTAACAGTAAATTGCTCCGGCCGGCAGGCCGAGGCGTCCTGCGTTTCCCCAGTAGCAGCTGGTAGGCGAGAGTGCTCAGGAATATCCCTTCGCACTCCCAAAAACTGTGAAAGATAAAGCACTGCCACTAGTGCTGCTAAACCGCGTCTCGTACCTAACCCTCTGCCTACGTGACGAAGCACAGGGCACTCCAAAGATGCTCCGTCAGTGTTGCGCACCACGAAACCCCGTTTGAGGTGAAAACGAGCAGAAACTACCGGAAGCGAAGCCTTAACTTCGCCTTCCCCGACCCTCGGCAGTGTTCGGGGGCCCCCCGGCGCGGGGCAGGGGATGCCCCTGCGGGCAGGGCTGCCCGGGCAGCACAGCAGGAGCGGCGGCGCGGCCGTGCCCGCGGTTGCCATGCGTGCTTGGCGCGCCGGGGCTGCCCGGGCTCCCGTCGCTCACGGCTCCCCGCACCTCCGCTCCTCGCCGGCTGGGCGGGCGGGACGGGCCGGGCAGGTGCGCGCTGCGGATGCCGCTGCCCCGCTCGCAGATAGGGCCGGCCGGCTTCGGGATGCGCAGGAGTCTCTGTGCGCCTGTGTGGCGTGTGAGCGTGTATGAGTGTGTGTGCGTGTGCGCTCCGCCCGCCCCCGGCAGGCTGCCGAGCCGCAGCGGCGGAGGCGGCGGCAGTAGCGGCGGAGGCGGCGGCAGTAGCCGCGGAGGTAGCGCCAGCTCTGGCGGGGGGGGCCCCCGCAGGTAGAGGCGGCGAGGAGGCATGGCCGGGGGAGCCGCGGGGCCGGGAGGGCGGCGGGGAGGGCGGTAGGCGGCGCGGGGGACCCGCGCGGAGCCCCGGGCAGCGGCGAGGCGGAGCGGTTCTCTCGTTGCAGGTGGCGGCGAACCGGATGCCTTTGGCGGGCAGAAGATGTGTCATGGGAAGCAGGCGAGCAGCGGCGGTGCCCTCCCGGCGGCGCGGCGGGTGCTGGCCGCGGCGCTGTGGCTGCAGCTGGCGCTGAGCCTCGGCCCGGGGCTGGCGGCGGGCGGTAAGTGAGTGAGGCGCCCCGGCCCCGTCCCCGGTCCCCTCCTCCGCCCATCCCCAGCCCTGGCCACCCCATCCCCAGCCGGCCCCGCAGCCCCGACCCGGGGGGAGCAGGGAAAGTTCCCCCCCCCGCGCCCCCTACCCCCTCCCGTGCCTGCCGCGGGGGCGCGCCGTTTTGGCACCCTGCGTGGGGACCCCCGGCAGGAGGGAGCCTCACCCCGGCTAGGCAGCACTGGCTCTCTGTAAGTACTTAATTTTGAAACAGCGTAATTTTTTGAATTTAAAGTGGGAAAAAAAAAATAAAATTTTTTAAAAAGCCTTGCCCCGCCGCGGTCCGCTCAGACATCTCTTGGATGACTCTTAGTGAGAAATCCCCGTGCAGCTGGGGAAAGCAGAAATTTCGGGAGGAAGCTGACGATTCGGGTTTGGAAATGTAACGTCCTTCAGCACTCTCCTAGTGGAGGAGCGACCCAGCTTTATTTGGCCTTTTAATTTTAATTACCTTTTTAACACTATCATTTAAATTATTGAGCCTGTGAGCTATTTCAGAAGGTACTTTTAATTACAAAATTGTTTTAAATTGATTCTATAATTAGACTTGGATTACTGGAAAAGTCTTAAAGTAAACTGCTTTGCTGCAAAATGAACTTAGCTGTGATATGAGAGCAGCTTCACATTCCTACTCCAGCATGGTATTATGTGTTTGTGTTGGGGGAATAAGCCATTTTATGATTGAATCACATCACTAATGGCAGAGCTCGATGTAAAAATTGCTTGGGCTTCTTCTCTTGCCAAAGACTTATGCCAAAATTTTCTAATTTGAATGCCTAAGCCACAACAGCTCTAGTCCAGACATGTTTTCTTTAACTGAATATGGACTTACAGGAATACGGCTGAAGAGGGCTTCAAAAGGTCATCTTGTCCATCCTTCTCCTGATTCAGGCCTAGTTTTCTCTCTGGAGACGATAATGCCATTTTTGAATAGAAATCCTGTGACTGAAAATGTGATTCCAGCTAAAAATGCTTTTAAACTGTTGCAGTCACTCTTTAGCAACGGCTTTTTTTTTAAAATTTTAATTTATTTTATTGCAACTGTGTAACCCTTGATTTCCTGGGCAGCTCATGTTTCAGTGTGGTGGTGCTATTCAGTCTGTCCTGTGCCTTTCTCCAGATTAGAGTTGTGTGTGCTCCTGTCCTTCTTATGGCTCCATTCATAAAAATGAAGCTGCTCCAAGGCCCCCTCCTCCCTGAGGCTCTGCATATCCCACAGTTTGATTGTCAACACTTATTTAGCCAATTAGTGTTAGAGGTTCTTCAAAATTTGGTTTATATCTCCCTCAAATTGAATAATTTTCATCCCAGCCTGCAATAAATTGTTGTGCAATGCTGATGCACTAACACTGCTGCCTTTCACCTCAGTAATGTAACTAATTCTGTATCAAATTTCATTTGTAAATCACTTTAGTATCTTTCAATAACTTGGGGGTATTTTTGGACCAGAGTCTAGGAAAAGGCAATGCACTGAACGATTGTGCGTGGGCATAATCACCAGTGAAAAACATTCATTGCTGTTCTGATTATTGCTATTATTTTCCAATGTGGTTGTGCTCAGAAAGTAGGCACTGTATAAATCCCAGCAAATGTACAGTCTTTGCATGTGGTAGAATATATGGTTGGTGGGTTTCTTTCACCCGGTGTCATTTGAGTGGTAAAAATAATGAGCTTTGTAATTAGAACAGAGGACTGTGAATTAGCATGCCTCTTATTTTAGGCTCTGTTGTATCTGTGAGCAGGCTCATTGTGCTTATGTAGCTTGCTGTGTTTGCTGTGAGGGCTCAGTTTTTGGCTCCCCAGCCTGTGACCCAGAGTTTGGGAACTCTGTAAGCAGCTGCTGACCACAGTTGTGATTTTCTCTCATTTTATGGATTTTTGTATTTAGACACAAGGCACGTGGCTTTACTGACTAGTTTGGAAAATGTAGTTCCAGTCTCCTTCTGTCTTCTCATTATCTGTTAAATCAGAATAATCATACTTCTCTCAGAGATTTGAAAAGAGCTTTGATGACATTTAATGCATATACTATGGAGGTGGAAAGAATTTGTTTCAAAGCTTTAGAAAAACAGAACTGACAATATGCTGAAATAAAAACTACCTCACATATTAAAACATTAAAATGAATAACGTAGGGTTATTTTTTCTAAAAAGCAATCTATAGCTTATATTTTCGATCCCATTTACAGCTTCTTCCCTTCTTTGACTGATACCAGGATCTGTCTCCTGTAATAATCCTGTCATGACTTATGTGACTCCTATTTTATGTCTGACTAAGCTCTATTGATTGTCATGTTTTACCATTTCATCCCAAATCAATACTACTTATAACTCTTTTTTTCTTGTCAATAACACTGCAGAGAATAACTTTGTTTATTACACTTTGACTTTTGCAAAAGTGAACCTAGTGAAAAAATTTGCTATAGAAGTGAACTCAAATGAGCAAACCTTTCAGCTATCAATATCCCTCATTCATCTCTAATGTATTTAAAGCTGTTGATACCGAGGATAAAGTGTATCTGTCAGCCTCTGGCTTTCATCTAATCATTTTTGTTTACAGAACCATTTCGGTTGGAAAAGACCTTTAAGATCATTGAGCCCAAGTGTTAACCCAACACTGCCGAGGCCACCGCTAAACTGTGGCCCGAAGTGCCACATCTACACATCTTTTAAATGCCCCATGGGTGGCTGACTCAACCACCTCCCTGGGCATCCTGTTCCAATGCTTGACATCCCTTTTGGTGAAGAAATTGTTTGTAATATCCACTTTAAATCTCCACTGGTGCAACTTGAGGCTATTTCCTTCTGTCCTGTTGCTTGTTACCTGGGAGAGGAGGCCACCCCCCACCTGGCTACACCCTCCTTTCAGGTGGTTGTAGAGAGTGATAAGGTCTCCCTTTAGCCTTGTTTTCTCCAGGCTGAGCCTCCTCAGCTCCCTCAGCTGCCCCTCATCAGGAGGGACAAAAAAAAGAAGAGACAAAGCAGGAGCAGGCTGGGAAGCCTGTTATGAGGAGAAATGAAATGTGTAGTGGATGGAGCTGATGACAACTTACCCAGGAGTTTTAAGGTATTGTACAGAGTTCACTGTGAAATTAGTATGGAGATAATAGCTGTCATGATTAATTTTTAAATATATTTTAAATACCTGCAACTATATTAAAATAGTGGAGGATGATGAAATCTCAAAGGAAAGGGAGGAAAAAAGTTCAATAAGCTTCTGTTTTTGATATTTGTTATGTGGTCTTGTACCCAGATGTGACTTGGGTATGTGTCTGCTTTGTTGTCATGGGTCAGTTGGGTGAACTCTGTTCTTCTGCAGGGCCCAGTGTGGAGTCTCAGGGCTGCAGCACACATCACATAGGCTTGGAGAGGGCTATGACCTTGTCTTGCCTCCTGGCCTTGAGCAGCATCAGTGTTCTGGCTGTATTCCATGGTCTGTTTCATCTCTTTGACGTTCTGCTGCAGAAATGCACGCTCCAGTTCCTCCA
Organism: Passer montanus; assembly: GCF_014805655.1. Taxonomy (NCBI): domain Eukaryota; kingdom Metazoa; phylum Chordata; class Aves; order Passeriformes; family Passeridae; genus Passer; species Passer montanus. The sequence continues at coordinate 38,083 of NW_024365937.1, forward strand.
AAGCCTGGATGGCTCCAGTTTCTCTGAACTTTTCCTAGGTTTTCATTGTACTTTCTGGATTGCTGGTCACTCAGACCTTGAGCTTGCTCTCATGGAACCACTTCCCTATGCAACGTGCCTCATTGGCATTGAACAGAGCTGAGGAATATCCTGTGCCGTGGAGCTCTCCTCCTGCTCAGACATCCTGGCTTCCTTTGTTGTCATTATAGGATGATGCTGAGTTATATTCAGCTTCTGGTTCCCTGTAGCTCCCAGGGCAAAAGATTTTCTTTTTTTAGCATTGTAATCAATCAATTTGTGGTGTTCCCCTGGTTGCATGTTCTGCAGGGAACATCCCTGCAAATCAGTAGTGCTTTTAAGCTGGGAAGTACATCATGCACAATTGCAAAGAAATCTGGCATCTTGTGAAACCTTCAAATATACTGAATATTAGAGATTTCATTATGAATTGTGGTGAACTTCTTTCTCTAGATGAAGGCTGAATTGTTACTGCTCTGTGATTGTATTGCATTTGATTGAAATTTTGGTTATGCCATGGTTATGGTAACTAATCATTGACTTTGGATGTAGTGGTCGTCAAAACCACATCACTCAGGTTTCTGAGGGTGGTGGACTTGTTTCCCTGGGGTAACAAAAGTTTTTGATATGTGATGATGATGATGCAGGTCTTTGATAGGGCTGACTTTTGGTAACCTGCAGTTGTTTCTGGCAAGAAAAGCCAGCCAGAGATTTGCCATAAGTGCCTTACATGTGATTTTGGGATTATAAAGAAGGTTTTCTGAAAACTCCGAATGGTTCCTGATACTTTCTCACTAAGTCTGCAGTGAATGTATTTTATTGTCTCTTTCTCAGTGTGTCTGCTTTTCTTGTCAAGCAAAATAGACATTTCAGCCTCGAGTTCCTTGTACATTTGATGAGATCATCAGTTATTTTGCAGGATTTTTTTTTTAACCTCCAGCTTATTGGAGAAGCTCAGTGTTTTGAAAGGAAAAGATTTTTCCCACAGTGACAGGATCTCAGTCCCAGATGTACCTTATGCAACCTGTTCTCAGCAGTTAAGCACCATTCTGATGCTGCTCGGAATTGCAAATGGCAAGGCCGGTGACATCAGAGGACGGCAGTTTATCATTTGTCTTAGTGGCACATCCATCTGCCTACAGCCGTGAGAGAGGTGGGCATATTTCATAGATTAATCTTAAATCAGTTTCTTAGCACTGTGCAAGAAGGACCTTTATCACTGATGTGCTGTGTCATTCGGAGACTGAGGTTAAATTTTGCTTCACTGCTTTGCTCCCTTACTCTCAGGATTGCAATAGAGTATCTTTGATCTCTGTATTAGGGGTGATTACAACTTTAGGAGAATTAATTAATTCTGCTTTGCTTGATTTTCTCATCTGTAAAGTAGATAAGTGATGTATTTTGTGGGTGTGTTATGAGGGAGTTAGAGAACCTCCCAAAGAAAATGTTACCAGAATGAGAAATAGAAATTTTAGCAAAGCATAAACTGAGCTTTATCAAAGCAGAAGGTTCTTTACTATTCATGATTTTTGTTGTTGCTATTTGTGGGGTTTAATAATTAAATATTCTTACCAGAATTAGGAAAATGCTATATTTTTAAACTTTTACTGATTCCTATTTTTTTTTTCTACAGGATTGATCATGTACTCAACTTTTTTTTTTCAAATAGTGTTGAACTCTGATTGCAGTTCATTTACTTTTATAACAAAATACACATTATTAGAAGCAGGAAACCTTGCACTTGTGCTGTGCATTTTCATGAGGTTATAGGCGGGAAAAGGACAACAAAGTATGGCCTGAATTCATATTTGCTGTGTGCCAGTGCAAAGTGGTTGAAGGCTGGGCTACACTTACTGTTGAGTATTGCTTAGTCAGAAAATGAGCTCAAGGGATAATGTGGTGTAGTGTGTACAGTTTGATTCACTGAGTGGAAGAATTTGCTTTGCTAAGATATTAAGGGACTGAAGATACAAGGATCCTACCAAATTCAGCAATTTAATTGTGAAACTGGCATCTCCTCACTTGGTTTTACATCTCCTCAGCTACTTCCTTTGAGGTGGCACAAGCAGAGAATTATGAAACCAATTATGGGCTGTACATCTATTAATTCTCACAGTGGTTTACAACTGCAGTTTTTGGTGTCCACACTCACCTTCTGTCTGACTGCCCCATTGCTTTTGTTGGCACCGAGTTGGCATCCTGCTTTGCAGAGGCGGCTCCCAATGGCTTTTGCTGAACAGCTGGACTGCTGATGGGGTTTATCTGAGTTGGAATGTTTCTTTCTCCTCATACTATAAACAGTGGAAGTGGTTGATGGTGCCATCTGTGCTCACTGAGATCCTGTGGGGCAAATATGTTTCCACATTTGTGACCTTTGAATCTTTTAAGTTGAGTAGTGTCCATCCTGGGTTGCTCTTCTCCTTGTTGTTAAGGGATTGTACCAAGCTTTTCTTAGCTAGGGAGGGTCTAGAATTTATCAGGAACATTTTTGCATTAATTGTTTTTGTCACTGATGACCAACTTCAGAAAGGACTATTGGGGCTTTTCTGCCAGCACCCCTACTTACTTTTGATAAACCTATCTCATTAAACCCATAATTTGACAAATATTCTTGCTTGTGGTACCTTAATAGTAACAACAGTAATAAAAATTTGACTTTTTTTTCATATAGCCCTTCTCATCCATGGAGTTTAACGCACTTTATAAAGGAACATACATAAGTTTTATTATGCTCCTTTGTAGATGGAGAAATGGCTGTAGAAAGATTAATGTCTTGAAGACACATTTCACATAAGAAACAGGTGTTGTCATATACAGGGAAGAGATCCTTTGGATCTTCATCCATCGCTTTCTTCTGTAAATAGAATTTAGGGAAATTTCCAGTGTGGTTTATTTGTGTGACCTTTATGTCTGAGATAACACATGGCATTTTTCCAGACACCAAAAACATCTTCAGAGTAACAACAAAAAAAAGTGTCATGAGTTAGGTAGAGCCCTGGAAAATGGTATTATGCAGGTTTCTCATGGGGTAAAGTCTATATTAAGAGAAAGAGAAAGGGTATTTCTGCCTTGCTCAGTCGTGTGGTTCATTATCACAGTTTATACGAAAGAGCAACATTAGAGAAGTACTGCATGTGTTTTAAATTAATTCTAACATACTTGAACAGTTAGAAGATCATTGCATGATAGGCAGCTCCATGTAGACTGTGGCTTGAATGCCATTGCCTTATATTGCCCATTCCTCTTTAGAAATCAGTAGATGTTTAATGTGTTCCCATAAAAATATGGGTTCAGCTTACAAATGTTTGCTCATGAAAACATAAGATGTGATGCAGAGGACACAGAAGGATGAAACAGGTTTAGTCCCTTGATCATTTCTGCATATGGTGAAGCACAGCTAAGGGTGCAGCGGAGTTTCTGTGTAAAGAAAAATTCTTTAACTAGAAAAATTTACAAACTGAAAAGAGGAAACAGCTTACAATAGCCTGAGGAAGAAAATAGGTTATGTTACTAAGGGTTAAATTATGTAGAAGTTGGGTAATCAAGGGTATAATGAGATAATATCCTAAAAATACACTTGTTTACACTGCTAAAGAAAAAATGAGATATGGCATGCACATGAATTAGAGGAATCATTATATCACTGGACTTGCATTCTAGAGACCGAGAGAACACCCTAAAAAGAAGAGGTTGTCTTTGAAGATGCAAAGCCATCAGATCTTTTGTAGTACTGCAGAAAGGCAGCAGAACTCATAGCTGTTTATCTGTCAGGTTACAGATACAGATTCAAGAGAAAAGCTGTCATGCATGTTGGGAGGGAGGAGAAGATGCTCAGAAAAAAAAGCCTGTAAACATGGGGTCCTGTTCTCACTTTTGTCATTAGCACCCGTGAGTGTGTACAGTAAAAAACTATGGAACAGAAATTTTATTTCCATCTTTCAAGACGTGGGACAACACACTTGAGAGCAGAGTCAGAGAAATAAGACTGGAAAAGAGCTCAGAAGTGCCTATAGTTTATCCTCCTGCCCAGAACACATGAGTTACATATTTACCTCAGGCATGTTACCATTTGAGAATTTAGGTTGGAAACTCTACCATCTATTCAAACGCTTCATTCTCAAACCTTTATAAATGTTTTTGTCAAGTCTAACTCAAATTGTCATTGCTGTTACATAGGAGTCTGAGGATTTCCATCTCTAGTGTGGGATTCTCAAGTGTTGCTTCCTCCACTGTGCTGCTTGTCAGTAGAAATCCATCAGTGCTATGTCTTGGGCCATCCTGACTGCTGCTGTCACTTTCCTGGGTCAGGCTGGAAGAATGCAGACTGCCCCAGCAAAGAGTCTTTCAGAAGTTATGGACTAATTGACAGCCTGGGATCTGAAGTTTAGCTGGAGCTGCCCCAAGGTTCATGTGTTGCTGCCAGCACAGAAGGAGCTGTTGTGATTCTTAATGATGGAACTTCCATTTTTCTGGTTTAGTGAAGGTCACAGCTAAGTTTATGCTTAACACAAGATCAGATATTTTACCAGCAGCTATCAAAAAGGTCAGCTTTACCTTGCTCATTCTGAAGGGCTTGCAAGGATTTTCCAAAGTCACAACTGGAAAGCATCAGGAATAAATCTCAGAGCCCTCCCATAAAATATGCTTATTTACAGTCTGTTCTCCTTGGGGATATTAGACCAACACTTTGTGCTTGATCATGATGTAAACAGTATGGTTATTGCCACAATAAATTGCACCCAAGTGAATTTGTATTTTACTTCTGCAGACTGGGTACAGTTGTATATACTGAATGGCCCTGTGGTAATAGATTAGATCCACACAAAAGCTAGTCAATAGCTTAAGACTTCCATGTGTGTTTGCAAATAAACAATTTTACCTGAAATTTTGATAAGCAGCTGCTTGACAGCTGTCACCCCTAGTGCCTGCATTCCCATTTCCAGTGAAATGGTTGGTAATTGTGGGTATCCAGGAAGATTGTGTCATTCAGGAATGGCAGGGGGAAAGGTAGGGGATATTGGAGAGTGTGTGGGGAGGAGTTGCTTGGTTAGGCTAAACTGGAAGTTAGATTTAGAACAGTACTAAGAGGTGAATTAGCAAGAGGCGATCTTCAAGGTGTGTGGATGGAAGTCAACAGCACTACCTGCTTGGGTAAATCTTTCAGCTGTAAGAACTTCATGAGATACAGTGGAGGTTTTTTATGTATTTCTAATACTCTGTGGAAGCCTACCATGCTATTGCTGTGTTTGTGTAAGAATGATTTGTATTCTGAAAGCAGTGGGTACTTATGAGAGAGAGGCATTTTTCTGTATCTCTCCACTTAATTGACATTTTTAGGGATATTTTGTACACATCATCTTACTCAGAGAAAACACAAATTATCCACTTAGAACTGAAAATAAACAATAAATAATTTGGTCTTCTGTAAATTTGACTTATAAAATAGCTTTGATTGCAATTACCATCTTAAAGGAATTAAGATTAAATGGGGTTATCATGAGCAATAGTAAAAATGAAAATACACAGACATTTGTCTTGGTCTTGTAAAAGTGCAGAACATTCTTCTCTCCTCTGAAAGGGGACCATGACCCCCCCCCCCCCCCCCCAAAAAAAAAAAAAGTCCAGAACCATTCTGGGGGAGCACTAGCTAGTGCAGCCACAATCCTGGGTCCCACTCTATCCCTTCTTGAGTTTAGAGATAATCATCCTGGGCAGTTCTTTCCATTGCTGACTCATAACACCACATGTTCTTTTCTCTGCACTCCTTGTTCTCTTCTCCAAGGCCTGGGGTTCTTCTGTGGGGCCAGAGAAGAAGTATGGAGGATACAGTCTCTTTTCTTCAGACATAATTCCAGATTAATTTTATCTGGAGTTATATGGGTGAGCTGGAGGGTGTGACATGGCTGTTTCAGCACAGTAGCCACATTTTAAAACTCCCCCTCACTCTGCCCTGTGGGATTCATGTCCCAACAAGGAGAGGCTATTGTTTCAGGCCTTGCCCTTCTCTTTTGACACTGAGAAATGTTTGCCCATATGGAAGAATCCAGCTTTCAAGTCTAGCAGAGTCCTTCCCTGCTGGTAGCTCATGTCTCACCTGTCATTGCTGCCCTGATCCAGTGCATCTGTCTTAGAGACCAGCACAAGGAAGGTACAGACTCGGACTGATTTTCTCAAGACTAAACTGGTCTGTAGAGGCTAGGATATTTTAGTTCAAGGGGGAAATCCCAGTGAAAATATTCACCAGATAAAATACATGAATAATTGCACAATGTGTGTAGGTGAAGTCCAACTTCATTATGCCTATGATCTCTTGAAAATTAGGTCATGAAGGGACATGCCTCTGCACAGTGGCAGTAAGAGATGCCAGTGGAAGAAATTGCAGGAAGGGGCATCTGGTCATAAAGGAGGGATACATATCTGTCTTTGCATGCAGCCACACACTAATGCACTTATCATGCCCCTTATTAATCTTATGGATAGGTGGATAGGGAGGAAGATAAATCGTGAGATGTATACATATATGCTGAATAAGAAACTAAGGAAAAAGACCCCACAACCCAGGAATGAAATGCCAAAAAACATGCTACGCTCATTGACAGTCTTTCCAAGGTTCTTATGCTGGTTCTTAGCATTTACAAGGTTGCTTTTTACACTGAAAAATGGATGAGTGCTGTCTCTAATGCTTCTGTTTAGGCACAAGAGTGATACTGGATTCATGTGAGGGATGGAGAGCAGGAAAGTGTTCGGTATATTTAGATTCGATATAATTGTTATTTCATATTCAGTAAAGTTACAGAGATGGACTTCATTCCTCATTTCAAAGAGAAATCCATCAGATAAATTATGTTCACTGTGGGGAGAGGAATTTTGTCAAAACCAAGGTGAAAGATGCCTTTTTTCAGTAGCCTTGATGTACTAGGAGGTGTGCTTCTTGCATGCTACTAATAAGTGTATTTTTTAACCCTGGGTTCTACATGTGGAAGAGTTTTCTTGCTTCTTCCAAAAGGCTGTCTGAGAAACCTCGTACTTAGAGCAGGTAGATCTGTGGTGCTCAGGAAGTCCATATGTCAGCCAGGCCAAGGTTACAGGACTGAAAAAAAGAGTATTTTGAACTTTTTTTTTAGCATGCCAATGTTATTGGAATATTAATAAATGTAAGGGGGTACTCATTTAAAGTAGCTCAGAATTATGTCAGCTGGAGGTTTTGCTGCAGTGCATTAGTATCACAGGTAAATGATTCATGACTTTTGCCATCCTGACCTGTTTGAAGCTGTGATTTAACAATGCAGACTTTCAGGGAAAACAGTTATAAATCTGATCTTTTATATATTTTATAAATCTGATCTGATAATTTTTTTTCCCCAAGGAACAGCTGCTCCCAGCTGCAGCTGTATAGTCATCTTAGCATTTGCTGTTTATGATCCCTTTTTGCCATACTTAATATCAGTTTAATTCTTTGGTTGTTTTATTGGAGAGGGAAAAGTCCTTTGGTAGTGCATATATACTTATAGTGTTAGAAAAAATATTTTCCATATGCTTAGGTTTTCTATCCTTGCCATCAAGTGATTCTGTTATTATAAAATCTCCTCTGAAGTACAAGTTCCAGGCAGTGCAGGGAGGTGCAACAGGATTTCAGGAGCCAGTGGGACTGGCAGCTTACTGTAAATGTTAACACAAGGCTGCTGTTTGTTAGCTTGGAAATCCATTTGCTAGTTTTTCCCTGATCTGAACGATTGGATGATGTAAGGATTTTCCTGTTCATCAGCTTTCCATTTCTTCTGTGAATTTCCTGTCTTGCTCCAAGGCAGTCATTCAGGTTATGGTGACTCTGGTCACCAGCACTACAGCCAAATTTCCTACAAGAGCAAATCTGGATCCTCTGTATTACCTCCTACACTTGACCTCAGGAATGGAGGAGGTAGGGATGAGAGGAGTTTGTATGAGTTGAAGAGATTTGACTCACGAAACAGTTCTAAAATGATGCCCCCCCCACCCCCCCAAAATGTACATGCAGAGATGAGGAAAATCTGTTTTTTTTCTAGAACACAAGATGATTCTGGTCCTTCCGGTTTGTTGTACAGCCTCTCCTTTCAGTGTCTGAAGACCACTCCTTCTTTCTCGCTTACATCCTTGTCAGTCTATACTTATCTCTTCCTCTGACTTATTTTTAAAAGTACTTACCTGAAAATAAAATGAACAGGTGGACTAGTGCCTTTTCTGGGAGATTTTCTGGGAAGCTGCAAGGCAATTAAAAAAATGTTTAGTCTCTTTTTGTAATTTGGCTGCCATTCAGCCTTCTCCAGATCATCTGGTCTCTCTGCCATCTAGATCAACTAGCTTTTAAAAAAATGTCTTCATGCACACTTTTAAACCGTTTGCCTTGATCAGAAATACAAAAAAAAAAAAAGTCAGAAAAACAAGACAGGGATGTGCTAAATGGGGAAAATTGTCAAGGGATATATTATTCAGAGCTTTATGTAAAACTTCCCTTTTTTTCCTAGTTGTAATGGTAGTTTCACTCTTGCCTCTCTTATTGAACTTGACTGTATTCATTTGGTTTGCTTGGGGCTATCTTAGTGAGTTTTGAAAGGAAGGGCTGGTCAGTATCCAGTCCTGAGTGTTCCTTAGTATCAGTTCATATGATCTGTGGTAGGAAGGGAATGATTCTGTACATCCAAGCCTAATGACCTGAAGTTGTAGAGCTAAATAGCAAAACTGCTACTGGCATGGTTCACTATTGTTTTTAGCTCTGAAGAGGAGACAGTGGAGGAAAGGTTCATCTTTCCATACCAACTGTGCCTTTTGTTGAACAGTCTGATCTTGCTGAGAGGTTAATGTTCACCTTTCTTTTTTAACCAGGTTCTGCAAGATGCCACACATCTTTTTGGGTTCTATTCATAATAGGCTCATTCCTTGAGAGAACGGCTCTCTGCTCTTCTGGTACTGTACAGGCCCTTGCACAGGACAGAGACTTTGCAACTTGAATTGTTGCTGGAAGCAGCCAAAGTAGAAAATGTGACTGATTTAACTAAAACAGCAACACAGAAGTCTGTGAATTTAGTTTGTGCTACTTAAAGTATAAATATTTTCTCAATTTTCCTTCAGAGTGCTAATTATTTTACATTTCAAGAATGATTTTCAGAGGTTAGACATTTTGTAGTGTGGCATAATAAAAGAAAAATCACACTTTCCCATGGAATAACTGATCCAGATTCAGTTTGGAAAAGTGATTTCTGAAAGCTTTTGCTCCTAATCTCATGGAGTGCTGCAAAGCCTGCCAGGCTGCATGGGCTCTGCTCCTGCCAGGTTTACCTGGGGAATACCTCGTTGTTAAAATCATCTGTTGCATCCAAGCCGTTCCAGTTTCTAATATTGAATTTCTAAGTAAAAGTGAGTGGTGATACTGTCAGATTTGAATGAAAAAAAACATGTTTACATCTTAAAAAAGCAGTGATGTGACTTTGGAGTTCAAGAACTCATTTAGAATTAGTTTAAGCACTGAAATAAGCCTAAAGTCCCTAAACTTTCAATGAAACAAAGGGCCTGAGGTGATGTGAAGGTACAGAGCAGGCCAGAGAGGTGCTACTGCCTTTGGGACACTTGCTAAGACTGTGACCAAAGCAAAAACCTGCATTCAGATTACTGAATAGTGGGATTTAGGTCCTAGTCTGTGGCTCATAATGGTGATGCAGCATACTTGATAAGGCAATTACTGGTTTTATGTTGAGTTGAAGAAAAAAAAAATTTAATCCCTTTAAGAGACTGCACATACCGCAACCTTTTAATGGAAAAAAAAAAACCCCACCTTACCAGTATTTAAATCTAATTTGAATTATCTCTTAAGAGGGGCATATGATGGTGAATGTCAGCTGAATGATGCTTGTATGTTCTCTATAGTGAAGTCTTGGTCTGCTACATATGGAAGACTTAGCTGAGCCAAAAAGGGAAATAAGGACAGAGAATAAGGAGCACAGGGGAAGTATGTGCCTAGCATTATCAGGGGATTGCAAATTCAGATAAAGTAAGGCACAGACATTTTGTCAAAGAAGCTGGGTATGTAAGTTTAAAGCTTGCTCTAGGCAGTTTAACTTAGCCAGCACTTCCAACAGATGTTAACCTAAGGTGACACTGACCTTGGCAGACTTACAAGGGCAAGACTTGCACAGGGATAAATTATTTCTTGATCAGTTGCTCAAGTATATGAGACACAGTCCAGCATTCCTTCAGTATTGATTATGGGTGTTTATTTTATCCCAGAACAAACATACTGATTGCAGGCAGTGGAAGTAGAGCAGTCTCTCTGTATATTTGAGCACTTCTCTATCCATTTTAGTATATCCTGGGGTACAGTGATGCTACTTAGTTTGTGCTGTGCTGCTCTCTCCACTCTCCTTCTTGACTCATTTGTTTTTAAAGCTGAAATGCATGGAGTAGGAAGTAGTGGTTTTGTTCAGTAACTGTGCAATCAGGATTTTTGGCCAGATTGTCTTTTTTCTGGCCTCGCTGGCTTCATGTCCAGGAGAAATTTCATTAACTTGGTGTGTGGACACACAATTCCAATAGCACAGCTAGTTTTCAAGTGTTGTAAGTGGCTGCTTTCAGGCTGTCAGTGTTTAGAGACACAGTGGAGGCAACTTAGCCACAACATCGCTATTTTTAATCCACCCTCTGTGTACTGAATCACCGTACGTCCTGCTAAATCTGTCAGGGTCTGTGGGTGGTAAGTACTGCTAGGATGTAATTCCTTTTTGTTGTGAGGAGCTACCCAGACGCAGGAAATAAAATGCCATGGTATGAACAGAACTCAGCTGTACCCTACCCATGCTTGTTGTAGTGATTTCTGTATAGCAGAATTGGGCAGTTCTGAAGTCATAGCCCTTTCCTGGATTTGTGGCCCAGTGGACAGAGCTTGTTAGTTTCTTGGACTAACTGAATGCTGTCAATACCAAAAGTCCTACAGACATTATCGTTTTCAGCTTAATATATTAAAATGCCTGTTATAAAAAAACCACCAACAAAATAAAAACCCTGGCCCAAAAATGTTATGTGATACCACTGGGAAAATGACAGCTGAAGGGTCCCTTTTAGATCTTCCGTTGAGTGACTTGCTGGGTTTAGAGGTGCTTTTGCACATGCTACTTTGCCCATCTGTTCTCCCTGCTTCCTCAGATCCCCTGAGCAGACAGAGAAGCACAATTCAGAAGACTTTTTTCTCTGCTCTTCAGAAAGAAGAAATTATGTCAACTGCAATATGCTATTTGGATGCAAAAAACCCTGAGTTGACAGGTAAAAAAACCCCAGATAGTATCCCTGAGATGTGTAAGGTGAGTTGCCTGAAGAATCCCAGTCCCCTTGGTTTAGCAGTGGTCACTGAATTACAGACCTGGCATTTTTGGACGGCCATGTTTTTTGCTTGCTTGCTCCTCTGTTAGACATTTAAAGGATATAATGCTGTGGTGAGAAATGGCTTAATTTATACCATTTGCTTTACTAGCATGGCCTTTAAGTCAATAATATGTTGTAAGACTCGACTCTCTGTGAGCTAATCTCTGCTGATAGCACATGATTGATTCAATTTTGCAGATGGGACTCAACCTGTTGTATGATTACCTGTTGTGTCTCAATCTGTCTTATGATTTCTTGCACACAGACCTAGCCACTGACAACTCAAAAATGTTAATGTGGGTGAATGCTCGCACATATGCTTTACATATATGTGAACACCCACTCCTTTATGCATTGCTGTAGGAAAAAATATAGTTGTACACAAGAATCCTGTTCTTGGGGAATACATAGGGAATGCAGGATGCAAAGTTATGCAGCCAGAAATAGAAGCAGGGGGTTGAAATGCCAGCTTGTGAAAAAAAAAGGAAAATTAATATTGAATGGTTGTATGTTCAAGAGGGCTGAGCATGACAGGGATTTGTACTTGATCCACCTTCCTTCAGTAGGTCAGCGCTTGTTGGCTCCAAATCTCAAGCTGCTTTCACGTGGATGCCTTCTCTTACCATACTCTTGTGGGATATCTGTCTGTCCCGAAGCCCTAGGCCACTTGACACTAATTACCAGTAATTGCTGTCAGTGTTGAAAGAAAAGGTGGTGCTGAGTCAGTGAAGAGAGGGAATTGTTCTGCTGTCCCTGGAAGTCTTACATTTAGCACCAGTTGTCACACAAGGCTGCTGTGGCCTCCCCTGTGTGTTTTCTGTGTTCCCTGGTTCAGTGAAGACCACGACCACAGGAGTTCTGCATCAGAAGTAAAATGTCACAATTAAGTAGAGAAATTCAGTTTTCAAATTTTCATGGAACAATTTCTTATTGTAGAATATTCTGAGTTGGAAGGGGCCCACAAGGATCATGGGAGTCCAACTCCTGGCTCTGCATAGATTGTCCCATGGATAATCCATTTAGGATCATACTTTTAGAGATACACTGAGCATTTGAAAGCATTTGAAAATATAAAATTTAGCTCACTTTTCATTTTTCTTTAACTTAATGCCAATTTAGAAATTGTTATTTCTGTTCAATAGACTTCAGTTGTAGCAGGCTAATGCCTACACAGCAGAACTTTTCTCCCCTACTTGATCCTGTCTGTAATTTAAGAAACTGAGCAGGGGAACCCTGGGTCTGTCTGAAGGCTAGATTATGACTCCAGTTTATTTACACAACTGATGGCTTGAATTTCTTTTAGGTTCCAGAGTTTGTCCTCTAAGCATTTATTTTCCCATTTAATGAAAAAGCTGCCTGGGGCTGAGCCCTGACACATGAGGTGGCATTTCAAGATCAAATGTTATTAATGTAAAAAAAAAAAAGCACTGGAGACCACTGATTTAATTTAAGGACTTATTTTCAGATGTGATTTATCCCAAATTTCTAGTAAAAGTCCATGGAAGTTGTGATTTTGTCCCGTTTTTGAAAACAGATCCTGACCTAAGACACTTCAATCATATGGCACCATTAGTGAAGAAGGACTTATGGCCACTGTACTGAAATATCTTTAAAATGTGACCATCTGCTCAGTGTTGTGCAAAGGCAGGAAATACTAATTGCAGAATGTTCTGACATCTCTGTACTTGTGACACAGCTGAATCTGACCCAATATGTTCACTAAATTGAAGTTGATGTATATTGAAAACTGCACAGCTCAGTAACACTTTGTTTCTGAACTTATTACCTTTGTAAGAAGGCAAAAGGAGTATATTTTTAAAAGGCACTCAGTTCAAATTTGCATGAAAATGATACTTTGCTATAAGATTTGTTATGAACTATTAGATAGAGGCTCTTTAAAAGCAGATTATCTAAATACCTATTTATGCAATGTAACAGTTGAAAAGTTAGTATGTATTTTAAGACTGACAGTAGCTTACTGTGTTCAGCATCTTTGGCTTGTACAGCAGAACATTTTTCACTTAACAACATATTTGAAAAACTAAAGCAAATACCAAGAGACACACTGTGCACACACACACTGGATTTAAATATAAAGTTCAAGTCACACCATGAGTCAGCTGCAAGCAGGAAAATATTAAATCTGACATTTTTTTAGTAGACGTGCTCCTGTGCTTAAATGTTATAAAGGTTGTTTGTCAATAGATGAATGCTGTACACACTATGAGTTGAACAACCTAAGCCAAAAAGGTTTCTAAATGTATAAATGTTAAGAACTGGAACTACACAGTCTGATCCCCTTAGCCAAGCCCATGAGAGGACTCCTTCAGCCACTCTGTTTGGTTCTGCTTTACTCTGTCTGCAAAACTACTCACAGACCTGGGGCCTGCTTAACAATGGCAGTGTCTGCATTGTCTTGCCCTGTTAACATCAGTGGCTCTTAATGTTGTCTCCCTGCTTTTGAATCCAGCTTCTGACTCTGCATTGAGAGCCTCTGTCATGGCCTCTGGGTAAGGTCATGTGTCCCTTGCTACCAGAACTTGATTGTGTTCTGTGAGTGGTTTCATTTCGTGTTAGACCATTAATGAATATTGGTCCAAACGTCAAGCTTAATAGCAGAATTGCAGGTTTTTAGTAGGCAGTGAAATAATCTTGACATTGCTCCAGGCTTGTATTTGTGGGATTTTTATGCAATGTGCTTCTGGAATGGAGTGGAATATTGTATTCTGCCTACTCATTCTTCTGTTCTTCATGTAAATATATACCCAAGTGTTTGCAGAAGGCAGTGATTTTTTAAATCAAACAGGTTATATTTATTTAAGCGTGAATCTTCTATCCACTCCACCCTTGCAGGTGACAGTTCCTAAGATTGATTATTCAGGATAAACATCTCTCCTTATTCATGAATATGTCTTCTGTATGTGCAGGAGGACACTCATTCTATTCTGAAGTGGTCACCACTTCTGCTCAGAGATGCTGCCCCTGCTTTGGCCTTACCTTGTGGATTCTCCAGGGACTGCTTGTGCCTCCAGGTACCCTTGGAATCAGTTGCCATACTGTTGGATTTGTCTTGTTCTTAAGTTTGTACAGCCAGGACAAACAGCTGCTGTATGAAAGAAAGGCAATGCCTGTCCCTGGTCTGCCCCAAATGGGCTGATCCACTGTGATCCCACTGCATGTGGGACTTGTCATGCAGGACCAGCTGAGATGTCCCTGTGCACCTTGGTGCACTGGGACATAGTGGTGAGAATCCAACCCACGTCCTGCCCTGCAGGGTGAGTTTGTTTCAGGGGTGCAAAGCTGTGGCTTCATATTTGAAATCTGGAGGAATGAGTAGCTGAAGTAATTGTTAGTAAATTGTGTTTCTATTCAATTTTGAAATGAATAGATGATTTTTTTTCAGGGATGTGTTAGTGGTGCCAAGTCAGAAGACTTCCTAGGCAAAAGATCTGATTACCTAGAAATTAAAATGGTGCAGAATATTTAGAATATGATAGTTTTATCCTTTGGGCATATGACTGTGTAGGCTGAAGAAATTAGAGGAGCTGGTCTCCCACCTCAGTTTTCTTAATGCCCTGTATGTGTTTTATACAACATTTTGGTTTTATAAGCAATCATGCACACGTGCTTTCAGATTTCTCTGTTCCAGACCCTGGAAAGTTCTGCTTGTATAATGGGTCTAGAGTTATAAAGATTTAAATTGTGAAATATGTTAAATAAATGATGTATTTCTTTAGAATCATTCTCAAAACTGAAGACTCAAGATACTTGTTTTGAATACTTGAAGACTTTCTAAATCCCTGTCTTGTCAATCTCCTGGAAGGAGGGTGTGCTCACTTGTAGCTTACAGTCTGTCCTTGTACTAGGTACAATCCTTTGAGATGCAGAGGCCATAGGTAATCAATCCTGCATTCATTTTTCAACAAAAGAAATAATCTGATATTCAGTAGAATTTTGCATTGAGAAAGAGCTGCAGAAATATTATGAACCATGCACTTAGGATTTAATATTTTTAACCTGTTAAGCTTTGTGCATCTAAGAAGTGCAGATGTCTAACACTAAAGCTTTCTGTGGAAAAAAAAGGTCAGAAAAGGAAACACTGACCATATATACTCCCCCTTTCCTGTGCAGTGCATTAAGCAACAGTGCAATGTGACAAAATTTTCATTGATGCTTTTTCCATTTATTCTCATGGAGAAAATTCCTATAGAATTGTGAGTTATTGTGACCTGAACATTTTGTTTCATTCTGGTAAGAGTAAGTTTTGAGATCACAATCATATTCCATAGGTGAGATGTCAACAGAAGAGGTGGAATTCTGCCACCCTTTGTCACTGCGTCTGTTGTATTGCAGGTCTTGTCTTTGGAATCTTGATCCTGGTTGCACCAGGAGAGGGTGCAGTCTTCTCACTGTGTGACTTGGAAGATCAATTTGATTTTGGCTCCTGGCCAATATTGGATCATTGGGAATGTGTTCTTCCCTCTCTTATTTATGAACTCTGTAACTTCCATCTGCCACCATGTACAGTGGGATAGCGTAGTTGATCCAGAAGATCCAGAGTTGATCCAGAGAAAGATGTAGTGTGCTTTGGCCATGTCTTCAAGTCATGGAAGAAGCCTTTAACTGTGGAAAGAGATTTTATAGTTACAGAAGCCATGTGGATATTGAATTAAGAATCCAGAAGACACTTCAGAGTGCAACAGGCTACTGACCACTTGCCTTTGATTGGAAACAATTTTCACAATGTAACAAATTCTGTAGAATATTTTCCTTTTCGAGGATTCTCTTTTCCCTTGGAAAGACCTGGGAGTTGGGATAGCCCAGTGAAAAGTTTCATCTCTGTGTTTGAAATGACGGATGTAGAAGGCTGAAGATGAGTTGTGTTTCATAGGAGGCATAAGACTGGTGTTCACAGGTATTTATCTTCTTTTGTTGTGTAGGAGAGAGTGGAATCTTATCACACTACACCAGAGAGATGTTTTCAAAGCAGAAGACTATGACTGTATGTTCTGGTCCTGTGTGGATGTCTAAGAGGAATGTTTTAAGTCAGGGTAGCTGCAGGCTGAACACTCCGCTTTAAATCTCATGTTTGACTCATCAACACTTCACAATTGGCTGTAACAAATTCCACTGCCTGCTCTAGTCTAAAGGATCTCCTTTTTCTTTGCCGTTCGTGCATCAACATCCAAGTCTGGTGTTATGCAGGCACGTATTTTAAAGGGGAGTGCACTTTCAGACACTTACAAATCTTATTACTCAGTTTGGGGCTGGGCAGATAGAAAGCACCTTGGGAGAAAGGGAGCTTGGGGTCCTGGTGGACAAGAAGGTGACCATGAGCCAGCAGTGTGCCTTTGCAGCAAAGGCAGCCCAGCATCCTGGGCTGCACTGGGAAGAGAGAAGCACTGGAGCTTGTTTCATGTGAGGAGAGGTCAGGAGAGCTGAGACTGTCCAGCCTGGAGGAGAAAAAGCTCAGGGAAGCTCTTACTGATGTGTAAAACTACCTGAATGGGGAGGACAAAGAAGACAGAGCCAGACTTTTAGTGGTGCCCAGTGACAACACAGGAGGTAAAAGGCACAAACTGAAATACAGGAGGTTTCCTCTGAACATCTGGAAACAGTTTTTCATTGTGAGGGTGACCAAGCACTGGTTTCCCAGAGAGGTGGTGGATTCTCCAGCTGAGGAGATTTTCAAAGCCTTACCTGAACACAGTCCTGGGCAGCCCACTCTGGCTGCTTCTGGTTGAGCTGGGGCTGTGGACTAGATGATCAGAAGGCCCCTTCCAGCCTCAGCAGTTCTACTGTTCTGTGATATACCACATATTGACACACATCAGAGGAAGCCTCCCTGTCAGACTTGTCCATCAGTCCTGTCAGGGAAACGGGAAGTGTGGGAGACACACTCTGTTATACAGACATTGTAAAGTTATGGTATGGCTCAATGTAATGTGCAAGTTGTGTCCAAAGTACATGAACTTATGTGGAAAGACTGTGGTGTACTCACAACACAAAGAAGCAGATGAAGGTCTCAGACTTGCTATTTGGAATTTTAAGGGCATCCAGCAAGGTTTGTGTAGACACATGAGGACATTTTTGCTCATGTTCCAGAACCTGGCTAATTCCAGCCTGGAAATGTGGCCTAAGAAATACTTAATTTTGGCCACATGTAACTATCCTTTTTCCCCTTTCATATCTCTTGTAGCTTTAGTCCAGATAAATGGAGCACTTGTTCAGGGTATAACAATTTAGCAACCCTTTCAATACAGACTTAAAGATCTATAGTGCAATGTAAGTGAAGGGAAAGACAGAAAATTAAAACTATAAAGACATTAGGCTATTGTGGTTTGCTGTTACTGTCCGTGTTATTGCTGTTATGAGTGACATAGTTGTTTTTAGCATAGCCTGGCTAGCATCCTTAGCTGAAATTAGGAAGTTCACTGCACTGGTGGCTTGATGAACCCACGACATGACTGTATGCTGTCTTGGCTCAAGTAGGACCAAGCTGCCAAAGCAGAGCTCATCTTCCTCAGTGTCCTTGTGTTGCTGCTTCTGTGGTGGGAGCAGATGGCATAGCAGGAGTGTTCCCGGCTTTGGTAAAACAAGATGCAGAAGGTAAAATGAACTGGCTCTCTTTGGAATATGTTAGCTATTACAGTTAGGTGTTGTCTAGCAATCAGGCCTAGATGTAATTCTCCATTGCACAGATTATATCAAGCATCTCTCAAATATGGCAAGCGCACACCACACAGAAATAAAGATTTTCAGAAGTTGCAAAATGACTGATTTCACAGCCATACGTGCATTTTGAGCCATTTCTTCCCATGTCCGATTCTGAATGTTTTAGTTGTGTAGCAATGAAATAACTGATTTGTTGGCAGCATCTCATAGTTGGTTACATAAAAGCCACAATGGCCTTGAAACCTTGAATCTGGACAGAGGGATGAAGAATATTTTAAGCTCATGATTCAGTGACCTTGAGTTCAACAGTGACAAGAGATTTCTGCCATTTAAGTAGATAATTAAATGAACTCACACATGTAAAATGTATTTTCCGGTTGCTCAGATGTCTGTGTCCCTCATGGCCTCCTCATGACCTTTCACGATCTCACCAGAGGTGCCAGCTTTGGATGAGATTGTGAAAGTTGAACCATGCTTGATTGTGGAATTTAACTCCTTGGGATCAGAGCATGCTCCTGGGACAATGGGAGAAATTTGCAATCACCCTCCACTAAGGGTTCTGTTATTCTACTTCATAGCATCTTGCATCCATGCCAAAAGGAAAATAATTTTTATGCTTTTTAGATTATATTCAGTGATGTTTGTTCACTGTTTTTTGGCCTTGTGTGTATGCTATTAGAGGTAGGCTAATTTATGGTGGCATGTGATTGCTTGTTGTACTTGTTCCTAAAACTGGGGAGGGAAAATGCTAGGAACAGATCTGCAAAGTGATTTTACCTCATTTTCTCCTTGATTGCTTTACTACATTCTCTTCTTTTTTCTGGCATGCATTTCTTGGCCTCTTAATTTTCAGCATAAAATATAAAGAGTTACTCACTGATCCACATATATATGAAAAGGTGAAAGAGGTCAGTGAAGAGTATAATGATGAGAGGGAGAGGAAAAGTGCTTTTGAAAATATGTTTCTAGTTTGATTAGATTTAGCCCTGGTTCAAACTATAAAATCTTTGCAAAATTATAATTCCTGTAACGAGGTTAGGTTATAATCCCAATCAATTCAATCTTCTGGCCTGCACACCATTAAGCAGGCATTTTCTAGTTCATAACTGCAGGAGAGACAATACAGCAGACTTTGTGAGGAAAGCCTTATGTGACTGCGAGATTATCTGTTTTTTATAATTATCTTAATTGATCTAGTAAAATATATTTCTTTTCCTGATAAATGTTGCCTTGATGTGTCCAGGAGGCAATCAAAGCTACAACTGTATTACTGCTGCTCTGAAAGTCACAGCTGAATATGTCAGTGGGAATCAAAGTAAAAGGGGCAATAGAAATGTTGTGAATTATTATTAAGATACATGAGAAAGTTCTGCAGGGAAGAACTGGAACATCTTGGGAAATGGTCTGCAGTCAGCCAGCTGGGAAGGCTGAATGTTAATAGAAATGTTGTTTTTAAAAATCACCATGACATCAACATTTTTATCAAGTGCCTTGTGCTGGAGTTGCATATATAACTGAGATTATATTAGGTGTAATGAACAGATGTGTAGTCAAGAGGGGTTGTGCTGTGTTGGGGAAGGTGGAGTTGGCTGCGAGGCTTGTAGCTAAAACTGCTTCAGTTGGAATCCTTGTTTTCAGTGCCCTGTAATTTTGTGCTGAAGCATTTAATGAAATATTCCATTTCTGTTGTATCTCTGGCTTAATATCTTCAGATTCCGGGAAATATTAGGACAAGATTTTTTAAATGCCTAATTGTGCCCAATGTGTTCCTCCTTGGGTTGCCTATGCCAAGTTATTTTGGGTATGGGAATGAAAGCTTCAACTGATGAGTGTTACTGGCGTGGGTTCCAGAAGCATATTTGTGTCAGTTACGGGAAAGAAAAGTCCAGAACTGAGTCCCCTAGCATGCATGAGAAGCATCTTGAGGGAGTATGGTAAGTACCATACATCAGAGAAATCAGTCTGTTATTTCCCTGGCAGTATTTTCCTCCATTAGTAAGAAGAGAAAGGGAAGTGTCACAGTTCCAGACCAAGTAAACTGAAACGTGAGGTTTTGTAATTGTGAAGTAAAAGCCCTCTGCAAAATTTCCTGGTTAGAAGGATGATAGTTAAGAAATACCAACATAAAAAGTCTTTATGTGGTATCTTCTAAAAAGTTACATAAGCAATTCATAAGTAGTTCAGGGACTAGAGCACATGATGAATATTTCAGTAAATGTACCGTTGAAGATACTGGTTGCAAACATACTATATCCTTTTTTTATCCTTTAAGCAAAATTTGCTTTAAGGCAGATTTCTTCTGAAGAGCCATGGCAGGAACAGAATATAAAGCCCAGATGCTACTCTGTAGAAGTGTACTTTTAATATTAGCTATTTTTCTGACATTTTGAAGGTCAGCTGTCTAGGGAACATGATAGGGTTATGCAGGATGTTAAGAAGTCTGAGAAAGCTCTGCTGTCTTTTCTGGAGAGTTCTGGTTTCATCCCACTTCTCGCCAAGGCAGCCGTGACATATGTAAAACCTGTGTTCACACAGACTTCACACAGAAGAAAGAAGCTGCATGTTTTCTTTTGCAAAATCCATTTTAAATGTTTGTGTCTAGATAATCAAAATTTGGTACTCTTCTACTACCCCTCCTGTATTTATATATTAATATCTCCTTGCAAAGGGATGGCTCTCTTGAGTAGCCTGAATCGCTTCTGCTACTCACCGTGGCTGAAGAGTTGCTGCATTTTTACATTAAGGAATTGTTATTCAAGATTGTTCTCATCCCAGTCAGATTTTTGTCCTTCCTCTCAATACTTTGCATATCGAAAGGAGGCAGTTACGCCATAAATTACATCTTTTCACAGAACCTTACACTGAAATAGAATTTGGTCTTAAGGCAAAGTCACTGCTTCTTGGAATTCAGTTTCTCAACTATAATTATTTTCATTAATTTCTCTGTCACTGTCAATAGCTTTTCCTTCTCTACAAAGACATCAGAGGCTCCCTCTTGTGGCTGCATTAATTTCATTTGGATTTTGTTGGGTTTTTTTAAAAAAAGCTGAAAAAAAGCAGAGCACCTCCTAATATTGGAAGCACAAACCAAAAGAAAAAATAGTAATAATAATAATGATAATAATAATAGCTGTTGTACAGAAGCAGCAATGTAGATTCGTAGGGAAGAGGGAAAAGGGAATTTCTTGCAGGCAAAGCTGAAGCTGCACAATATGAGCTTTAACACATTTGTACACCATTGCTAATGAACAGGTGCTCAGATGGGAACCAGATTCATATTTCTACTGAGTGAAAATTAGACCCATTATCTCACTTAGAGTGGAAAGTACTCAGATTTTTGACATTTTTTTTTTAATAGAATCATAATGCACAGAGGTTTTTTTGAAATAATGATGAAGTCTGTTGTGCTCAGAAATGCATCACTCAATTCCCATTAGTAATTTGGTTTATGTTTATTTTCCTTCCAGGTCTTTCAAGCATATGTAAAATAATTCAGCAGTTGGGTTGTGCTGTTTGTTAGGAATCCACCTGGTAAATAGTGTGGCTGCAGGAAACTGAAGCTGAAACATTTCCTCTCATGGGCAAAGAGAGCACAGTGGCTGTTGCTGCAGCTCAGCTACCACATGCTACCTGTGCAAAGGGGATGGGACAGACACCAGCTCCAGGCAGCCTCTGCCAGCCCTAGAAGTGGCACTAACCCTCCCAGCTGCCAAAGCAAAGACTGGTTTTAAGTAATGCCCTTCCCATTTGTACACTGGGAGTTTGTGCTGCCCAGTTCATTCATTTTCTGTAGGTCATGAGCAAGATGTGCTCCTTCCTTGTGGTGTTCTGCTTCTCCCCTTTCACTCTAAAAGCTGCCCACAAACATAGCAGCCGTAATACACAGCTAAAGCCCTTTAAATGGCCCAGTGTGTTATAAAACTGGCAAATTTCCCATAGAAGAATCTACAACAAAAAAACCACAACCAAAGTACAGCGAAGTTTGTGAGTTATAACTGGATTTTTATACAGTTTGATTCCTGTGAGGATTTCACAGTTTTGCTGGAGTTTGTAATGGTAGATGAGATAGTTTAAAACACTTCAGAACCTATCTCCCCAAAGAGAAAATTCATTACACAATGTCATTACCAAAAAGAATATAACTCTTCATTGCCATTATAAATCACACAACAGCAATTTCCTCCCTCATTTGGGTACACCAGGTTTCAAAAGTAAGTGTAACCATGTGGGTTTTTGGCACCAGATTAAGTTTACGTGATTACTAAAAAAAAGCTGAACTTATTCCAATTTGGAGTATTTGTTCTTATATTTTTTCCATATCATGTACAACGCTAATAATGCTGAGAGAGCATTCCTTGCCTCCTGAAAGATGAGATGTTTCAGCCAGGATTGCATATAGAAACTTTGAGAAGTAGCAGTTTGCTCAATTTTTCTATGAGATACGGTTATTTTACCTCAGTCTTCACTCAGTTTCCAGATAGACTTATGTATGTGGTATACGCTGTGTAAAATTGTATCTATGACATAGGAAATATGCTGAGTTTTAAAATGCTCAAGGACATATATCTATACAGGTTCTCCATTAAGATAGTGAAAAATAAAAACAATACAGGGTTATCATTCCCATATTCATGCCTAGTTTCAGCAGGTTGCTGATCAGGCACAAAATGCTACATTTTATGATAGTAGATCTAAATGCTTGGAGGACAGGCCTGCTTTGTGAGTGGGAGAGAACTTTAGGTGAAGCCATGTGTGATATCTCAGTGAAGGAACTTGCAGCTACCTGTGGAGATCACTCTTGCCTGATGTGTGACAATTGATATGTCTTTGGTAACCAGCAGGTGGGCTACCAAGTGGCTTGAGTCAGAAATCAGGAGCAGAGAGACTTCTTTTCATCGCAGGAGCAAGTATTTCTTAAAAATAAGCCAGGTCAGATCAATGGAAGGCTCACTATTTATAGGTACAGCAACATATTCACAGAAAATTATGACATGAAAAAGTTGGCTTTTTCCAGGAGCAAATATAATTAATCAGTCCAAGGTTAGGGCAGACTATGTCTGAGACTACCAAGTGTGGAAAGATGCTTTCTTGTCTGTGGATTTTACTGTCGAAACTCAAAGACCTCATGGAGAAAATCCTCAAAGAGAAAGCAGCTTGGTCTGGTAAGAATAAATGAATTAAATGGAGTTTTGAGGTGGGATTTAAAAGACACCTGGACTTGAAAGGGGGAAAATGGGAAAATAGGAAGGTGTAATAAAAAGCTAAATTCAAGCTTGAGAAAAAACAAAGCAGCCAAAATATCCTGGGGAGAATGTGGAAGAAAATTAGGACACAGAAAAAATGGAGAATAGCACATATGTTGAGGACAGACAGGCTGAGGGGCTTGATTTTCAGAAGGAAAAGAAAGGAAAACAGAGAAGGGAACTAGGGCTATGTTCTTACTGACCAGGGCACAGCCCCACAAGGCCTCAGCAGAGCTGGGAGCTGGTGATGGGGTCCAGAAACAGCCCCAGAAGCAGCCAGGGGATGAACCCAGTCAGAGCAGCAGAATGTGCTGATGGGTCCAGCATTGGTCCAAGGTTCACCCAGAAGATGGGACTGGAGACAGGCATAGCCCAGACATGGTCTGGGAGCCCAAGGTGGAGCTACCTGGAGCTCCTGGCCATGGGCAGAGGGTGTGAGTGGGGCTTCCAGGTGGGGCCAGTCAGTGCCCTCAGGGAGGGCACAACCTTTCTTTTAATACAGCTGATTTTAATACAGCTAATACCATTATTACTGGGAATAATGTCAGAGACCTTACGGGGAATAACAGAGACATGGAATTTAAGGCAGTTCTAGAAAGACAGTTTTGGCACTGGATCAAATCATGGTTGGGTGGCGTCCATCAATCAGAATGGAAAGGAAGAAAGGAAAATATTTTAATAGAGGTGTTTGGAAGGCGGCACACAGCAGAGCCACAGAAGAAAGCTAAGTAAGGATAGAGGAGATACAGAAACAAAGGGGCGTTATTGTCCTTAGGAGGACAGTAAGATAGGTAATGATGAAGAAAAAAGGGTCATCATACGCATCATACGGTGGTGGTCAGGGAACTGATGCAGGGACCATATCAATATTCTTTTTCCACCAGCATTATCAACAACCAAGCTCAGAATTTTATTGTGAAAATGGTTTTGAGTTATTGGAGGCAAAAAATAGCTATGTATTTCATGTGTAGCAAAGACAAGTAGTCTTGCCTAATCCAGCAAGGCTTCCAATAATTTTGTAAGAATTGGGTGGTGAGGCACTGGCACAGGTTTCCCAGAGAAGCTGTGGATGCCCCATCTCTGGAAGTGTTCAAGGCCTGGTTGGAGGGGGCTCTAAACAACCTGCTGTAGTGGAAGGGTCTCCCTACCCATGGTACAGGGGGTGGAACTAGATTGTTTTAAAAATTCCTTCCAACCCAAAAAATTTTATGAATCTATAATTTCTGCCCTTCCTAAAGCAGTTATCTCTGGTCTCAAATAAGGTTCAAGATAGTGTCAGATCATGTAAAATAAAAATCTTTCAAGGTGGTCAGAAACTGAAAGTGGAAGTATATTTAGCATGTTCAACTCACTTTTAGCCTTTATGTTGTATGACACACTGGACTAAGCACTGACTGAGACTGGGGTTTGGCTTTCTGCCCACCACTGTCCCATTAGCCTGTGCTGCTTATGATCTCCGTTTGTCTCAATGCCCCTCATAGATGCTGGTAATCTATAAGTCTATTTTCATTACAAGGTAATCTGCAGCCCGCTTATAGCAATTAGAAAATCATATGGAATCATTAGATTACAACTGGCATGCTGTAGTCACGACAACTGCTGGAAGGCCATGCCTACTTAATAAGCTGCTCAACTAACTCCGTTATTTGGGGTACGTTTCTAGAAAGAGGTTGTAAATATAAAGTGTAGATATAATAATTAGGAAGGACAAGATTGTCTAAATAACCCAACTGCTCTTGCAAGTCAGGAAGCTTGATGTGTTGCTCCCTATCAGGGAGACTGCAATTCCCTAAATGCTGGAAGGCAGGCTTGGAAAACTGTGCATTTAAAGAAATGGCTAAGCCAAATGTTTTGTAAAAACAAAGTAAGATTTTAAGAGAGAGACCCTGAATAAAATCAGGCAACCTATTGTGTGTGTGTCTGGAGTCTGTTGTAAAGAAGGAGCCAGACTCCAGCATTTATTTAAGTCTGCTTACTATATAATTCAGGGTAGTGAGGCAAACTAAGTATGAAGCATTAGCTTCAGTATAGAATTTTTATTCTGATCACTGGAGGCTAAAGTTATTAAAAGAACAAACACAATTATGATATCCTAGGGGACTGGCAAGCATATAAATCTGGATATGCTGCCTGTTTCTCTCAAAGCATATATATGGATCTGTGTGCTCCTGCTCTTTATTTTAACTAGGTTTGCTGCAGCTGTTGTTCTGAAAAGAACCACCTAACACTCTGGGGAAAGAGAGGCTTCAGAAATCCTCAAATGAATTGAAAAATAAGTTTCAAATAAATTGCTTGTGTATATGGTTAAAACTCCTATCCTTTGAATAAGAACAAAGAACTATCACTTCACTAGCTCTAGAATTTTCCTAGTTCCCAGTTAATCAGCTTACAGTACCATAACAACTTAATAACAGCTTATTCTTCCTCTGTTTCTTCAAAATGATGAGAGCCTATTTTTGTGAAAGATAGGGACATGAATGCTTTCTGAAGAACAAAAGCCCATAATCTTTACATTTAACTAGCATATGTGATTTTCAGATTGGCTTTTATGAAAATATTTTAAGCGTCAGGTAGCTCAGCAATATCTATTATCTGTGAACAAGAATACCCTAACTCTCAGCTGACTAATAATGATCTGTGTACATTATATAAATTGTACAAGACTTGATCTGACAGGCTCGACTTCAGTGTTTGTGGATATTCTCAGTTCAGTCAAAGAAAGAACAGAGACAATTTCTCCCAGGCTGAGCCTGGGAGTCTTAGACAAAAGAATTCAAACAATTATTATCTCTCTTTCTGTAACCATTGTTTATAGTTATCATTCTCCACAATGTGCTATTTATAGTCACCAATCATGTGAGATGTTTCTACTTTGAGACCAATCAGGTCCCACTTAGCAAGTGAGACTATAACAGCTCGCAACTTCTTGCTAATAAAAGAAATTATTATTATTTTGCCTTCTGAACCACCTGAAGACTGGAGTCTTTCTTTCTATCCCTGACTTAACAGTGTCAAGTGTTGTCAACACTGAGTACATTACAGAGTCTGTAGTTTTTAGAGTTGTCATAAGAAAAAAAAAAAAGAAATCAGGCTTTTCTGATCCAAAAGGGTAGGCCATTAACCTTTGAGGAGGCTCTCACAGTGTCTTACCGGCCTCCAAAGTTGTCCTGTGAGGCACTGCCCATCTCTGTTGCCTGTGACTGAGGCTCTCTCCCTCTCTTCCCTCTTGTTCCTCTCCAGTTCCATGTTTTAACTTTCTAGGAACCCTATTGGATTGCTTCTTGTGTTCCCATCTCCTCCCCTCTGACCTGCTAGTGGTATCACCATCCAAACTGTCCAAAAGCTGTCAGTCAACTTCCAGGCTAACATATTTTTGTGTGTACCTACATCCCAGTTTTGTACCTTAGCCAAGTATCTCCTGCTGTTCCTGCTCTAGTTCCTTTGGTTTCACTTCCGTCCTCAGCTTCCTCCTCTTCTGCCTAAGTTCACTGCCATAGAACTGAAATGGAGCAACTTCCAGTATCTTCCTAAGACACGATCTGTAATATTCACAGATTAAAGGGAAAAAAATAAAGAAAACCACAGGATCTGGCAATCAGGGACTTGGTTCTCACATTTCAAAAATTTGAGACTTTAGAGTTGTTTTAAGGTAGTGATGTTAAAAATATTGGAGGTATGATATAAAATAAAGCATAGTTGTACTAAAAGAAAGGTTGTGTCAGAATAATCTGTTACTCTACTGAGAAAACAGCTGGTTTCCCAAGGATGAAAAATGTAGCAGATATTGTCCACCTTGACTTTTGTAAACTGCCACTAGGAAAAGTATTTGTGAAGATTTGGGTTCATGGAATAATTGGAGAATTGATAGAAAACTGACTAGAGGGTAAACATTGAAAGGGGAAACACCAGTGATTTTTTGGTGGTGCCACAAAAATTGAGTGTGCCAGTGGCATTTGTCTTTGACGTTTTTCTGGAATGTTTTTTAGGGGGTTTAACATGGTGACTGTAGATTTGCACAGCATTTTAATTATAAATGTTTCCATCTTGCTCGCTGGCTTTTCTGTGACTTTGCTCTGAGTTGCTAGTTCTGATGCTGTGAGCAGCCTCCCATCACCTTCTGTCAGATGGAAGTTCCTTGGAAGGACTTCATGAGGAAAATGGGCACATGAGGATTAAGCGTAACACAATTATGAATCAAACTAAAGAGAAAAAAATGCATCTTCATTATCTTAACCTCCCACTGATTTTTCCAGTGTTCTCAGTATGGACATAATAACTCACAGGACAGAGCACTTTTAAATGCATAATTTAAGTTAAAAGTGTTTGGATATGATGACAATACTTCATTACTAGTGCCCAGGCAGACTCCTGCTACCCTTCTATACAATTTTGGGATTTATCACATACTTGGAAAAGAGCAAGATGATTATGTTCCATTTTTCTTCAGAATATGCATTCTCATTAAGAGAACCAGAGTAAAACCTGTGTTTTATGCTAACAGTACTAGCAGAGCACAGAAAGCATACAGGAACTTTGCAATATAGAAGAAAATCAGTTTTCCTTGGGTCCAGATTAGGACCAAAATCAATAAGGGTACTATTTTTTTTCCCAGTTGATATTATCTGCTTGGTTTTTAAACATTTTACTTAGAATAGAATATAAATGCTTTGCAGGGTGATCTGAAGTGAATGTTGAAGGTGCAATGCCAGTTCTTGTGTGGGAAATACCTGGTGAACCCACAAAGCCACCTTGTCTTCTTTTACATCTCCTAGACCTGTAGGTAAATAATATCCTAGCTGTGCAAGGCTAAGCAAGTAAGTATCAGCAAGTAAAACATACACAAAGGAAAAGATGAATAAAAAGTGGATGGCTGTGATGAGGTCCCCATTTAAGAGCAAAGGCCATAGTTTCATGGGTAGGTACATGTAGGGAAAATTCACCGTAGGGCATAAGAGCTGTCAGAGTATCCAGAAGCATCAGAGGATTGTGATAAGGATTCACTGCAAAAGCTGGAAGCAGTGTCTGTCAGCTCTCCTGTTTTAGTATGTACCAGCTTTCTAAATCCCGTCTCTCAGTCTTCTCTAGTGTGACTTCATTTAAAAGTTTAATATAATATTAATCCTGATTGTCCCCATATCCAGTTCTCCTTGGTCTTGGGAAAGTATAAAATCGATTTATACAGCACAGCTGAAAAGAAAAAAATTGTTGGATTACCATACTGTGGTATACAATAAAAAGGTAGTGTTACCTAGGGAAGCCTGTACCGGATGAGAGCATAAATATCAACTATATCCCTGAGTATTTGATTCCTGCATCTTACAGAAACAAGGATCTCTGCATAACAGTGTGACTTTTCATCACTTTGGATTTGCTGTGATGAATAATATTTAATGCTGTTGATCTAGAAGAAGTATTACTATAGTAACTAGCTCATGAATCTTTATGTTTGGTTGGGGTTGTTTTTTTTTTTGATTGGTTGGGGGGGGGTTGGGTTTTTTTGGGTTTTTTTTGGTTTGGTTTGGTTTTTTGCTATATTTCCTAAGGGTTGTGTGTCTAGACTAAGACTGTTTAAACTAACTCATGGTAATTTATTCCAGAGTGCTAAGAATATGGGACAATACTAAGATACTGCATTTTGAAAAACACACCCTGTCCATAACATACTTAAAATTATGGGTATATTGTTTTATTTGTCACATTTTTATTAGTAGCTTTCTATGCTGTTATTAATCCAGTTTAGTGACCTAAGGCTGGATTCCCACATTAACAGTATTGCAACTCTAATGAAATCCTAAGACACCTAATATATAAAATGTTACATCTGAGGATGAAAACAGAAATGGGATTGGTTGGTTTAAATCCAAGTAATGAGCTCACTTTTTTATTTAAATCAGTAAAAAGAAAATCTTGGCATAAGTGATATATTAATATTTTATAGTCTGGATTTGTACATATTTAATTTCTTATGATGATGCTTATGGGTCACCAGCCCACAAGAACACATTGGCAAATATCATCTTTATTACAGTTCCTTACCAGCAAAATGAATAGGAGGATATGTTAGGTATTTGCCCATTTACTGAAGCATATAGAGAGCTTTTACTGCATTCTTACTTTTATTATGGTAAAAGGTGGTGTTTGATTATTTTTTAAAACTGGATTGTTTAAAAAATTAGTCATCCTTGTCAAACCGTGTTTACCATTTTTTTATGGATAGAAATTAGAATAAGTAAATGAAATAGAAACTAGAATAAATAAAATAGATAGAAATTAGAATTCACAGTTGTTCAAGGTTCCGATAAGAAATGTGTAACTACCATTTCCAAAAAGAACCATTTTAAAGTAGTTTAAATTAACTTAAGGATAATCAATATGCACACAGATAAGCTTATTCAAGCACATTTTCTATTGTAAACTAAATTAGAAAAATGAAATATTAATTGGAAATTGAAGAAGTCATTTATTCTCACATGCTTCTTTTTCACAGAAGAGGAAAAAACCTCTCTGGTTTTATACCTTTTTTAATTTCTTGTGGAGTTTGCAGCTTGAATAAAACTAGTCATTAAACTGAACTAACTGAATAAATGGAGATTCAGAAAATATTCACCCTATAGTTGCAGAAAGCTGACCAAACTTTGTCTTCAGGTTTTTAATTATTTCTACCTAGTACTTGATTTGAGCTCACTCCAGTCTAGGCCTCAGAGTACCAGTTTAATCATTTTCAATGGCTTTGTTGGAAAAATAAATATCCAGTTTAAAAGTTTAGGAGCTGGGAGGAGGTTGTGGGATTTATTGTGTGGTAAATGGGCTTTTATTCACCCTGAATCATATCCCAGGATAGCCATGGTAACTTTCTGTAACAGAAACACAGAAGACATGAGCTCTGTCAGTAGAATGAGCAGCCAATTTGCTTTCTGCCTTTTGGTTTTCATTTAAGTGATGGCAAGTTCAGAGAATCACAGAGCAGCTTAGGACATTTCATAAGGGTTCATAAATTATGCACTCAGACTTGTTGGATTACAAAAGCCTGGGAGTAACAAGTGCTTCTTGCACTATAAATGAAATGGCTTATTTACAAATATGGCATAACAATATTAATTGTGAGAATTGTGATTACAGGGATAAGCATGTGCTGCTTAAGATGTTCATTAGAAGAAACTCATTTTCCAGAAGAAACAAATGCATCTTTTTAGTTTGCTGAAGTGCTTTGCTGACTGTATTCTGAACCACCTTCTTCTTCCAGTAATTTTAAATGGCTTTTCCTCATGTATTAGCCTAATAGGCAATAAAAGAAGGCAATAAAAGAATCCTGCATCAAGGTTCACATCCAAAATTCAAACTGGTGATGGTTTCCATGGGTAGGAAATTCAGCTTGTTCCCTGCTGTATGACACTGGTCAGGCACCAGCTGGGGTGTGCTGTCAGCTGTGAGTGTTGAATGGTAATTGGAGTAACTAATTGGAGGTGTGACCCCTGAAAGAAAGATGCTGTTTTTACATCTGCAGTCATCTATGCAGGGCCCAGGAACCTGCCCTGCTGGCATGCTGCAGCTTGTGCTTCTTTCTCCCTGGTGGTATTCCCAGGCAGAAGCAGTTTCTGGGTAGCTCCTAGAAGATCCATTTTGTCCTCTGAGGACACTTTATCCTGTTTGTGGCTCCTCACGTTCCATCCCCTGTACCCTCTCTGGAGGGAACAGCAATTATTGGGCTCTCTAGGAAGATGTCAGTTTGTTTTGGCACAAAAATGCCCAGGGGCTTGTCATACCTGAGTAGGGTTTTTAAGGTTGAGCTGATCATTGCCCTTAGGAGCATCTCTGAGTGACTGCCCCTTTCCAAGGGCCCATTGAGAAGACGAGAAAGAGAGGTGGTGGGCAAGATTTGGAATCACAGCGATCTTCTAGGAGACAGCAAGGGCAGGTTGGGGGTTGGCTGAGAGTGGGTTGTGGTGAAGGAGGATGGAGAACACAGGTGGGAGGCCAGGGTTGTGGGAAAAGATGACAGATCAGAAAAATGAGAAACTGCAAATGAGTCAACCTTTCTGCCTTTTGAATGACCAATTGCCCCTCTTGGAGTCTTCTCCCCTTCATGCAGGGCTTGCATGTTCATTTTTTTACTGCAGTGGGGTCCGTTTCGTGCTCATGAACTGCATTACATACTGATTTTCTTTTTTCTGCTATGATGCTCTTGTGTTATAAGAAGGATGAAGTAGCTTAATGGTGTTCTTGATTTGATAGATCAACTTGTGACTTAAGCAAAATACCTGCCCTTGGAGGACTTTTTTGATATTCTGTTTCTTCTACAAAGTAATTTAAGCGTCTCCGTTTCTTTCAGTGGCTTGTTAGGCTGCCCTGGATAAGGCTTAGCCCACTGAGGAGGAATATGAAGCCATGCTGGGTGCTTGGGAGCAGGTTCTGCAAGGATAGCAAGAGAGGCTGTGATTCACATCCTAAACAGGGCAGGGCTTTACAAAGCTGCTGAAATCTCAGGGAAGCTTAAGTATTACTGACACTTCAGGGATTAAGGAGAGTTTAGATTTTAGCAGGCATTTCACTAATGAAATCATAGCTTTAATAAGTAAATTTCACTTCCAAGTCTAGATACTAATTGAAGCACATCCTTCGTTTTCTTGTTCCTAGGGTACATGGATAGTTCAATTAACATCAGCAACATCAAGGAAGCATAAATGGCCAGAGGCACACAGTGCTGTGACTGCATGGCTTTCACAGAAACAGGGCAGAAACTCCTGAAGGGATGAAAATGACTTTTGCTTTGTACAAGACAAGCAAGCCCTTGGCATACTTGCACTTGTGGCCCTTCTGTTTTAGTCCCAGAATGGCTTTTTACTGAGAGCTGGCCTAAGATAACCTGCTCCTGCAGCATTTACAGACTCCTAAAATATGCGTGCAGGCAGTCTGGTCCTGCTACAGTCTGTGAAGCCTCTGCCTCCCCCTGCTTCTGATTGAGACAGATTTAGTGAACCCAAATGTAGGTGTTGATGCACAAGAAGCCCATTCTCCATCCTGCTGAAGTCAAACACTGAAAATACTCTCTATCTTGAATATTATTGCATATTATATGCCACTTTTCATTCACTGGATGTATGTAACAAAATGAAATGAGAGTGATGCCTCTGTTTAAGAATGAGTGCAGCCAGTTCTGAGCTCACATGCATCATCAGTATGTCAGTGAAATGTTTTATAGCAGCTTTAGAGGCAAAGAAGTTAATCAAATCTAGATTAGAAATCACCTTGCCAGCACCATGAATTTACAAGGAGCTGTAAGATACAGAGGTGAGAGAAGAGGGAAAACAAAGAAAAAAAACCATTAAACTGAGAAAAAGAAACAAAACAAAATAGATATGTGGTATGAACTGAGGGGTTCTTCCTCCTACCTTTTTTGGGCAGGTCTGAAGCTCAGTCGTGGCTGTCATGATTTCTTGTCATCACACATATGTATTGTTCCCCTGGATTCCAACATTTCAGGCTTTTCACTGGGGATGAGATGAATCATTTTATGTTTGAGAATGTACAATGCAGATTTCTAGGAGCAATCTGATCAAGTTATTTACAATGGTTCATTTTATACCCCAAGAAGGGCATTGCTTATTTTTTAGTCTTCTCATTAATTTTACATTATTTTGCCTGACTGACAATACCAAGAAATTTAGGTAAAGTGGGCATCCATATAACCTGCGTGAGAGTTGTCCAGATCAAGAGCATTGCTATTTTCTGGTTAGTCAAAGAGTAGACATGTGGTAAATTGGTAAATACCAAACCCAAAATATATTCTGTATCAACTGCATGCTTTTTTGATGATGATGACCTTATATGCTCATTAACCTTGCCAAGAAGACATTATTGTCCATGATATTTTACACAATATCCCTTAAAGGTGCTGTGGTACAGAAAGTCTGCAACTTGGACCAAATATTAACCTATTTTGATTACTGAAATAGTCAGTTCCAGCAGTAATTGTGTAGTCTTTACTTTAGGGATTTAAAGCCATGCAATAGCATCCAATAAAGTTGCTGCTAATGGTGCAGTATTGATTATGATGGCTGCTGGCCTTACTAAATTTTTACTATATAGGCAACATGAAAGTTTTCTACTTTATTTAACAAGTGTGTTGTATAACTTGTACTAGTAGGTGGTAATGATAATTTCCCCTTCCCTCCTTTTAACCATGAGAAAGTCCAGTAATCTTCTTTTCCCCAAAGACTCATTGAAGGGTTTGACAAGAAACAGAATCCATTGTAGTTCTAAGTTGCTTTCTATCTTATTTGATAGACCTATTTTCTGAAGGATAGCAGTTTTTTATTATAGCCAAAAGATTGGCTTTCTCTTCCAAAGACTTTTATGATGGCTGAGATGATTTTTAGCTTTTTTCATCAGGTTCTAAAGGGATTGGAGCATAAGATGTCTGTAGCATCTCATCTATAATGTAGGATTACTCCTACCATTAGAAAGTTACTGTGTCACAACCTGGAGTAGCTGCTCTTAAATGCATAGTTTTGAAAAATAAAAGAAAACAAAGATTGTGAGAAAAAAAATACCAAGCAGCATCTCATTGAAGGCATATATTTAAAAATTTTTGATAGGGTGGAGGTTAACTAGATGAGATTATATGGAAAGGATTATTATGGAAAGGGTCTAATTCTGCTATTACGAAGAACTGGAAGATGGCAATTCTCAGGGATGTTTGAGCATTATTTTTCTTGAATATTGTACCAGAAAGTTTATATTTAAATTGGAAAAGGCTGATGGACTTAGCTGTCTGCTAAATAAGCTGTTGAAACTTCACCACAGCTCTTGTGCAAGAGAGAAACAGCCCTGGTGAAAATCATTCCTGGCTTCTCTGGATGGTGGCAATTGCCCCTTTGGAACACCAGCAGTGCCTGTTGTGCACTGGGAGATCCTCAGCACAGGGGCAGCCTCCCCACACCTTCCTCATACATGTCCTTCCTCCTTCCCAGACCCAGCACAGCCCTGGCTTCTCTGCTTTGTGCCTGGATCATCTACACTTTCATAAAGGTGCCTTCCATTGTTTCCAGCAGGACTTTGGGCTGTGTCTACTGTTGCTATCTATGAAGCTAAGATGGAGTTAGGGATTTGTTTGCTTTGCCTTTATGGCTTTACCATGAGATGCTACGTTATTGTGTGTGCCATCTGCCTAACTGGCTCTTCCCTGAGGCTTTTTTCCTTCTTCCTTGCTTCAGGAACAAGCTAGGAAGTGGTGATCCTGTGCTGAGTCCATGTGTCATCTCTTATGCAGTAACTGACTAACAGCTGGCTACTGGCTCTGTAGAACCCAGAGGGTGCATAATTCAATTTTCCCATTCATGTTCCAGTTTCTACTTGGGAATTCCCCTGGGGGATAGATTTGTCTGCTCGCTAACTGCACTCAAGAAAAAGAATCTGAGAGACCAACACACTGCAAAAGGATCCCAAGGAGGAACGGAAATCTTTGCTTGTGAAGGGTCACCAGAAAAGTAGCAGTAGGGTCACAGAATTACCTTGCTCCAAGGAAAAACACATTCTTGCCTTCCATGTCCGGTTTTGTGCTGACAAGCACAAAATCTCTAACTTTGCATATTTGACTTTATGAAAACTGAGAAATTACCTTGGCTCATTTTTTTTTCCTAGGCAAATTGTGCGTGACCCTTACCTTTGTTGTTGCAGAGGCAAAGTAGTAGGCAGCAGTGTACTTTTCCCTGATATAGCTAGTGAGAAAGGACACATATTTCAAGGTGGGTTACAGTATTCCTCGCCTGACTGCAAATTCTGAGATTACTGAAGTAACAAAATTTATCTGAATGTCATGTTATCCCTTGGTTTAATAGAAAATAATTAAGATCTTCGCTGACATTATTAAAGGACATGGGCTTGCTGTCTGGAGCATAAGAAGCTTCTTTTTAATCTCCAGTAAAAATGGACAGCCTTTCTCTGTTAATAAGTATTGCCTACAGTGAATAATCCCATGATCATAATGACTTCTCCGTGCTTCTCCTTGTTCATCCCATTGGCAAATGACAGAGAGTCTGGGATGATTTGCACTGGAGGACTTGAGCTGTGGCAGATAAGCAGGCATCGGTGGAATTCAGGGATGTGTTTGACTTGGTCGCTGCACTGATGCTTCAGTTCCCAGGATGAACTGCACTGGATGGAGGAGTGAAGCTGCACAGGAGCAGCTGCTCTGCTGCTCTTGTGCTGTTTCAGCCAGGAGAGAGGATGCTGGGGAAGTGGAGAGGGAGATCCATGGGTGTTGGAGTACTACGGAGGGGCCCAGGGTGGCTGTTGGTCATGGAATTCAGTCTGGGTTCTGTCCATCATGTCACCTCCTGGGAATTATAGCCTGACTGGGGAGTTTGGCACAGGACCTGGAAATCAGGAATGTGCAATCCACCCTGGTGACTCCACAGTGTGTCCTGCCTCTGGTCACAGGAGCAGGTAATGGGACATAGGACACAAGTGGCTTGGTGTAGACCTCCTGCTTCTCCACTAGCAGCTGTCAGCCAGGGGACTGAGCAGAGACATTCAGTGCTCAAATGCAAGAGCTCTTCATCGTCTTCAGTCCTGTCCATTTGGCTGCCACAGTGTCACAATGAGCCCTTGGCAGAGGGAGTGATTTAGGCTTGGAAAATGGAGATTTATTTCAAAAAGTCCTTTACTGTAATATCTTCCTTCTCTCTGACTGCCCCATGAAAGCATCTCATCATGCAGGAAGTAGCTGAGGCTCTCTGATACTATTCTTTTAAAATCAAAACATTAAAACTACCATGCAATGATTTTCACATTTCCAGGCATCCCTCCCACTGGCATTAATTGCCCCCCTGCTGTTCCTATTCGAATGCTATTTGCTCTTTCTGTATGCAGCCCTTGTTCACTGCTGCACGAAACCTTTGCTGCTTTGCAGTAAAAAAAAGCTTCCACTTGTGCAAATGGCATTGAAATGAGTTTGATGAAGTGGTAACCACTCACATTTATTGATTGCAACTGTTGGGGTTTAGTTTGTTATTTTACAGTTAATTTTGTAGAGGTAGAGGACTTTACAAATTACCTTCTGATGTCAATGAAGTAATACAGCACTCTCATAACAATGTTTGGAAAGTGTGGTAGGGCCACCAAGCCAAAGGCATAAGGGGGTCACATTCATCCAATGTCACTGTGTCCCTTTCCCCTGTGGCAGATCTCCCTCCCATTTTGAAATCTCCCTGTACTTAACAATTCTCCTATTTCAATTAGTGTCTTTGGATGGCAGTTAAGTTTCATGTCCCTTTATTCCCTCTTCCTCTCTGCTTCTGACACATTATTATTCTTACCAGTCACTGCACGAGACCTCCAAACTCCCATAGTCCCCAGAAGTAATTACAGACACATTACTGAGCAAGCCCCACTGGTAGGCTGGGTCAAGTGCTTTATTTTTATCCAGGGCAGCTACCAAAGAGTGTGATTGACTTTTGCTTTCCCAGTAGCTACATGAAAAGACAGGAGTACTTCTGTCACCTGAGCATTTTAGCTGGGGATGGGTCCTCAGCCAACCCTGAAGTACCTGGTACCCAAGTAGGGTTGCTAGTGATCAATATGGAAGGTACAAGGTCCTTGTGAAGATGGATAAAGATGGATAAAGATAGAAAAAGTATGAGGAGTAAATGAGCACAGTTGGACTGTATCTTTGTCTAACACAGGGTTTGATGACCTGCAAGCATGTGCAGATCCTGGGGCTCCTGAACATGGCTACAAGACACCCAGTGCAGGTGTTTTCTTTGAAAGCGTGGTGGTCCGGTTCCATTGCCAAGAAGGATACAGGCTCAATGGTACTTCCAAAAAAATTTGTGTGAGACACTTTAATGGCTCCCTGAGCTGGAAACCCAGTGATAAACCTGTGTGCCTACAAGAAGGTAAGTCAGTTTTCTTCAAGCTGTTCACCACATCAATTCTTCTCACTTGTCCATGTACCATGTATGTATGTCTCTGGACAAAACAAAAGGCTGGAGTCCATTTCACTGTGTCTTATTGGATACATACTTTAATTTTCCATCCATAATCCTCCTTTGTCGGTTAAATTTGTACCATGAGAAGCTGTGTGTGTTGAAAGGAACATAAAGAAATGTGAAAACAGGATTTAACCTCCCCTTTTAACTAGCTACAAATTGATGCAGAGAGGAAAAACAACCTCCATTGTAAGTTATCTGTAATTATTTATTAAAGCTGCCCACTTAATATTCCTTTCTCCAATATTTTACTAGGAAAATAAAATCAATTTCCAATGCTACTGCTTCTGCTAATCAGGCATTTTAAACAATAGTATTTGGTGATGTATGCATGAGTCAAGTAGCAAAAGAGCCTGCACAAGATTAAAGCCAGGGTAGAAGTTTACTCTGCGATAATTCAGACTATTATGGCATAAACCAATTTATTTTTATTGCATATTTGAAACTGTATTTGGTTTTAAATACTTAGGATGTTACATTGCTTTCTTCTTTTAGGTCTTAGAGGCAGGGTTGATTTGAATTTCTTAACTGTAAATTTTGGCCAAAGTACACCCAAGCAGCACAAATTTTTTATTTCACCAAGTATATTAAAGATATAACCTGTCCTTGTTGATTTATTTTTGGACAACAGAGCTATTAAAGTCAACAGACATGAGAAGTGTTGGCTAAATAAAATGTTTACATTTTAGTGTTGTGACTTCTCCACTGAAGACATTAGCCATTCCCTCATTGCCTCATTGTCTTCATGGTGGAACAAGATAAATTCTACTTCAGGTTACCTTTCACCATTTAAAATCGAATAAATACATAGGCTTTGTTCAGAGGTAGTTGAAGACTTATGTGGCTCACAAACACACTTACTGCATAGGATCATGCATCACTTAGTCTTTACAAAAACTGCAGGTACTTGTTTGTGGTCCAGGGTGGGTAGGTGTAAGAATCCTGTGCCAGGACAGGGATATGACATGACAGGGACAAGCAGGGCCTGGGAAGACCACACTCAGGAGCTGCATGTGAAGGGAACAACCCTAAACAGTAGCCAGTGTGAAAGTGGTGCATGAGATATTGGAGAGAGTAGCCAGAGGCAGCTGGTAAGGAGTGCATGGGCTTTCAGGCAGCTAGACTGTTGGCAGGAGAAATTTTGGTTAAATATGTTCTCCTGGACAAGTGTGAGGCCATGGGCTACAGAGTCATGAGGGACACAGTGAGCTGTCCCATCAGATGACAGCTGATATCTAGAAATAAAGGCAAAGGGGTGCCAACAGCACCTAATCATATGGCCACATGAGTCAGCTTCTAAGAAATAACCTAATGCCTTTAAAAATAACTATGTATGGAAATCGTGCCCTCTTCTGACAGCCACTTTTCATAAACTACATTGTCTCTTATCTCATTGTTATTTAAGAAAAAATACATATAGAGTGACAGCAGCCTGTGTCTAAATTGGCTTTTGGAACTACCAGAAAAAGCTTTAATGCTTGGAAATTCTGTTCCCTTTAAGCATAGCAGGAAGCTAGGAATGTTGATGTGCATCTTTGAAATGTTGCCTGTATCATCCACTGCAGTTGTTAAAATAAACATTAATGTTTTTTATTAAATATTCAAACCTCTTCCCTCCAGCCCAGTGGAAATCTGTGGAAGAAGTTTCTGATCACAATGCCATCAGCAACAAAACTGCCACTAATGTCAGTGTGATCAACACTCAGGCCAGGTGTTTTCAAAAAATAATGAAATTGGAAGATGAGAATGTGATGGATGAGGTGACAACAGTTGCTTTGGAGATAATAATGACTTTCCAGCATAGAATGCTTAAAAAGGATTGCTAGCCAATTCTCTGATCAAGCAAAGCACTTAAGCTGGAGCATATCTGTAATTATGTGATTAGTCTTGTTAAAGTTCTGTGCTCAAAATTAGGCAGATGCAAAAATGCTTCTTACTACTTGGATCAAGGAGTAGGACCCTGATTTAGGATTTAGTGAATCAAGTGCTTAACACTGATTAACATTATAATAATACCTCAGGTATTAGATTACAGCATTAATTCTTCTTTTCAATGCACAATAGCAGCACTGATTCAGAAGAAATACTAAGCAAAGGCTCAGTGGCAGTCCATGAGGTCTAGGCATTGGCTTAAGTGATTTTTAGACTGATCCTTTTGCACACTGGGAGCAGAATATTGAGAGAGGCTCATCATTGAGGGAGGCAGACAGTGTAGGAATGTGGCACATCTGGAGATGAGTTAAGAGAATTACAACAGGGTTTGTGATTCTCAGCTGTCTAATGACATACATAAAAGTCTTCATTGCAGAAATTCTGTAATGATACATAGAAAGAAATTTGAAATTTCTAGCAATTGCTGGAGAAGTGAGAAGTTGATGATTTCCCATTCATCATTACCTATCACAAGGTAAAATAAACTTTATGCTGCATTTACGGTGGGGGCTGGCTGCTCCGTGGGCTATGGTATGCTCTACATGCTTCTCATCCCAGCATATATAAATGCCAGGCAGCGCCAGCTGAGCTTGAACAGTGAAAACAATCTGTAGTTTGGAGTTAATTTACTCTCAGGAGCTTGGATTTGGAGGAGGATAATTTTATGTCTATATGTTATGTACGTTTAATTGTTGTTATGTGTTTACTAGCACAGTTTCTAATCACAAATGGATGCTATTTACCAAAGGAAGCAAAGCAACCTGTTTCAGAATGTAATTGATTTTAGATCTAATAAAATTATTAGAGCTGGAGCTCTTCACCCAATCTATTTGATTTTATAAGCCTGTCATTTCTTGTTTAGAGGCAGGAGATTTTAAGTGTCAAGATGAGAATGAAGTTGCATGACTTGGTGCCCAATAAATGCCCTGTCAAAAATCTGTATGTCAAAAATCTTATGTTCTTATGTTGATCTACAGCATGGTGTAACTATCTTTCATCAGCTCGAATACAGTTATGCACATAAATACCAAACCTCTGAGGTAGGAATTTTGTATTTACTGTTTAAGAGCAGTATGTCATGTTGTTCACATTTTAATCTAATCTTCTCCCACTGTGATAATGTGGCTGCTGAGGCTGTTGTCTTACTTGGAACAAATGCTAGCTCTTTCCTATGAGATTGAATCTAAATTTACAATTTGCATGGAGATGGCATCGAAATGAAGAGCTGTGCCCTCCTCTCCCCATGCTTCTGCAGGCAGACAACCTTGGAGATGTCCTCAGTGCCTCATTCTCCCAATTACAAGGATGATAAACCTGCAGTGAAAGTAGTGGACTAGTACATGGTTTGGCTACAGCTTTCCTGTAGGACATTTAGCCCGCCATTTGCTTTGCCTTTGTCCCTGAGTCTGTGAGATGACTGAAGTATTTTTATTATTCCATCTCTTATCTGTCTTGCCCAGTGTTTGTTGATTCTTAAACCTGGTTATGAGCACTCTGTGATATTTGTAACCAGGCCACAGCTCAATGGCTGCAGATCTTAGGTGAAATCTCTCTGCACTGTTGAAATACAAGCAAAGACGATAAAAAGAGATGGTTATTTAATATGCACTAAAATACTGTGTTTGCTGTCCACAGAATAATCCTAATAACACAGAACTGTGGATTTAACACTAGTAAAAAAAACAAGGGACAATATTGCTCTTAAATGCTTACTTTTAAGAGAACAGTGTGTAGATGAGCTGTCCCTGCATCAAACCAGTTTTTCATTATATTCCTTTCATCCTTCCTCCCTGTTTCTCTCTGTTCCAGCCTGCCGGTGGTGTGACTCAATGTAGTCAAGGTTAATTGAGAGTGAGACTTGTCCACAGTGAGATACACAGGAGTCTCAGACCTTTACATTTGAATTTACATACAGATAGCAAAAAAAACATTGCCAGAGCAGGGATTGGGACACAGTTCTTCAGTTGTACACACTCTTACAGTATTGTAAAAGTCCTTGACATAGTTTGGAGCAATGGCAGTACTCCCAAGTAAATCTTCCAGCACCTTCTTGGATTAGCATGGATATGGGATAATTTTTGGATGGTAAGGGCTCACCTGCAATAGATACAAGCCATCCCAGGCCAGCTGGTACCCATGGATGCTGTGGCTATCTCCATGGTCTCTAGCTCATGCGTTCCTTCTAAGTTGTTGTGTGGTCCAAGAGGAGATAGGATTATCTTCCTTCCCCATGGGGTAGAATGAACAGTTCCAAGAGGTTCTGCATGGTTTGCACGTGAGCAAAAGACTCTAACTATATTGTTTAATAAATTTTATTCTTCAGACCAATCTTCTGTGACAGGGACACACTTGGTTTGCTAAAGCCAAGAGTTCCTAATGTACAAATCTTCATGAAAGTTAGGGCAATGTGAGCCCTTGTGCCTGTCAGGCTGTTGAGCCTGTTGGCTCTACCCCACCTGCTTCTGCCCTTGCAAGATAAGAAATGTGTCCTTTTGGCTGGCCCGTTTTAATACGCACACAGTAGATATAAGCAGATCATGCCAGAAAGGAGTGTAAGTCATAGCCTTTGTTGCTCGATGCTGGTTAAAGACTGTATATTCCCTTAAATGGTTTTGCAGTTTCCATGGATTTGCTGAGAAGGACTTAGAATAAAGTAGTTTATTTTCTAGGACAGGACATTTTAAAATTCAGTCATTTCCTTCTAGCTTTTCCAAGCAGAATTAGTGCCAGCTAATCCAGTTGTTTGTGGAGAGGTGGCTAATGCAGTTTATGCCTGAGTGCTAAATATGAATTCAGCTAGTGGGAAAGCATTTGCTTGCAAGGCATCAGGAAAAAGAGCTGTAATGTTGTGGTCCATTGGTCTGGTGTTTAGCTGGAGCTTGTAATAAGCCTGTTATCAGAGTCAGCCAGGATGTGGCAGGTGGAGTACAGCGCAGTGAGCAACGTATTGCCGTTCTCTGCCAACATCTACCTGATTAAAATGATCCCATCTACAGCTGTTCCTTGGAATAATAGGGATGGAGTTGCTGTGATAGATCATTGTTACAGAATCAATTTCCCCCACTTTGAAAGGGAAATCTCATGTTTTATTGTGCTGTGTGTACACACACCACCTTTATTTGTATAGCAACAGAAAGACGTGGTAGAAAGAGAGGGAGCTGTTCACTGACATTATCTTCTAGCATCCATCTCCAGTCTCCTGCTGCGTGGCTGCCAAGCAGGTTCTCCATCTATCTCATCCCATCCTTATGGGGTGCCCGGGACAGCCTCTTCATGACAGCATTTATGGCTTAGTAGTATAAGGCATTTCTTCTGAGGCATCCTCTGCCTTCTTCTCTGCTGATTAACTTTATATATAGAGAGAAAACTGTTCCATCTTTGCAATAATGTCTGCATCCTTGCCAGCGTATTTTACAACCTCCAGTTAGGGCATGGATCCTCCCAGACTTGTGCGTTTATAAATAAATAAATAAATTCCAAGAAAACTTCTTGCTGCAGTTTCTCAGCCTGCCTGGCAGGCTGCCAGCCCTTCCTGCTACCAGCAGCAGGAGGCATCTACAGCAGCTGCCAAGAAGCTATAAAGTAATAAGATAAATTGAAGAATTTTTAACTAATAATGTGCTCAGGCCTCATACCAAAAAATTAGCTAAATACAATGTTTTTTAGAAACATCCCTGTGATGGGAAGTTACAAAGTATATTTTAACTGGGGAAGGAACACTGTCCCCCTTCAGGTTAGTAAAATTTAGTGACGGCGTCTCAGTTTGCCTAGTTTGCCTAATTAATAAAAACATTACAAAATACATTTGCTCTTAGTAGTTTGTGAGTGCTGTGCTTAATGACAGTTTATCTTTCTTCTACTTGTGCTTCAAAACAAACAAGCTGTCACTATCAGTTTGCTTAGTGCATACTGAAAATTAATTGCTAAATACAAATTCAGCTTTGCCTCTTCCTCTTTGACAAGAATTACCCATGAAAATGGCAGATACTTTCTCTTCTATGCAAGTCTCAAGGGATTTTTTTTTCTTAATAAATACAGTATTCCTAAATGAATATAATTGTCTCTCATGGTAGAGGTGTTGGGGGTATAAAACAGAATAACACAGGCTTATAATATTTTTTCTGTCTTTCTTGTGTTTGAAATACTTCTTAGTTTTTGATGCCTGGAAGCTTTTATTATCATCTCTGTCATGGATTGACTGCTGGCAGATAAACAAAATTTTTCTCCCAATGTCTGTTTCATCTTGTTTCATCTCACTTTGCCTTTGTGAGGAGGATGAACTTTGAGTCACTCAGATTATTCCCTCAGACCCTCTTGGCTTTTTTCTCAATTATTCAGTATTACTAGGGGATTTTCTCCCTGCTTCCCCTTTCCACTTTGTACATCTTTCAGCGTTCTGAGTTTCGTTCTGTATTTTGATGTCTTTGGCACTGGTACCTAGAGTGAGATCTGTGACTGTCTGATGCATGTGTCGCAGTCAGGCACTAGGGCCCATCCCTGTATATCACTTCAGGTTTGCAGTCCCTTCTTGAGAATTTTCTACAAGCACTTGAGATGCTGCTCAGAGCTCGAGATGCTAAAAATCATGCCCTCTAAAG
Source organism: Passer montanus (assembly GCF_014805655.1). NCBI lineage: Eukaryota > Metazoa > Chordata > Aves > Passeriformes > Passeridae > Passer > Passer montanus. The sequence continues at coordinate 81,922 of NW_024365937.1, forward strand.
GCATATGAGTGCAGGCACACAAAACTATCTGGTTTAAAACATAATCAAGGAAATTAAAGTGAAAGCATTCTCATCATAAACTCTGTGGAATGGACCTCTATAAACCCTTGTAAATGTACCTGATTTTCATCTGTCTCTCTGCTAAAACTGCAGCTTTTCTGTGTTCCTCATGCCATATCTGTATATGATCTTTTCTTTCATCCCGTCCTTAGCGCTGTCAGAGTTTGCCTTCGCATGGAACCTTGGGATAGTCAGACTTTGGGGTATAATTGCACACATGATGAATGGAAGGCCAAAGTGAACCACAGCCTTCCTAAAGGCTCCTAATTTTATTGATTTTAAAAAGGCTGGGGGAACAATTCATTATTGTAGCATGTCAGCTTCTCCTACCATGCCATAGACTTTGTAAAATAGTGATTTTACGAGGGAAAAGGCACTTTTACTGAAATACATGTATTTTCCAAACAGTTTAAACAGAGCACTTATATTGAATGCTTACTTCTGTTTAAGAGCTTGATTACTGAACAGCTAGCTATGTTTTTTAAATTAAGTTGCTATTTCTTTTTCTTATGAAGTCACAGATTGCCCTGTTCCACATGTTGAAGATGCAGAGGTTCATAACAAGACATACAGGACTGGCGATAAGTTAATAATCACCTGTCATGAAGGATTCCAGATCCGTTACCCTGACTTAGACAACATGGTTTCCATATGCCAAGACGATGGAACATGGGATAATCTACCCATATGTCAAGGTTTAGTACTCCAGCACATCCTGTTTTATAGCTCATGCATCTTGTGATAGTTTGCCAATATTTTTTCCTGCAGTTGTAGGAATGTAAGTGATCTGATAAGTTCCACAGTGCAGTGTTTGAGTAGTGCTGCTGCTAAGATTTTTTTTATTTGCTCACTGCAGGAAAGATGTTGCTTCCTGAACATTCCCACGCTTATAATACTACTTTAAATACTGCTTTTTTTATTTGCAAAGCTCAAATCTGACACAGATTCACTGCATCAGAAAGTAAAAAACAATCAAGGTAATCAGTCTGAAGTTCTGATGAGCATCTTGCATTTTTTCACCAATTAATTTGTGGAAATATTTAAGCTTCTAACTGCACTTTATCTTCCTTTACCTTGTGTAAAAGGCAAGGCTAGAGGAGAGAAACTGGAATCTGTTCTTCTGTCAGAGTTTTCAGCAGAGCTGTTGATTAGATTCACAATCCATTAAACTTTTATACATTGACTGAAAATTCAGGGTGTGCACAGGGATGATTTTGGCCAGAAAAGCCATTAGTAGAACTAGAAATATCAACAGCATGGGATCCCAGCTCAGCTTAGACTGAGAAATGGCAGGGAGTAAACCAGCTTTAGTGAGTGGAAATTCAATAACCCTGGGCTCCCTTTCCCTTCACATTTCTAATAAGCACATCTGAGTACCACTGACTCTGTTTTAACCAAGTTACGTCTAGGTAACAAGCTTGGCCCACTGAACAGCAGCAAGAGATTTTAACTGAGGAGCAGATTGGGTTAGTCCCAACTTTCTTCAAAGCCATCTGTCCCCTTATAGAGCTAACACTTCTCTGTAGACACTTAATTACACTATCACACCAATTTGCAGAGTCAGGGCAGGCAGGCAGGGGAGCTGAGACACTTCTCAGGAGCAGTAGCACATCAGACTGTCCCCCAAGATCCTGCCCTCCATTGCAGCAGAAACTTAGACATATTACCAGGTTAACTCAGCATTTTAGATGCACACATTGTATCTGAACAGGCCTAACAGCAAAGGCAAGGTTTTGCAAAACCATAGCAAAGCAGGCGCCAGTTTTGGGGTGTCTTGTCAGCAATGGCGTCATGTGTGACAGTATGAAGTGTACAGCTCCTTTCTGTGGGGGTGCACTTCACATCTAATTTAGGTAGATTAAAACTTTTGCAGTAGGGGGAGATGAATGCTTAAAAGATTGATTTGTAGATGCTGTATTTGCCAAAGATCCAGGGGCAAACTTTTTGGCAGGCAATATTTACTAATTAGCAGCAGTACCCCAAATATTCCTTGGTTTGTTACTTCTGTTGCTGTGTTTATACTGTGAAACACAATAAATTACTCCTCCTACTCAATAGCCAATATTAACTGCTTTTCAAAATAAAAGCAGTGCTAATAAAAGTTAAGAAATCAATTGCACAAGACCCAGGTGCTGTGATTACTGGATAGGCAGAGAATAGGCAGTTCAGATTCAAGACCCTGCCGTGTTTGCCAAATTCCATAAAGTTACTGCAGAATTCCAGAATTTTCTTTTTGATATGTCATGCGCTGCTAAGATCAAAGTCACTCGTCTACTTTGCTTTAGGTAGGCTGTCAGTTACATTCCTATGGCCCTTTCATTACAGAAGGCAGGGGAGTCTTAGGACACTAAGATGCCATTTTTTCCTGCCAGAGCAGTGGGGAAGGATTGTGGAGTATATAAGAATCTAACCTCTGTTTTTGCCATGAGATAATAATACTAATTACTGGTCTGGAAGGATGTTACTTAGCAAAAAGATGTCAAAATGAAGTTTTTCAAGCAGTGTTTGGAGACCTAGGAATTTTCACAAATGCTTGGCTGTCATACAAATTAAAATAAATCTCTGTCCTACATGACCAGGAACAAAATGAGCATTAAAATTCTGAGCCAGCAGGACCAAATTTTCCCTGATACAGTTCAAAGATGAGTAAGTTTGGTTTTGCTTGGGCAGTCTGTGCTCTTTCTGTCCCACTGGGGGCTGCTTATGTCATCCTGCTCAATGGGCTGCTCAGTTTGCAGGAATTAGTGTGGTGTGTGCGGGGCATTCTTGATCAGGGTAGAAGCAGCAGCCAGCAGATAGGATGCTTGAAGCTTTATTTGAGAGGGACATAACCAGCTGCTTCAACAGCTACTGAAATCATTGGTGTGGTGGTACAGCATGCTGCAAAAAGCTTTCAAGCTTTTATTTTATTTTCTTTCGGGTTTGTTCCTCTCCCTCAAAAGACCATTGCAAGGAAATGGCTGCTTGAAATGCAGATTTTTGTTTTAAATGCCAATGCCTTAAAAGAAGTTCTCAGACTGATTTTTTTTCCTCCTCTAGCTTAAAATTATGGGAGTCCTATGAACATCCTTCACAAATTCCTAGTAGTGACGAGACCCATTTATGGACTGCCATAATGCAGCTTCTGTTAGTCGCATAATTCTAAAATATTACTTGTCATTCCATGATTGCTAGTTATATTTTCTCCACATTATTGCAAATTAAAAAATTAAACAGTATCAAGCATTACCCAGAGGGTCATTTCTAGGGCCATGAGGAATGGACATGTTATAAAGACATGCCATCTGTTAAATTCACTGCTCTTGGTTGCCCCAAATTTTGGTTGGTGACCATTTAACTGTCACTGCTCAGTACCAGCTATGATACAAATCCCTCAGGAGTAATTCCAGAAGTAGAACTGGAACATAGTCTCTGATTCTGACTACATTTACAATTTGTGATGATAACAGATACCTTAACTTTTTGATAACCTAGTCTGAGACCTTGCTCAATGTTTATCATGGGACTGCTCCTAGGAAGTCATGTCCCTTTAGACTTTCTCAGACTAGAATTTCAAAGTCCTTAATTCTGCCTGCAAATATTTTACAGTTGCGTGCACTTTGTCACAGGAGCGGTTTTAATATTTAAGAGAGTTTACACGCCTGTCATTTTTTAGGAGGAAGAATAAAACCTACCATTTATATAAATGACAATATTTATTTATTAAAGATTCTATCTCAAAAAGAGATTGCCATCTGCTGAAATGGTGAATATTTGTTAAACAAAATACTGTCAGTTTCGGAAAACCTTTTCTGGATTTGTTGAGAGTGAAGCCCATGCTAGCAAAGTGTGTGGGCTAAACAACAAAAGGGTTTGAAACAGCATAATGAGGGAGATCTATCTGGGGGAGATAGTGCAAACATGCCATTCATAATGGAGAGGATGAAAAATATCACACTCCTCAACTGAGAAACTGTAACTGAGATGTGTGAAGATGACTGAGATAAGCAGTTGATAATAAAAGACACCTCCCTCTTCTTAATTTGCAGGTTGCCTTAGGCCGTTGGTTCTTCCTCATAGTTACATTAACATTTCTGAGTTCGGGGCCTCCTTCCCGGTAGGAACAGTGGTGTATTATCAGTGTTTTCCTGGATATAAACTAGAAGGGGCAGAGATCCTTGAGTGCATGTATAACCTTATCTGGTCACATAGCCCACCTAGGTGCCTTGATGTGGAAGGTAAATGCCTTACTGTTTGTTTCTCTTTCCGGTTTGCAAGACCTGCATGCTCTCTGTGGTTTTAACTCAGGGCTGTAGCCACGGTTCCATTTTGAGTGATATTCCCACTGGCTGTGCAGAGCCCGTGTGTGTTCTGATGTGTTCCTGCTGTGCTTCACTGCACCCTCAGCTCGTGGTGTTCCCAAGTAGTGTTTGCACTCGCAGTGTCCCAATGCAAGAGGGAAAGATCCTAATGTTTGCTTTGCCTTTAAAATGCGAACTCTCTGCCGCCTTTCTGATCAAAACACTGAGGAAGTTACATAACTCACCTTCCTGTGCAGATGGTCACAGTTCCTACACATATGGATAGATTTCCATGATCAGCTAAAAAAATACCCCACAGAAACCCTTGGTTTGGGCTGGGCCAGCTGCAGTCATTACTCAGCGCCACACAGTGCTGCACACTCAAGTATTTGCTGACTCCCTTAGCAGTTAACCTTTAAGAAGGATTGACAACTGAAAAACAACTGAGCTAATTTATTGATGAGGAGCATAAAAACCATTCATTGTGAAGCAGGTAGATCCCACCGAGCCAAAAGGAAAAATCTGTGATTGGAGGGTGTTGTAGTGTGTTTGTATCTGCATCCCAGACATTTAAAACAGTTATACTGATGGATTGCTCCACACATTGCCAAAACTGCATAAACTACCCTCCTCCATCTTCACAACTTGAATGAAACATCCTAGAGACTCTTGAGAGTCTAAATACCTCCTCTGCATTTCATGCCCCTAAAAAAACTACATTTTTGTTCTATCTCAAGCCTGTAAGGAAGCTCTCTATATATAGAAATTAGCTAGAAGCAATTATAGGAATTCATATGTGATGCTTATGTCACTGAACTAAATGCTAAGCATTCTGGAGGTGCAAAAATTTGCCAAAAGCATCAACAGAGTGACAAACTGCACAAAAATAATTTAATTATCCTTATATTTAGCTGACAGTTCAAGTTCCAAAATTAAAAAATGCCTTTGCAATTTTGGAATGAGAAGACACGATGATTTTTTTTGTTGTTTGTTTAGCTCACCATGAAAGATTAATCCTCAATCAGGTCTATGTAAGCCATTTTTGGAAAGTGCGTTTACTGTTGTTTATAACATGGAAAGCAGATTAAAAAATCAGAAGGGTCCTGTTAGGCTTAATCCAAACAATATATCTGATTTGAGAAAAATGACAGTTATCCAGTTAGAAAGATAAAAGCATGAAACTCAAGCATGTGACGCAGGAAAAATTGTGTCTTACTGTCACTTAACACAGGTGAGCATCCCAGCTGCTATCAAAATACCCAAGAAAACTCATGTGCTCATTGTTTCTTGCTTGTATGATGAAGTCATAGAAAGCCTCTTTTTCTTGATAATTTAAAACATGAGGCAGGAACTTCTGCCCTGACAGTTCTGTATTTTAAATTACATGTCAAAAATTATCATTCCCACTCAACTATGATGATCTGTGATGGGGGGATCGGTATGTGCCAAGGCCATTGGGGAGACCTCCTGAGTTCTGATTTCGATTCAGCCTCCCTTTGAATCACTTTCTTACTGTACTCTTTAAATGCCAAAACTTCCCATGGTGGTTTCATGTATGCATCCCATCAGTCCATTCATTCAGTGAACCAGAGGAGACCAAATCAGGAGCACAACACTTGCAAGAGCTGGTTCTGCTCAGCTTTGGGGGGAAAGAGAGAGCTTCCAGCAGCACTGAAAGGGAACTCCTGACAGCTCCTCTTGTGAACTTTGCTGTGGGGCTGCTTCAGCAGGTGTGCAGTGATCCAAAATTAATCCAGATAGGGTAAATCAACTCAAGATGCCCTTGTATGAAAGTGCTTGTTCAAGAGATTTATGCAAGGAGTGTCAGGCTCCAGGAATCTTGTTGCAATCCACTACTGTTAATTAGTGGATAAAATTCCTTTCCTGCATATTTTTTTATTCTTCACCTTGCATTCTGGTGTCAAGCATTCCTTTTATGTGTGCAGTGTGATCTTGCCAAGTAATATTTTGCACAGGGTAAATCTGCAAATAACAAATTCCATTTATTTCTTTCTGTGTTCAATCTGTTAAAAATTTAACAGATATTGTAATTTCCTACTCAGTATTTTAATATGGTAATGATTAACTACAGCTAAACCATTTGAGAGTTGCTATTCTCCTGTAAACAATGCTGCTTACAGCTTCCTCATTTAGATGTACGTTCTTGTTGAAGCCTCCACAGAAGGGATTTCCTAAATTTGTGTGTAGTCATAAAAATACTATAAATCAATCTGGAGAATTTTTTCCTCTTTGTTAGGTCAAATAAATTCTGAAAGAAGGCGTTGTAGCTCTATTTAGTAAACAGAAGATCACACCAGGGACCACGCAGCTCCTATTGCACATCAGGCTTTCTAATGATTCCCAGCTTTACTCTCAATATTGGTGAGCACAGAGCTTCCACCAGCTCAGCTGAGAGATTAATTTTTGCTGTTAGGGAAGGAAGTTTGTTTTTTTTTTTCTGATTAGTGAAATTAGTGCTGCTCTAGTCAGAGCAGAGCTCTAGTCAGAGCAGAGCATAGAGACTGTGTCACCTGGCACTGAAGTGCAGTCACTTCAGGGCAGTGGTTATGGTTCTGGCAAAAAAGGATGCCTCTAGCTCAGATTGCCAAGTGCTTACTGGTATGAGATCCTCTTCTTAAATGCTGGTACCTTTGCCAGATTTAAAACATTTGGATTGACTTTTGAGTGTCAGCCTCAAGCTGAATCATTTGGGTGGCTTCAGTTGAAATGGTTGAGCAATATCAGAGCAGTAAAGGAAAGGAAACAGTGTTGTTTTACCAGTTCTAGAAAATTTTGCGGTCACTTAGATGAATTATCTTCACATTGAATTTTCTTATTCTTTAACTTTCTTAATTTCCTTTTTTTCTAGTGGAATTCCACAATTATGCAGAAACATTTTAAACCTTCTGTACTGAAACTCAATAGTCACTTCCAAGAAAATGGAAGGAAAATGGGCTTTGGGTTTCTTAATATGATTTTTAAATTACCAATTTGGGGTTAATTATCCATCTGTAGAAACTGATGTAAGTGATTTCCTTCTGTAAAATCTGGTATGCAAAATATGGGTGCAGAATTTATGAGTGGAGAATACCATATGGGGTATAAATATTAATTGTAAAATAAATCAAACTGCTTCCAAAAACATCAGAGGAGAACAAACATTTGAAAACATATCTGTATGAAACTCTGTGAAATGAAACATTTAAAACCAGGAAATGTTTAGGATATGATACTTTTAAGTGAATTAAGATATTACAGAGGATTTTGAGAAAAACAAAAACAAAAAAACCAAAACAAACAAACAAAAAAAGAAACAGCAAAAACCCTGAAGCAAAGAAACCCCAAATCAAACTGAGAAAAAAAAAAAAAAACCTTGGCTCTGAGTACTTTGGGAACATGATCTGCATATGATTACATTCCTTGCCATCTGGAGTTTTAATTTTTTTATGCTCTCTGGAAATTTTCCAAGGAGATGTAAAGGATAGTTCTTATAAAGAACTGGGTGGGGAGTGGCAAGAGAAGCAGATAAAGAGAGGAAGGGCTGGGAGAATTTGATTATAGTGCCAGAAAATAAAGCAGTTGTATGGATAGTGTCATTGGGAATTCCCAGCTTTATATTTAAAAGGGAAAACAGGTTGATTCAATTTGCAAACAATACATGTTCCTGTTATCTAGAATGTCTTGTTTCAGCATCATCCCAGCTGAACAGAAAAGCTGGTCTTGCAATAAATCAAATATGTTGCAATATCAAAACTTCATTCTCTTTGTGGGACCAGCAGATTCTCTAGCGGAAGTTAAGTCTGACAAAAAGTAAAACTGAAAATTTCAAATTTTTGTAGGTAGATTCAAAATTAAAATGAAACAAACATGAGGAATAGACTTCTAGGGGGAGATTCATTAAACAGAAAATAGTAAAAACACAGAAAAAAACTGAAGGTATTTCCAAATTCTGGAATATAAACCCACCTAATTGTGAGGGTAAATTAAAAGATACATACAAAGTTAAGCAACCACAAAGTTAGTGACAGGATTCTGAAAATTATGGAAACTCTTGAAGAAAGGTAGGAGAAGGAAGGAATTTAGAAATTTTATACAAAGTCAGAAGTGGAAGGGAACCCAACCCCCCTTGCGTGGGCACCAGGAGATTTCTGGAGAATAAAAAGGGCTAGTCAGATGAAAATCCAAACCAACAAAATGCTGCAGAGAAAAAAAAATACTCTGGAAAGAAAGGTAAGAATACAGTTTTAAAATTTTTCTTCTCATAAGCCTGGGGATAGACACTCATAGAGAAGGGCTGATAATGCTGACTTAGAATCTAGAAAGTAAAGGGTATGACAGAAGAGGGTGATATTACAGATGAAGTGCCATAGCCTTGTAATAGTTCAAAACAAAATAGCTGAAACTTTGTAACCAGCTATGTGCAGGACACTTTGAAGGAAAGCTTCAGAGATCTATATTCTTCCATAACAATTCCTAATGCTATGAGCAGTAATTGACACTGAGCTGTCTATCTGATAAACTAGGCACTTATAATCTTTTAAATTCTTGAAGGAAGATAGAGCAACAGTCTGAGAAAAAGCAATAGTAGTCACCTGTAATCAGTTATGTTCAGCAGACAGGAGGAAGTAAGCAATCCTAAGCCTCAGATGTTATACATTGGTACAAATGGATTTCTCTCTGTGTTTCTCTGCTGACTTTGAGAAGGCTTTAGATAAATTCCAGCATGACAGACTGATGTGTATCCTCAGGGATGATAATGTTGATGCAGCACATCTCCAACAGACAGAAGTCCTGTAGAGGGAGCAGAGGATAGCAATACAAGCAAGTTATAAAACAGTGTGGTATTGAGAAATTAAGTGAGGTAGATAATCAGGATTCTGTTTTACGTTTGCAAGCACTCATCTGGCAGGCAGGAGGGAGAATAAATTAAATACTGCTCAACTGCCAAAGAGGTCATCCAGGTTAACTGAGTTAATGTTAACATAGGACACATTGATAGCCTGGTTTTTAATAGCTCTGACTACAGTGGTATTTCACTGCCTACAGCAAAATGTGTGACTCAGAAACTACAACCAGCAGTAAATGCTCAAATAGCGGCCGACAACCATATATCTAAGGACCTTTACTAGGGCAACCCCTTTATGTCAGTGGCACCTCTAGCCTGATATCCAAAGGACTAAATAGGCTGACAGTGTCTCACCCTGGGTGTGCTTGTCATGGAAAGCAAGTGTGATTAATAAGTTAAAGAGTACATTTTTCTTTAGAAAAAGCCATTCAGTAATTCTGCTTGTTTCTGCACTGTAAATAGTTGATTCATTCATCACCCAGGAATGCAGAAATTATATGCATTCGTGTATGAGTGTGGAAGATGAACACTTTAACTTAGAGTATCTGGATTTTTGTGCTGCTGGAAAATGCTGAACTTCATCTGTTACTCTTTAACATACCCAGCTGAAGAGAAGAGGTGTGGAAAAGAATTGAATTCAAAAGGAGCGTGGAGACATGAAATGCTAGATAGTGGAGTCTAGCAGAAGTTATTCTCCTAAATAGTCATCCAATTTTGTAACTCCAGCAACTATATTGCCAAGTGAAACATGAAAAAAAAATAGTCCAAACCCAAGGCAGAATGGATACATAACAAAATGGGCTTTTTGCAGCTCTTGTTGAGAGGGATAGAGGGCTTAGAGAAGAGGCTCCAAGCTGAAAATATTGAAAAACATAAATAGCATTATATTTCTAAGTGACTGCTCCTTTTCTGCATTGCAGAAATCTTTGATTTTGGCTGGGATTGAAATAAGTGTTTTCTCCACTGTTTATAGTTTTTCAAGAAAGCAAGAGAATAACATCTTGTAATCTGTTTTTTTCATGTCTTTGGTATTGCTTGTTGCACAAGACTTCCACAGTAAATCATTGTTTCGCACCTGCTCTATCACCTCTGTACCTTTCAGAAACTCCTTAGCATTTCCAGAACCAGCCAGACATCCCAATTTGTTCATGGAGCCACAGTTTCTGCCCTGAAGTTCTATATTAGCTGCCAGATACATGTAGTGTTTTATCTGTCGTGCTTTAAATATACTGTGGGTTAGGTGGGGGAAAGCAGACAAAAATTCTTCCCAAGGGTTACTTTATGATATTAATCTTTAACAGACAAGGCTGCTTTATGGACATGTTCATTAAATTGGGCCACATGGTGCACTTGCAAAAAATAGAGGGAACTGTAGCCACGGACTCTGTGCAGCAGGAAGTCTACTCACTTGTCCATTTCCAGAGATAAAACCCAGTATTTAAAAGGTGGCAATTTCACCAGTCAGTGTAGGCAGGCACTTGGGAACTGAACATAAATAACAGAAAGCAACACTCCTCCATGCCTTCCTGGTCTTGTAAGATGATTTGTGAAATTGCAGTGCTAAGATCATCTGCTGGTTTTCCTTGACCCTCTTTTTTTTTTTTTCCTTCCCTGTACCTTTCTATTGGGAATGGGACCTTGTGCTTTTTCCTTCCTTATGTGGTATAGCTTGATTTCCTCAGCCTTCAACTAAGCCCTCAATTACAGCTTATCTATTCCAGCATTCGTTGTCTCTATCAGTCCCTGATTACTGGTGTAGGTAACCCCACACAACTCAAGGGATTCTTGCTTATAACAGAGAAGAAAAAGCTATTCAAAAAAAGAGGGATTAAAGTTACATAAAAACCCATTGATACATCCAGCTTTCAGTAAGCACTGGCTTTTTCAGACATTCATGACAGAAACCTTTGGCTGTCTGGTTTTCTTAGCCAGCTTCCTGACTGCTCTCTCTCTCCTCTACCTCAATTATACTTCTAAGCACTTTTACCTTTTCTAGTCCTCAGGTTATCCTGGGATGCCTGTCAAATACCCAAGCCTTGATTTAATTTGGAGTTTTTAAGTCCTTCATGCAAAGTGTCTATGTAGTTCCCAGCATCTGCTTCTCAAAGTCCTAAAAAGACCATTGCTGATCATAAATTCATCCACTCATGAGGGAAGGAAGAAACAAAATTGGAACAAAATTATGAAGAAAGCCAAAATTATTTGCTGTAAATGAGACCACAGTGCTCCAAGCACTCACATGTTAATAATGAATAAAAACATTTCCTCAAATATAATTGTGGGCCATTTGCTAAAGGAAGTCCTAGTGCTCTAGCTGCAAACTTGTCATCATTTTTTTTGTAGTTTAAATGAAACTTTCTCTGTTTAACTTATAATTCATAGGAAAATATCACTTAGGGTGTGCTTCATCCTGTATTTATTGTGAAATGCATTTGAAACAAAATACTTCAGCATTGATATCAATGTTTCACAGGGCACTGTGCTGGGAAGGGCAGAGTTGTTGAGGTTGAGTATGAATTTGGCAGGATGCTCCTGTAGGAGTTCAGCTGACTGGTACTGCAAAACCTGCTGTATAATTTCCATTTTGGAATCAGCTAATATTAAATTATTATTAAAATATGTTTGAAATTAGTTTTATATTGTTTCATGAAAATCTCATTATGATGGTGTTTGTCAAAGCTAGACCAGAGAAGCAGCTTTTCTTTAAAACACTTTATAATTCAATTCATTTCACACTCTGTAGAAGGTGAGAAGTTCTTCTCACTGTGTGCACATTGAAAGGATTACCTCACTGTCAAAGCTGCTTCAGAATTACCCAGGGGTGACTTTCTAGGGGTACAGCCAGCAGTCTGGAGCCAGGAAACCTGGGGTATGTTCCTGGCTGCTTGAATATTGACTTGCTGAGTGGTTGAGAAGAAATTGCTTACCTGTTAGGTATCTTTCAGCAGACAACATCTAAGGGGCATTGTGAAGGTTGAGTAATCAAGAAAGGTTAAGAATGAGAATTTGGATACTATTGGGTGAGAATACAATATTACTAATAATTCTTGCTCTAGGCTTTCAAGAAATAAATTCTCTGGCAACTTGAGTGTTCAAAGTAAGCATCTTGCATCTTCATTACTTTACATCTTCAGTCAGGCTTAAATAGGATTTACTTTATATATGAGTGTTCAGTTGTTTCCACTGAACTTTCTATTCTGTTATTACTCTTGGTGCTGGTTTTTCTGCTGTGGGAAAGAGTAATCAGAAAAGTTCTTGAAAGCATGGCATCATTTTCAGAACACAAATTCAATGGCCTCCAAGTTTGTCCCAGTACAGCTGTGATAGGCACCAAGTCTCCCTTCACAGTCCCAGCAGAATTTGTTGCAGGAATACTTCATTAGGATACTGTTAAGCTGATTTTCACAATCAATGAGAATTTACTCCAGTAATGCTTCCTTGTTCTGCTTACATTTCTGAATAGTGTCATTAAAAAAAAGTCTCATTAAGCATCTGTTCTTAGAAGGAGATGTTTTGACAGGGCCTATTTTAAAGCAACTGGATTTGCTATTTCCTTCCTTTTACAAACCTCTGAATTTCTTCTTCAAGCTTTTGATTGGATGTGAGTGGCTAAGTTCAGTAGTTTTTTCTTCCATCCTAATTAGAATACTGGACATTTTAATGGGAATTTTTGTTTTGCTATTTTATAATTAAAATACATTGGGTTTTGTACATTTCTGTAAATTAAAATCTAAATATGGAATAGAAAAATCCCTTTTTTAGTATTTAAAGTGCAGAATTTCCTCAGCTCTGTACTGTGCAATGCAGGTGTGATTCATTTGCTAGTAGTACCTGTGGAAATGGAGAGGTCTGTCAGGTGGACTGGACAGCAATTCTTCTGAATATGAAAGAAAAACTTCTTAGTTGATGATTTGTTTTATTCTGAAGGTATGAAGGGTGATGACATTGAGGGACCTGAGAAACCACGTTTGTTAGCACAGTTTTATAAAGAAGCAGGAAAAGGAACAAACATAATCTTCATCGTCTATGTTCATATAAAAAATATAATTTTCAGATCTTGCATCCCTTGTATGGAGGCAATATAAGGAAAAGGATCCCTACTGGCCTCAGAAGCCAGCCAGTAAAGCTTCAAGGTGGGGACCTGGCCACCCTCGATGGGAAGGGTCAGACCTGCTGGGACATACACAGCTGTGCTCTCATGGAGTAAGTGACAGCTTGAATTAAACACTGGTTGCAGTGCCATAGCCAGGTGACAGGTGTCCAGATTCCTGGTGATAATTAGTGTCCTGATGTATACAAAAATGACAAGTGAGAGTCAGGAGAAGCTCTTGTTCTCTTCCAGTTTGTGAGCAAAGCAGAGAGTGTCTCCCCCTCTCAGATGATTCTCTGAGAGAGAGAGACACCAGAATTTTCCTGCACAGTGGAACCGGCAGGTTTTTCAGTCTTCTCATCTGGATGTTTCGTCTTAATCTGTTCTCATTCTTTGCATAATGAGCAGGCTTTCACGATGTGTTCGGAAGAAGTGTTATTCTTTACAAGGTGCAAATGTCTCTAATCCTCTCCATCCCTGTATCAAACAGAAATGGCTGGCCTTACACTGGGGCTTTCTGCTAACCCAGCTAACCAAGAAATTAATGTCCTACATAAACGGTGAACTAATAGCTTGAGACAATAATCACAGGTGGAAAATAAGCTTGGTTGTTTCTACTCCCTATTTTTTTAATAAGTAAGTGTCCTGTACTTCAAGACATTTTTGCTTTTAGTTTTTGGCTTATATAAAAAATGCTGGGCAAAACCAGAGTGATTTACCGCCTGTCTACTTGGACCACAGACTAAAACCACTAGGCTTTGAACATTGACTAAAAAATGGTTTTTGAGCAGTGTAAATATCTGTGACTCCACTGTTATCTCTCTACCAGTGGCTTTTAAAAAGTCATGCAATGTCTTTGTTCTGTGCCATTGATGTTAATTGAGGATATGCTAATGCCAAAAAATCTTCCCTCCTCCAGTTCCAGTGTCAACATTGCAGAATTACTGCAGCATCCTCCGGGCAGAGTTTAAAAAGCTTCTTGACCATAATAGGTAGGAAAAAAATCACTGGATGAAGCTCATTAATTCTTCAGTTAATGAGGAATGGAGCCTGTGCCACCCTCCCCTGCCCCTGCTCCAAGGGACGTGGCTCTGTGGAGGCTGTGATGGAGAGGACACTGTGTCAGGGGCAGACCAGCCCTTGCCTTTGCTCCAGGCCACAGTGCCACACTGGAAACACAAGGCTCAGCTCCCCAGGTTTTAAGCTCTTCTTGGTAGTGCTAGTCCTTCATTAAAATCAGCCAGAACAGAAAGCTGATCTCAGAGGAGAGCCCTCAGCTCCAGCAGTTCTTAGGAGCAGGCAGGGAACTCCACCAAATCAAATCGGGAATTCTTCCTTTCAACTTCTTGAATAACAGGACTCTTGAGCATCCAGCATGGGATTTGTTTGCCATATAAACACAATTGCTCTTTCTTTTTGACAAATGATTCAACTTTTCAGCTGCGAATGCCAAGCTATAAAGTTCCTGTAAATCCCCTTACAATCTGTGGCCAGTTGCTGTACAAAGACAGATACAGAGACCCAGGATCACCTGCTGCAGGACCACCAGCAGACACTGTTTAAATTATGTCTATCCCTCTGCCAAGCTCCAAAGTTAAGTACACAGGCATGTGGTCTTTTAATGCTGGTCTTCAGAAAATACTGCTGGATTATCCATGCTGGATGCTGTAGTTAGAGTATTACAGTCTCCAATGCCTTATAAAATGAAGATACTGAAAGCTATTGACAGTAAAGATTTAGTATCACATTTAAGAGCAGCATTTAGGGCTTTTTTTGATCTGTGAGAACTTTCTGAAGTAGAATTCCCTTGTTTCTATGATTATTGTGCATACTACTATTGGCTTTGCCAATGAAAATGTACTTGTCAAATATGCTTTTATTGTAATCAGTTTATGACTATTTTAATTCTGTAAGTTTGATGCAGTTGCCTGAAATCCATGGCCTGTAATTTTCAATAACAATGAGGGTTCATCACTGGGAATGCTAGAATTTATCTTTCATAAAAAACTTCAGTGGCCTTAGGTAACCAGAGTTTCCTTCCATATTTGATCTGACACATTCCTTTAATCCATATAACCGCTGTCATACACTGATATATGGCATAAATGAGGGTTCAGACCCTGTAATATAACCGGCTCTGCACTAAGAATTTTCTGCCCAAGAGAGCCAAGAGAGTTCAGCAGCCCTCTAGCCTTTCTTAATATTTCTTTTCTATGATCAAAACCAAGGCCACTTGCTGGCTGTCCTTCCACTGGCTTTAAAGGATCGTGGATCAGGATGACCATGGGAATGAAGTGAGTGGAGAAAAGGACTAAGTGTGCGACTAACTGCCCAGAGCTCAAAGCGAGTTCATTGAGGGATTTTTGTGATGTACTATCTCCAGAGGGGTATCAGGGACAGACAAAGGTGTTACAGAGACTCTGTCATCAGAAGGTATGAAAAGCACTTTATTATTAGAGATTCACAGTTGTTACAGAAACAATAGTGGATCTAAGATCTGATTGGCCTTTAGGAATCTTCTTTCACCTATTGGTCAAGAAGGATCAACTTCTTCTTGTACTGATCTTTGACAAACAGAGATTGCCTGCCAGGGGCAGAGATTGAGATAATAATTGTTGTAATTCTGTCTCTGAGCTTTCCCACAGCCTCCCAGGAAAATCCTGGGAGACCTATGTCTCTCTCTGTTCAGAGTATATGTGATTACCACAATGTACCTTTGACTTGATTTGTGAAAAGAGGCTTTGAACCTGAGTGCTACAGACTGTACATGGGGGCCAGTTTGCCCACGGAAATATTAAAGGGATCCTGAATCTGGTTGAACATAAAGTTCATGAGAGGTGGTGAGTGACACTCCAAGTGAGTTAGAATCCCTGACTCCTGCAGTCCAGCTGACATAAGAATGAAGCACTGTTTCAGCTGAGCTAAAAGCTCTCAGTTTCAAACCTGGTCCATTGCATCTGTTGGTTCCCAGTGTTTCATGCAGGAGCTGTTATCAGGTATGACTCTGTAAACCTCCACTAAGTCATGACTAATACTTGGCAAGGCATTAAAAAATTGTTTGCAAGAATTTCCAAGCAGCACCAATACACAAGCATTTCCCTTGAAATATGGATGTGTCCCTGGAAGGAGTACCACCCCTTTTGGTACTGGGGACATGTCCTACACAGAGTGATACTCTCATTTTTGGGTGTTATAAAATACATCTCCGTTTGTAAACAGACTGACAGCTCCATATCTGGATTGTCCCCAGAGTGTATAGCTTTAAATCTGCCTGGAAATATGTCATTCCTAAGCTGACCCACATTGCTGGGATGCCAGCTTTGAGGGATTTTTCTATTTAGCAGGTTGCTTTTGCTCTCAATGACATTAAGAGGTTAGGAGTGATGTAGCAGCTACATTGCTGGAGTGGAAAATTAGTTTTTCTGAGTGTTGCTCTTTGTGATAAGGTGTGCTCTACTTGCTCATTGCTAGAAAGGTTGTGAGCATCTACACACCTCTTGCACACTGCCAGAGCTTGGCAAAATTCAGTTGCAGAGGAGTTTAAATTTTTCTCTTCCTTTTTTCTCATGCTGTAAGCATAGGTAATAAAAATATACCAGGTTTCCCTATGGTAAGCCAGGATCATGGCTTTCACTGATCGTTTTCTTTTTATATACAAGAATTACTAATAGGTGCTTTCTTGCTATTTCAGTCTGACAACCTCACCCTAATCTTAAGAAAATTGTTTTCAATCTTGAGTTGACTTTTCCAGTAAAATATTCCTCTTTCTTGTGGGCCGAGAGACTTTGGAAAGTGTGCAGAGCATTGAGGATGTGAATTTTTATGTGAATTACTTACTCTGATTTCAAGTTATCATTAAGCCTTGCCAGTGAAAATGCAAACAAAACCATGTCTCCAGAGGATGGGGAATAGACATTACTGCACATTGTAATCAGCCTCTCTTGAAGATTCATTTAATATCTTGTGTATTTTTTTATGAAATGCATTATTCATGTAACAAGATTCCACCTGCTTCTCCCTGTGAATTGTAATTTCTGGAAAGATTGTTCTTCCAAGAGATGTCATTTTCATTATTTAAATCAGTGCAGCAGGTCTTGCCTGCATGGGAGAGGCATGAAGTGAAGGGAAGGGCCTGTAGATGGGGCACTGAGTCAGCCAGGAACTGCCTCTGAAGGGAAATAAAAGTAGTCATCCAGTAACTAAAGCTCTTTTGAGTCAGTATGCAGTCATTTGAAATATCATTATACTTTGTAGGATTTTTTTTGCCCTATGCTAGAAGCACTTAAGAAAGCAGTAATCAACCAACACTTGGAAAACACATGGAAAAGTTTCCTGTCTTGTAAAAATACTTCTTGTGATCTGCTTTCGCCACTGCTCTTTTCCAGAGTGCTTCCTCAGTTCTCCCTGGAGTTCATCTGCCTGGGCTATCATTCCAGGGCCTACAGGAAAAGTCCCACATGTTTATATTGCAATTCTCTCTTATTTACCTCACCCTAAGTAAACCAGTCTACTTAATTAACACAGGCTCAGCCTCTACTATGTTTAAGACCTCACTCCACCAATGGTCCCACTGAGATCAGTCAGGCTGTTCAGAAATAACAAAACTCAAATACCACCAGTAGGCTTTAAGCTCAACTTAATAAAATTACAGTGATACAGACTGCACATGCTTAAGCAACACTAGGTGCTTTGCATCTCTTACAGCACTGCTGATGGCAAACTTATTTTTAAAGGAATTTAATTAATGCATATAACCATTTAATTATGTTAATGAAACAAAAAATAGCATGTTACAGCTGAATTATAAATGCTTCATGAAGAGCATGATTCTCCTTATTTTGACTGCACTGCTCCATCCCCACACAGCCACCTGATGGGAATGCATCCCCTTTTGTCTTCCTCTCACCTTCCTCTTCCCACAGCAGGTTGGAAGCTTTCCAGATCCCACCTCAGTGACTCCCTGGCATGTGCATCCCTACACTGGTGTGGATGGCCACTTGGCCTGCCTAGGCAGTTGCCTGGTGCCACTGAGATGTACCCAGAACTGCAGGGAGCCGAGAGGGAGTCTGAAATGTGCCTGCTGCATTTTGACACTCTGAAGCTGCCCAGTGGTGGGTTGCTGGCATTAATGTCTTTCTCCTTTTCCCTTTGTTTGTTTGCCCAAGTTTGTCCACTACCTCCAATGGTGAGTCATGGAGACTACATCTGCCACCCGCGGCCTTGTGAGCGCTACAACCATGGGACAGTGGTGGAGTTCTACTGTGACCCAGGTTACACCCTCACCAATGACTACAAGTACATCACCTGCCAGTATGGAGAGTGGTTCCCCTCCTACCAAGTGTACTGTGTCAAAACAGGTAAAGGACTGTCCTATGCTAACAGCCCTGTCTTCTTACAGTCCCTTATTTCAGAGCAAATTTGTAGGTTGGCAATGCCTGGTGAACTTTGTCTGTTTCATGGTTAAGTGATGAGCATTGATTTTAAGATGCTGCTATTTTCGAACTCCTTTTCAAGAGTCTCAGATTTTCAAAAAGGCTAAATATAATGCATTCCCAAGATTCTAATGGTTCTAAACCATTTTTGATCTTTACCTCTTCAAATGTATTTTTTAATATCTGGATATTTTATATGTATGCAAGCTAAGGCATGATTGCATGTATAAAAGACCAGTCAAGGGGAAAAAGCAAGATCCAGCCTCTGTGACAGCTTTATGTTAAGACTGCTTTTGGTACATGGCAAAGGGTTTATGTATGTTTTTACAAGTTGCATATAAAAACTGTGCACTTCTGAGTAGTGTTGAATATAAAATAACAATGGGAATATACAAGCACAACTCTTGTATTGTCTTTCTGTTGCAGAACAAACCTGGCCAAATACACAGGAGACCCTCCTGACTACATGGAAAATAGTGGCATTTACTGCTACCAGTGTTTTATTAGTACTGCTGCTGGTTATATTAGCCAGGATGTTCCAGACCAAATTTAAGACACATTTCCTTCCACGGTTTGTACTGGTTTCTTTCTTATTTTGAAGGTTGAGGGCCCTGATTCAGTTTTCACACTCAGCACTCCTTGCTGGAGAAATGGAGCAGCTCATGAGCCTTGCAGATACTTTGTTCTGCTCTGAGCAGAAGCTCCTGAACCACTAGTGTGCAAGGGCACTCCCAAAGACCTGCAGTAGTCCTTCATGCAGCCAAGATAAAAGGCAAAGTTTGCCAGATTCACTCTGGGAGTAATTACCGCTCTTCTATTGAGAGCTGCTGTTTCTGCCTGTAAAAATAGCTGACAATATTTTTAAGTACTCATTTTCAGGTGCTGGGGGAATTAATTTTTTAACTACTGTAGACTTAGTAAGTAAGTTTTAAGGATGAATTTATTTTTTCTCTATGGACAAATTTATATTAAATGTTTGCTTTACCTTCATTAGTGTTATTTTCATCGTGATTCATAAACATCTCCTGCATCTTCCTTTATTTCCGTAAAATATCATGGAGCTGGGAGCATTTGTCATTGATTGACATGAGGAAGGCCTATAGTTTGGACTTGTCTAGCTAACTAAAATGGTTTTTAGTCCTCTCCTTTTCAGATGTTTTCATGCATTAAAGGTACCTAGGACCTCCTGCCTGGACTATACTGTGTTTTATAAGCTACTAAGCAGAAACTTTAGGGTTTAATGGACCTTCCCAATTAATAGAAATGTTTTGCTTAAAAAAGAAATCAGCTTAATACTCATTAAGGACGCCTCCATTCTTTGAAAGCAAGATCTGAAGGAGGCCACAAGTCTTGCCACCAAACCCTTGTCATCCAGCAGTGGTAATCTCAGCACTCATTTACTTGGGCTGTAAACACTTTTGTGCTCTAGCATACATTTTGCAAGGGATCCAGACACTTTTGCCTGGTGAACTATATCTATGATCTTATATCCATGACACCTACTGTGCACAGCACAGCAAATGGTGCTCCTTATCTCTTCCACATATCTGTTTACCTTCCCGTCTTGAAACTGTTCTTCCCATTACCAGTTTCATTTTTTCCGATTGTAACAGATTCCACCTGTCAACCCAAGCATAGTTTGGCAAACATTTCTGTGAATGTTAATGACCCTGTAGCTTCATTTGGCATGACTAGAAAATACTGTGTTTACTGGAGTTCAGCAGTTGCTCCCAGGTGCTGCTGACATTCTTCTGCTCTCTGCGATAACCTTTCTGTGTTTGACATAGAGGCAACCAGGAGGACTCAATGGGCGACCCTGACTTTGTGGTGGTGGATGGTGTTCCTGTCATGCTGCCTTCCTACGATGAAGCTGTCAGCAGCGGTTTGAATGTCCTGGCACCTGGATACTTAGCTGCCGCAGACCAGGGGCATATTTTGCAGACAGAAGATCAGAATCCGCCTGCTTACCCTGGTCCCAGGATTCCAGACATGCAGCCCAGTGAATTTGAGACCTGTGACAGTAGGTCGGGTTCCTCTGAACTGTTCCAAAGTTTGTACCCATCCCTGACATGCCAAGTGGCAGCACTTCCCGGCTCAGATCGAACTGACATATCCCACAGCACTGATGGGGATGCTGCATCCACAAGTCCCCGAATCAATATCACAGATGGTGAGTCCATGGACAGGGGACATCATTTGTTTGTAGTGGCAGAGCAGGAATTCACCCAGCTGACTCGCTCCTACTTTCTCCATGGTTTTGTCTACACCTTAATTTGAAACTTTTTTTAAATCATAAAACTCCATGGTTATAGAATTTCATGTCTGTGATATGTCCTTGCTAGCTGTGGTGCATGTGATTTGAATGCCAGGCTAGAAGGCTCCTGTCCAGACCCCAGTCTCATCAACAGGGATATCAGCAAACACCTGTGTATAGCAGCAAAGCCAAGCCTCACCTTGCCTGTGCTGGTCTGTTCATCTGCTCCTCAACTCCTATGTTCACAGCTCCCTCACATACCCTGGCTTTCACAGCAAATAACAGGATTTTCTCCTTGAAAGAGGAAATAAATAGTATTTTCATACTGGGCCAAAATTAGCAGCCTTTATTAACAAACTCATCATGTCTGTGCATCCAGCAAAATGTTCCTTCCATCTGAGGCATGTGAGCCTTAAGCCATGGTTATGGAAGTCACAGCATAAGGAGAAAATGCCACAGGTCCATGTGCCAGAAGGGAGCTTGCCATGTACTACTGCCCGCCTTTAAATCAAACATGAGCATGTACTGGCACGATTTCATGGAGTTCTGATTGATGCTGCTCAGCATGTTAAGAAAACTGGATGGCTTTCCTTGGAGACATTTCGAGGGACAGGCTCATATCCCACTCTCCATTATCACTGAGCTGAAGCCCAGTGTCCTAAATTCAGTGTGGATGAAGGTCTGGGTGGAGGAAGTCTTCTGCTTGAGAGGGGTTCGGATAGTTTTAGTGGTATCACAAGGGGAACAGGAGACCCAGGAGGAGAGAAAGAAATTACAGGGCTGCCAGTTAAAGTCCTTTCCATCTCTGAATGCTGCTTCAGTGATTAATGTAGTACCAAGGATGTTTGCATTTAGGTTTTTGTGGTCCTAACTTATTGGTCCTAACTAAATCTGTGTAGTTTTAGTTATCTAATTTTCATAGAGGTGTTAGGGTCTGAGTGGGTCTAGGATTGACAATATCCCATGTCTTGTTCAGATATTTGCAATGTCCATTTCTGGTTTTGTAGAATTGGTAACAATTATGCTCTGCAAAAGCAAAAAGGGAAATTGCAATCAGCAGTCAATGCTATTTCTTTATTTCTCCTAGAGATTCCTTTGATGGAAGAAGACCCTTAGCCTGCATTGAGTTGTGTCCTTATCACATTGTATTGTTGGGTGATATGAATCATGAGGATTCAGAGACAGAAGAGACTCTCTGTGGATTTGGGGAGGGTGTTTTCCTGCTTATCAATCTTCCAAGCGATGATGTCACCAGGTTGGGTGTATGTCTTAATCCGCAGCGGGAACAACAGCGTCAGCATTTGGAACTGCAGCAGTTTTATGAATGAATCCTGGGGATTTGATGAGAGCAGATGTAGAAAAAGAACTGTGGCTTTTTAGAAGTGAAATGTATGTCTGCATCGCAGAAAGTCATATGGCCCTGTAAGAAATGCTATTGGATTATGACACTAACTGCCTCACAAAAGCATGTCAAAATATGTAAATTTGCTTATAAAGACTGCTTTAAATGATCTATGGACCTCTAGTTTATGAAGAATCCTTTCAAGTTTAAAAAATATCAGTACTGAAATACACACACAAAAAAAGAGGAAAGATCCTCTTTGTCTTTCCTATGATAACCAGGAAGTTTTTGATTTAGTTGTTGGTGATTTTGCTTCAGACCATGTCTGTGGAAAATATAACAGAAATTATGGGATTCATATATACTTTGATGTACAATAGCAAATATATATATATATATATATATAAATATATATATATATATATATGTATATATATGTATATATATATATATATTTAAAAACTCTTAAAGAGAAAGAAAAGGAAAGACTCCCAGGTCACATAACGATCTGGAGATCTTTTTTTAAAGGTAAGGCAGAATTTATATTATAGACAATATTCAAAGTAAAGTATCAATATTTGTATTTATGCAAGACTTCTGTGACTACATTGCATTTGATAAATCATGCTGTAATATGAGAGATTTAGAAGATGTTAAAATTATGAAATACATGCTTAAGAAATGTCAAACTGCCATGCTTCAACCTTTCTTAAGCACTTAAATATATATATATATGAGAGTAATCTACAGTCATAGCCCAGAGCACTGCCTTGTCCCTGTACATTGTGGTAGTATTCTGAGCCATTATTGTAGAATACTTTCTAAAAAATAATAATAAAGCTGAGTTTCAGTTCTTTTAACTTATCTGACTATTGTGTAGTTGGCCTATTTTCCTTCCTCACTTCTTTCACCAACTTCTACCTGAAGGTAGGAGGTAGCAGAACAGTGAAGGTAGGAGGTAGCAGAACACCTGTCCTGTGGTATTTTCAGCTTTGCATCCATTATCCAGCTGAAAATGGAGAGAGTGGTTTTGGTTAAGCAGAGCATACGGAATGGGTGCAGCAGGGGCACAGCTTCTGCAGGTGCAATGTGGGTTTCATTGAGGGTTTTCTCTGCTCTGCAGGCTGTGCCAGAACATTATGCTAAAGCCTGTATGAGGGGTTCACTCCATGGTTTTACAGGCTATTTGTTCTTTGTCAGGAAGATTCCTGGCTGTTTCATGTACTTACGGAAATTGGAGCTGATTTTCTTGTCTTATTTTTGGTATTGTGCAGATGAAATACCTTAAACTGGCAGTGTTTGAACGAGTAACTCACTGTGTGTTAGTGACAGAGATTGCCATCATGTAGGCTAATCCAAACCAAAGGGGGAAATACAACTGAGTTCTGATTTTATGTACAAAGTAAATTAATAATATGTCTGTTGCAGTAAATAGAGGATCACTACAAGCTGCTCTGCTATTTTCTTATGTTTATTGATTTATTTGTATTGTGGTAGCATTTAGTGGTCCCACTCATGAACCAGGCTAGTGGAATAATAGAGGTAACCATTCAAGAAAAGTGTTTATTAGCATCCTGTCAGCAACTGTATGACAGCAAAAAGCAAAAGCAGACCAAAAGCTTTGGCAAGCAGAAGTAATCCTGTCAATTATCCTATAGTAAGATTTTCGAAACACAGTGATTGGTACTGAAAAATGAGACATATTCCATTTTATCCTCCATCCTTGCTTACACTATATTTCCATTTTTCTTCTCCTGAATTTTCTCAGTTGCAGCTGTATGTTCAGGTTTATCCCACAGATGTATCCATCAGGTGTTTGTACTTTCTTGGCTACCCCTTCCTTTTTAGATCTCAAGTTTTCCAGAGGACCAGCTGATGCTCAGAATTACCACTGCAGCAAACAAGACAAGAGTGCTGTAAAACCAACCCTGAACCGAAGCACACCCCAAGCCTCCCGTCAGTTATGTGATTTCAGTTTCATAATACCATTGACAAGTATTGGACTTACTTTAAATGCCTTTTAAAATATTATGAAATCCATCTTTTCTGGTCTTTTAGCAGCCTGTGAAATTTCATCCCTTACTAATTTTTTTTGCTTCCATTTATTAATTTCTATGGAAGCTTCTTGATTAATATTTGGAGCTCTGAGGTTTTACAGATTCACACTGCTGTGTGTATTGTATTGCAGTCATTTTATTAAGGGAGACAGATGTGGTAATTGAAGAAATGTAAGTTTATGACTTATTAGAACGTTTTTATTTTAAGAAGTGCAGAATTGCAAATACTCTAGAAAAGATTAATATATTAATTTTGCTTGATAGCCTTTTGATAGGACTGTGCCAAATACAATTTTTAAAGGGTTTTACCATTTTAAAAGTCTTAACATTTTTTGCTGATGTTGGATAAAACTTCCTGAAAGGCTGTTTTTGGGGGGGATTATTTGTGTGGTTGAGTTTGGGGGTTTTGCATGCTTGAATATCAGGGGAAAAAGAGAGAATTTTTTTCTCATGCTATTTTTTTCCACATAGGGCTTGAATTTTCATG
This sequence comes from Passer montanus, assembly GCF_014805655.1. Taxonomy (NCBI): domain Eukaryota; kingdom Metazoa; phylum Chordata; class Aves; order Passeriformes; family Passeridae; genus Passer; species Passer montanus. The sequence continues at coordinate 106,770 of NW_024365937.1, forward strand.
AGAGGACTGCCTGCCTCTGGATCCACACCTGTGTCCCAGCCCACAAAGTGACGCCCTGGGCTGGGGGCTGCCCCCAGGTGCCCCCAGTCTGCCCAGCAACCTGGACACCCTGGAGAACTCCACAGCTCTCTGGCCTAAGACCTCAGGATGTTTTCAGGGCCTAAAGAGACAAGAGGGCTGCTATGACCACAGCAGGATTTTCACTGTGTAAATGAGACCAGATGGGAGGATGAGCATATCTTATGCAGATCATAAGCTGTTTTCCCTTGAGCTAGCTGGATGTGAATTAAAACAGATCCAGGAAAACACTTGTTGGTGAGGTGTTAGTGAAGATGGACAACCCATGTGCCTTCAGCAGAGAGAAAATTGGTGTGTACTGAGAACTCCAGGAATGAAAAACAAGAACTGGCTTCACCTTGGCAATATTTCTAAAAATGAGAAAAGAGGAGAAGTGAGCAATGTGTCAGCCTTGAGCACTGACTTATGAACAGGGGCTTGACATGCACAGTGCTGGGTGAAGGGTGGGAATTCAGGGAGTGAGTCACAACCTGGGCATGAGTCAACAGAACCTGGCTGTTGTGAAAATGTTAAATGTCAACACAGGAGTGTTTACACAGAACTGTAACTTATAAAATGCATGAAGCAATCGTTCAGCTGCACTCAGCACTAGTAAGGCCTCAGCTAGAGCAGTTTGTCAAATGTTGAGCAATTTTTTTCCTCTTCAAGGGAAACGGGGTGCAGCTGGATGGCAGCCAAGCAGAAAGAATCAAGCAGAGAGAATTTGAAGAACCTGTCCTGACCTCACAGATTACGTAGTGTTCAGTGTGAACAACGGGAGACCAAAGAGAACACAGAAATTCAGTTTTCTGTAAGAAATGTATTTTGCAAAGATGGAATTTATCCGTATAAGTAGGACAAGAATAGTAGACTTAATTGAGGCTTGAGAGAATTAGGTTAGATATTAGAAGAAACATTCTAGTCACAGGAATGGTTACTAGGAAAGAGAGATGATCTGAAGAAGCTGTAAAAACCTCTGAGATATTTTTTAAGACTGTTTTAAATAAGTAGAAGCCAGGAAAACATTGGGGGAGATGCACAATATGAATTTTGGGGCCCCTTCTCATTCTGTCTGCATGATTCCCAGCTTGTGAGAACTAAACTTGGCTGATGCCAAATTTTGCCCATAGATTAATTCCAAATTGATGGTACTGGGCACACTGGTCAGTGCTCATCAAAACTACAGCCAGAAATACTCTCTATTCCACAAACAAAAGCTTTCATGTAGCATGGGCTGAACTCCAATAAAATCCTATGAATTAAACCCTGTTGAATTGAAGTGACATTGATTTCAGAATATTGTTATGTGACAAATCCAAACTTGGGATTTTCTGGTCTTCATGTCTATCTTAGGCAACTAAATGAATGCAGCCCTGATAATACTCTCTGTGCATTAGGTGAAGTGAATCCTCTCTTGGCAATTATCTGAAGACACCTGTTGAGCTCAATGAGAAATAGCAGGTCAGGCAACTGGAGCACAGACCCTATTGTCATGCTTAAGTTAAACTTGCTTCCCATGCCCAAAAGCCATTTGTTCCTCCCTGCTCTGTGCTAGGGATGGCAGCACAGCTTAGCATGTCAGCTGTCAGAGGGGGAGTAGCACAGATGAGAGAAGCACATCTCAAGCTCCTGTTCTTGATCTCCTGTGGATGCCCAGGCATGACTTGGAGGCAGAAAGAATTACAAAGCAAGTAAATATCTGCCCCAAATATCTGTCCTTGACTTGGGAGATCCAGGGGGATCTCCCAAGTCAAGGACACATCCAGTCCCTTCAACACAGTTCCCAAAGGAATTGTACTATACTGGAGGGGAAGCCCTGTGGCAGAGGGGAGATGGGCCCTGCTTTGCCTATCACTCTCCCAGGCCAAGGTGTGCAGCCAGAATAGACAGACAAATCCTTCTCTCCCCATATAATGTATATAACTTACACTCCAGGTTTCTCTCCTCACTACTATTATATAGTAGCACACAGGCTGTTCTTTCAGCCCTATTTTCCAGGACAGGAAGATAGGTGATTTAACAGCAACAGAAAGGGCTGAGATTGAATTATCTTATTGAAATTTATTGAATTGATTGAATTATCTTATTGAAAAGTCAGAGCAGACTTTTCATAATTCACAAAGACCCCATAAAGAAATTGGATGGATGAGGCTGACTGCGATTCGAGGCACCTTTCCTCAGCAAGGCAAAGGGTCTGCCCTGCAGGGCAGGGGCAGCTGCTATGTGAGGACATTTTTTAACCCAGGAAAATTGCATTCACCTGCTAAAACATATTAAGCAGAAATTTGGAGAAGGAAGAAAGGAGGAGGACGAAAAGACATCTAATTTTAATAAAGTCCAGGGGACATGGATAAATTCCCCATGTTCTCCAGTAAGAACAGAGGGATCTGTTTGTTTAATGCAACTGGTTCAAAAGAAAGTCAAGAGGAAAGCACAGACTTCCAAGTTTTGGGGCTTCAGCATCTCTTTTCTTTCACCTCTGCATTTCTGCCATCAGACTGATTCTGCTTAAAATAAGGGCCTTTGTTTTGGTTTGGATTCACTTTTATCATTTTACTGTGTTTGCCTTCATTTCTCCTCTGCTTATGCTTCTATTCACTCAGCTTTTTTTGGTAACTAATGCTGTTGTTTCAGTTTCATTCTGCCACTCCAGTCATGCTGGGAAGCAAAACAAGTTGCTTACTTGCAGAGCAGTATCCAGCAGGACACTTTCCCTCCCATATAAGAGGTTCCTCATATTTGTCTTGCTCATTTACGTTCTCAGCAGAGAGGACAAGAAGGGACATGGAGCTCCTCACTCTGCTGGCAAATGGTCCATGAAAATGGTTGGAGAGGGACATTGAGGGGAACCCACATGGCTTCATGAGTGCTGTGTCTATGCCTTGGTCTCAGGACTGTTACCTCACCAGCTTTCATTGGCCCAATATTCACAGGTGCTCTGAATGCTCCTATAAAACAGCAAAGGTTTTAAGGATCTGCTAATGTTTTAGGGCATTGTTAAGGTAAGACGTTTTAAAAGACCCCCTCCTTTCTGAAACTGGTGAGCTCACATCTTCAGAAAATTGGCACTGATACGGTCCAGTTAGGGAGCACAGGGTGCACAGCCAGTCATTTCATCTGCCTGCTTCCTGGTGCTCCAGTATGAATTTCTTGTCCCCTGGATAACTGCTTGAACTAAAGAGTTGCCAGCTGCTGACCTGTCAGGTTCACATATTTTCTGTGGATGAGGCTGGATTTATTTTTAACATTCCTTATTACCATCCACTTCTGACTTCCATCCATGTATTGCTGAGTACATGCTGCTCTTGCCAAAGCACATGTCTTCGAGTAGCTCTGTGAGCCCCTGGAACTGCACTGCCCTCAGGGAATCACATTTGCCACTCTTGTCCCTTCTATTAATTCCATGACAGCACATGCTGGGACCCCTTTCACCTGCCTTGTTCACTGCTCTTATGCTAATAACTGTGCAACCAGTTGTTATTTCTCTCATAACCATTACCAGAGCTGCCTGTTGTTAATATTTCAGGGTTAATTACTTACTAAAAAGTTTAGCAGAATTATTTAGCTTCACTTAGCCTGTTCATTGACGATGACTATAAATTGTCTGCAGTCTATCACTGATAGAGCCATTACTGGAGGTCGGTATAATTGGCTTTTACTGAAGTGCTGCAGCAAAAATGAGAGTTAGTCCAACTGCTTGTACACCTCCTGCTTGCTTTTCCATCAGATTTTGGGCAACCACTTGGGAAGAGAAGTGCCACAATAGCAGGTTTTCTTACAAATCCATTCACATTGCAGCAGTGTGCAGTGTAGACTGCAGAAGCTACAGAAGTGCTACAGAAGTGCTGAAGCCTGGCATTAAAAAGGACATCATGACAGCTGTGAAGTGTCCAGCTTCTTGGTTAAGGAGCTGGGCTGATTCTATCACAAATACATCTTACTGGGGATAGGCATACCTACAACAAGGCTTAGATTGTAGTGTTCTCTTTGGTTTATGGGAAAAGTGGGAGGAAAAATTGCCAAGAATAAGCATCATTAAAGATAATGATGTCTCTTTAGTAATTTTTCTCTGGTCTGGGAGGCTCCTGTTCCCTGCATTTCTGAATCTAGGAGCTGTTACAGACAGAAGGCTCTGGATATACACACTGCTCTCAGTTTCCAGTGAAATGAATGAGAACTGGGACCCCTTTCAGCAATGAGCTCTTTCTGACCATGCAGTCAGGATTCCCAGAAGCAGAAGAAAGGCCATGTGCTGCCTTCCAAGGGAAGGTGGGGTTTGTCATTACACTTCTTTAGAGCAAAACTGGACTCTGGAAAATCTACCCAGACTTCTGATTTTATCTGCATTACAGCATTTGCAGTGACTTGAGGCTGACTGGGTGCATTGTGGTACTGTGGATCAATTTGCGTCTTCACAACACATGAGGGCTGTGCAACAGATCATTAACAGCCTTTGGCTGCTCTAGGCAACAACAAAGTGAACTAAGACAGTTTCCCTCTTAGATACTTGGAAATCCAAAATAGCACTGCCTTCACCTTTGGATGCTTAAGTGTCCTAAATATGCCTACATATCTTCATATTAAATTATGGACAAGAATGTGATTAATTGTCCCGACCTTCAGTCTCTTCATTGAGGCTGTGTCACCAAACCATATCTTATGTCACTAGGTGACAGCAGACGTAAATCAAATATCTGCCTCCTCTAAAATATATAAAAAGGAAGGAAATTAAATGAATGACAATTCAAGGAATGACGTGAAATGAAAAGGCAGGAAAGGAAATAGTATAAAATTAAATTAATTTTTTTTAAATTCTTAGGAGCAGTTAAATTGTTGAAATGGACTGGAATGAACTGCAGTGCAATGAAATTAATTGAAACTTACTGAAATAATACTCCTTGAAATCTTGAGATTTCATTTCATGAAAGGAAATGTAATGAGAAATCAAGGCATGAAGTGAAATGAAAAGACAGGAAAGGAAATAGAATGACATTTAATGAAATGCAAGAAAAAGAGTAAATTGTGAAATTACATTAAAACAATGAAATGGAATGGAATGAAGTGCAGTGAAATTAACCAAACCTTACCAAATGATACTCATTGAAATTTTGAAATTTCATTTCCTTGCATGAAATGAGAAATTTTCATTTCACTAAAGGAAATTAAATGAGAAATCAACAAATGAAGTACAATGGATAGAAATGGAAGGAAATATAATTAAATTAAATGTAATTGATAAAATATAAAATTCTGAAAGAAATTGAAAAGAATGGAATGGAATGAAATGGAATGGAATGGAGTGAAATTGTATTGGTTTAGCATTGCCTGGTTTTGGTAGCTGGTGGGACTACAAGGATTGGTTCTGTGAGAACTTGCTTGAAGCTTCTTTCATGTTCAGCAGACCAAGTTCCTGGTGACTCCAAAGATGGGCATGGCACTGGTCAAGGCTGGCCCAATTAGAAATCGTTGCAAATCCTCTTAGGTTTTTGTCTCAGCAGTATTCAGCACGTCAGATCTTTGTTTCATGATGTCTGTCAGGCGCGGCTCTGTGAGGTAGTGAATATTTTCAACTCACATCAGCTCCAAAATGAGTACCATTGAAAACTAAACAAATAGTTTCAATAAATAAATTAATTAATTAATTAATTAATTAAGCTTAGGCGTAGCCTCATTGTTATGTTGTCCCCATGCATTAATTTTCTCTCCAGATTAGTCATGCACTTGAAGAGGAAGTTCACAATAGGGAAGCCAAATCCCATGTTCATAATTTGGACCCTGGAAAGAAATCCAGCATGTAAACCATAGAAATATTAGCCCATAATTACACTGAAACCTCGACACTTAGTGCAAGCCATGTTCATAAGTGCTTTTCCTAGGGAACAACAGCCTCTGCCCTGCAATTACATATTTAAGCGCTGTGGAAAAGAATTGTTTACTGAGTGAGAACGGCACAAATCATAGGCTGCTGGTCAGAAAGAGTCCTATGCAATCATCAGGATTACACCAATAAAAAAATCAAAGGTTCAAAGACCTTTGATGAGTATTTTTCTCTTTAACAGAGTGAAGAGAGTTTGGACCTTAATAGGAAAGTGAGCTGAGGCTTTGATTAGCAGAGCCACAGAAAAAGAAATGAAGAATGATTGTGCAGAGCCATAAGTATATGCTAAAGCTTACAGGGAAACTGCTGCCAAGTAGGTTGTGATACATTTTAAATTCCAAATGTAGATAGACTTGCATGTACACATGCCAAACACAACTGTTTCAATATAACTTGTAGAAGTTAGGAAATGCAAGAAACCCTCAAAAGCACAAATTTGTGATAACTGACAAATGTTCCACTTGAGCAACTGCTTTAATCCTTGGTATGGTCATAGAGAATTGGTTCTGCTCTTAAAAACAACAGCTGTTCACTGCTGAAGGCTATTTCAGCTCCATCAGTACTGGTGCACTGGCCACAAAGCCAGGAGCAAAGGTGACCAGGCACCAAATTCTCTCAAATGTACAAAGAAAACAGTATCAGCAATGGGTGGGGTTACTGAAAATGGCAAGCATGCTCTTTTCAGGAAAATATTATTTGTGACGTGATGGTTGCTTCGGAGGCAGTGAATCACAGAAGCTTCTTCTTGGCATCTGCAGCATCTGTCTTTTCTTTAGGCAGTGACATTCCATGGCAGGAACAGGTATAGATAAGAGCAGTGTTTTAGGGCTTGTGTTGATAGCACAAAATGAGCAGAAACTGCTGTCACATCAAAACAGGCAGAAAAAATACAGGAAGAGGACATACAAAAGTGAAACACATTTCATGCCTGAAAGGTTGGACTTTCAGGTGTGGATGAAGCCAGAAGTGATGTGGCATCCTGCTCCAAGCACTTTTTCCAGTTACTCCTGGCTAGCAGGTGCTGTTGGAATAAGATCAGGAGTGCAAAGCACTACTTAGTGGAGGTTGGCTAAACTGAGCACTGGGCGCGGTGGAAGGAACTGCAGAACAACTGCTGTGTTTTTCTATTCTGTATTCACCCCATCAATTGATTCCCTGCTGTGGGGCAGGAGCTGGAGTGGAAAGGCATCTCTCCAGAGAGGGCTATGGTGGCCACTGGGAAGCACAGCCTCCCACACTGCTCTCTAATGGGTGGGTCTTTCTTGTCTGCACCATGCTGGGGCCCCTCCTGCCCTGGACATAAGAGCCAGAGGAAGCAGCCACCCAGCTTGGGAGTTCATGTGGTCACCCATCAGTCCTCCCTCTTGAACAGAAGATTACTTCTACCTGCTTTCTGGTAAAAAATGTGATCTAGTATTGAGACTTCAAGTTCTTCTTTTAATGCCTGCAGGAATCTTTCGAAGTTAAGGATTTTTTTCTCTAGGATATCACATGCTCTGGTACTAAACCACTCTGGAGATCCTTAAAAGAATAATGTTCTGGGAGTGCAAGAAGGGATGTGCCGGTTTTATGCTCTCCTCATCCCTTGTGTTTTTGAGTGGCACAACATGACATGTCACAATTCATGTGTAATTTTTACATCTGGAGAAGTGGCCAGCATGGACCAAGCCAGCCATCCTGGCTGAGTATGCTGTTGTTGACTGACATGTCTCAAGTACCACAGGAGCCACAAAGATGTTGGGGAGGTGCTGACTTTTAAATCCCAGCTTCATGCACAACCCTGGCATATTGTCAGCATGTACAGTTTTCAATTTTGTGGGACATTTCTTCTGGTCTTACCAGTGGATTTCGTTTTACCTTAATCTCCTCTTTCTGTTAACACTGCAGAAATTAATGTCTTAAGGCTCTCTCCTGTCTTTCTCAATCCCACATGCATTGTGTGATTCCATGGCAGAACCTGAGTTTGTGCAAGTACTTCACGTGTACACTCATATCCCGATGCCAGACAACTGAATAACATGAAAGCTGCCACAGGTCATTTTGCTACAGCCCCAGCATTTGAAAGGTATTTAAGTTAGAGTAAAACCAGATTTCAGCTCCAGTCAGCCTTTTTTTTGCAGGATACAGGGAACAGCTGGCCGGTGGATGTTGCCCAAACAAAAGTCTCCTTCTACTCTGAGTGGCATCAAGGGGCAGCTACTGCTGCTGCTCTGGCTAGCTGGCCTGACAGTAGGGCCCAAAACAGGGATTTATCCTGTACAGCTGTGGAGGTCAGACAATCCAGGGCTGCATTTTACCCATAATAAACTGTGGGAGAACATTTTTCTCCTTCAACCTCCTCAGATCTGGGAGAGAAGTAGAGCAAGCTGAACCAGTTCCTCCATCACTATCCTTTTGCATATTTTTACTTGGGTTTAAAAATCTAAAGCAGGGTAAGCACAACTTACTCTTTGAACGGAGACATAATTCTATCTCCCAGGATTTTTCCTGGGGAAGGCAGTGAGAATGCTCAGAGAGAGAAGAGAAAACAATTCTTATCTCTATTTGCTGCACCTGTTGTTTGGCACATGTGGAATGTGTTATGGAGATTGTTTACCAAAAGGGATTTGTTAATTGAACTCTGGTGATGGTTGTTTGGATTGATTGACCAATTAGGAAAAAGCTGTGTTGTGACTGTCTGAAAGGGTCAAAGGTTTTTCTTTAGTATAGTATAGTAGTAGTGTAATATAGTGTAATATATTATAGCTTAATAAAGCAATTGTTCAGCCTTCTGAATCATGGAGTCACTGCATGTTATTCCCCGGCTGGGGGTCATCCTGCATTGATACTCTGAGGGTTTCTTTTTGCCAAGATCTGACCATGTTAAATTCAACAGAGAATCTTTGGTTTCAGTGTGTGCTAAAATGAAAGTATCATCATTTTCAAGATAAAATGTAATACATTGAATTCTCCTTAGGTTGAGATGGATAGAGCACTTTATTCAATTGATCAAGCTTTGCTCAGTTAGCCTTTACTGAACCTGCTTTTCTCTTCTTTGCTCAAATTAACATAGTCATATTTGTAACTGAAGTCAGTGACAGCCAAGGTTCTAAAGGCAGATAAATGCAAAAACCTGCATCTTCAAAGTCTTTAGTCTCACTAAGAAAAAAAGCTCACAGAAGGAGATTGAGATCAAAATCAATGTTACCTAGCACAGGAAAAAAATAATTTGCAGAAGTTCATCTTAGATTCTTCGATATACATAAAGAGAGAATATTAACTTTGTACATGTAGAATTTTATCTTTTCTTATTCTCTCCATTATGTGGACAAACTGTTGAGTTCACTGCTTTGATAAAAATCTTTCTAGAACACTTTAATTATTCCCAAAATACTGGTTTTTTGTCCTTTTTTTTAAATAAAGTTAGCGGTTTATTGAAGAGACCACAGATTTTTCCAATGTTAGCTATGAAATCCATATAGGAAAAAATCAACTAATTAAATAATTCTTGGCATTTATTATGGCAATTTTAACTGGGACTCATAAGGTAAAGGAACTTAATGGCATTACCTATGCAAGATCTTAGAATGTGCATCTCCAGAAATGATGACTTTATTACAGCGTTGATCTTGTGTGGATGAAAGCCTGGTGTAGAAGGAGCCTAGGGGAAATGCTCATGTATTTCACCTGCTTATTGTACATGATAGGTGAGATTAGAGATACAATAAGATACACATTTGTAAGTGTCCTACATGTAAAAAATGGGTGATTTAATGCATTAATCACTGTAGTACAATTACAGGCCTTAATTTAGAAGGTATTAGTCACTCACCATAGATAACCTTCTGTGACTGTTAGAATTTCATAGGCTGAGTACATTACAACTGCCAAATGTCATTTGCACAACCAGCACACACAAGGGGCTTCCAAAAGGGATAGGAAAACATGGAGGGTAGGCTGAGGGACAGACGGTGAGATGGAGGGACAGCAGGATCGGTTAACAACCAGCAGAAGGACACCATGGCGAGTGCCCCATCTTTGGGGAAAGTTACAGCTTTTGTGCACAGCTACATGGAGGGGGATGGGAAGGGAAAAGTTTTCACAGGAGTAACTAATGAAAGACATAAAGGGTACAGGATGAGTGGGATGTGAAAGGGAGTACAGCATTTGAACCATGGGAAAGGAATTAATTTCTCCTGACTTAGACAACGGTGCTTTCTCAAGCCATTCCTGAGATAGCTTTCTCACCCCTGACCCCCACATCTCCCACTTTGTTTATTAAATAAATTTTTCCAAATGACTTTTCCATTTCTCTTTTGAAACAACTCACTTACTGTCTTTTCCTATTATTTACAGCTAAGGGTAATCCTGAAAATATTCAGAACTTAAAGTATCCAGTGTCCTCTATTCAATTATAAAAGGGAGAAACAGGACCAAAAAGAAAATAAGTTACATTTTTGAGCATAAATATTGTAGTAATTACATATCCTCTGAACAGAGAGAGACATGGTTCTCCCAGGAAAATCCTGGGAAGCTGTGTAGAAGCTGTGGGAAACTTAGAGGAAAAGAATTTAAACAATTATTACATGTCTTTCTGTAACCATTGTTTATAGATATGGTTCTCCAGAGTGTGCTATTCATAGGTCACCAATAGTATGACAGAAGATTCCTAAAGGCCAATCAGGTCTCAGGTCCACCATTGTTTCTGTAAGAACTGCAGATTTCTAATAATAAAGTGTCTTTTCATGCCTTCTGATGATGGGAGTCTCTGTATTACCTTTTGAAATAAATGGGCAGGAGATCTTTCTCCTTTTTAATGCCTTTATTAAAAAGAATCAGCTCAGCTGGGGAGAAATCAACGGGTCGCGCCCACGCCGCCGCTGCTCCCAGGAGTGGCACGGAGAAGGAGGGTGATGCAGCTTTGTCTGCTGGTCTGCAGGCAGAGCTGGGGATTCCATCCTCACGGGAGATTAGCAGATTCTGCCTTTTTGGTCCAAGACCCCGGGTTGTCTCTTTAAGCAACATCTTTTCAGGTTAGGGTGAGAAGCAAAAAGGATCCAAGCAGGTACTGGACTACATTCCCATCCTTAGACGTCTTAGGTCACTTAGTTCTATGTTGGCTCGTAATTCTTAGGGGTTTTCCTGGAAAACTGCAAAATTCAGGGCGCAATGCATTTCTCATCTGCATACTAGCTCTAATGCCACTCCCATTCTCCTGGTACCTGGAGGGTCTGTCCCAGTGTCCCTCCCTGGCAAGCATCAGGGTGACAATGGTTAATCACCAACCATTAACAGATAATTGAAGAAGAACTCTTAACAATGAAACTAACTTAACAGCACTGGTTTGACTTGTTTTTAACTCTGCAACCTAAAAAAACTTTTTATTCATAACACCTTTGGCTGTCCCTACTACCCCTGATAGTGATAAGTGATAACTGGTGATCTGAGTGTGTTGCATCGATCAGCCCTTCATGGAGTCGCATGATAATTAGTGACTTCCGATGTTGGGTACACCCGGGGGGGGGGGCGGGGCGCGGGGGTCGCACGACAATTGGTGACCCCTCGTGTGGGTGAACACTCTGCCTTGATTTTTTGATGACTCCTCTGAAGTGTGTCTGAACATTGGACTGACATTGCTGACTTCTCCAAGGGTACAGACATGGCTGGGGTTAGTAATAGTCATCCCAGTCTGTGTCATGTGTCTGGCAGAAACTGGAGACCGTCTGGATCTCTCCATTAGAGGAACTCGGGCTGACCTCCAGCATTCCCTGCAAGATAGATTGGACACCTTCTGCCCTCCTAGTGAGGTAACTGTAATCAGTCCCATGTCTTCCTGAGAGGACTAGTCCTGACCGCAGGTGTCGGCCCCAGGAGGCCGAGAACTGAGTGGGGGATGTCTTTTCCTGACACAGCAGACTGTCTGTCTCTTGAAGTGGATGCCTGCTGAGGAACAGGTTTTCCTTAAAAATGGGGAACCAGCTTTCCAGAGATGAACAAATGGAGGAATCTGATAATTCCTCTGAGACTTGCTGTCTCAGAGGAAGCTCTCTGCGATCAGCTGGCCTGGGCCATAGATCATGGGTTTGCAGCAGATGCAGGCACGGGCCCTGCATTCCATTCCGAGACTTGGGAATCCATCAGTGATTGTTTGCTAACTGCCATCCACGCTGGTCATTACCTGGAAATGCATTTCTAAAGCCCTTTGGCACAAGACCCCGGGGAACAGGAAAGTTCTAGGAATATGCAACTCCTATTGACCAAATTATCCTTTGTCTCCTTGAAAAGGAAAAAGCCCAGAAGTTTCTCTCCTCAATTACGTAAAATGACACCTCATAGGACCTTGGGGACTTCCCCACAAACTTAAGGATAGCCAACTGGACAGAAGCCAAAAAATCCCGCCTAAGCAATTTACCAGAAAAAGAGAACAAAGGAACGAATCACTTTTGTGAGGTGTTTTACCAGGAGCAAGAGCCTCTTGGCCCTGGCTCGGATTTTCTCTGTAATGAGCTTTGTTATTTTGCCTTTTATTAAAACTTTTCTGTTTCCAACACTACCCCAGAAGCCATCCCGCTGATTTTAGGCCATCTGAGGTAGCTGAGCTATCTCAGGCGTGATACAGATCTCCAAGAGCTCATAAGACCTGGCTCAAGGAGACCTTTATATCAGAAAGTGACAGAGCCGACAGGTTTTTCGCCCGTAATGCCTCCGGGAACCGTGTCTCGATCGGCTCTGGCGGAACGTCCCGCTCCATTTCCGCCGGCTCCGACTCTTCCCGCACCGAGGACGGCGGCTGGAGTGCAGTTGCACTCAGTGGCATTTCCGGCATTCCCTGCCCGGCTCACCCCCGCTGCAGGCCGTCCCACTGCGGCGCTGGTGGCACCCACCCTTATGGCTGGTGCTGTGTCTGAGGAGACGAGAATCTTGACTCCATGTTTCAGAAGGCTGATTTATTATATTATGATATATTATATTAAAATGCTATATTAAAACTATACTAAAAGAATAGAGAGAAAAGGACTCATCACAAGGCTAAAAAGAACAGGAACGGAATGAATAAAAAAAGCTCCTGACTCCCAGAGAGTCCGAGCCAGCTGACTGTGATTGGCCATCAGTTAGAAACAACCAACATCCACCAATCACAGATGCACTTGTTGCATTCCACAGCAGCAGATTGTTATTGTTTACATTTCTTTCCTGAGGCTCCTCAGCTTCTCGGGAGAAAAATCCTAGCAAAGGATTTTTCATAAAATATCATAGCTACATACCCCCGCTCTGGATGGAGCAGCTGCTGTTTCTTTGTTTCGACTGGCTCCGAGCTGACTGCTGCCGCCGGCTCCGCGACCGCTTCGGCAGCGGCAGTGGCAGAGACGCCGCCCTCACCGGGACCGAGAAAAACTGTGGCGGCGCTTTCTCGCGCAGCTGTGGCCATCGCGCCGATCGGAGCCCCGGCTGCGGCAGCCGCGGGGGCCAGCCCCCCCCGCGCCGCAGACTGGCGGCACATCACGCCATAGGGGAAGAACCCCAGCAATCTGTGGCGGCTGCTGCCGCTGCGCCAGCGGAAGCTGCAACCTCCGCTTCGCAACCTGCTCTTGCAGTGGATTCGCTCTGCCCCCGCCACTTTCAGAGGCTTCGTCCTCCGCTTCGTAGCCTGCTTCGGAGCCTGCAACCAGCCCAGTCTCCCCTCTGCCTTCTTTGGACTGTCCTGAGGCATGCTTCCCTGAGGCAGGGGCTGGGACGGTGAAAGGAAACACCAGCCTGTTCCGCAGCAGAGGCGCCGCTCGACAATTGACTGCTAGTGCCGCCAAGCTGAGAACTTTGAAACTCAGTGCTTTTCTTTGGACCAACATTTTTCTCAGACCAACTCTCTGTTGGACGGGGGCGTGCTCTTGCTCCGTGGGGTTCCCACCGGTACTCGGGGTGCCTCACCCCTCCCGCTCTCATCAGGCAGGAGGTGCAGCAGGAGGTGCGGTCTGCGACAATGCTGCCACCGGTCTCCTGCCCCGGGGGGAATGGGGATGGGGCCGCGAATCAGAGATCTGGGCAACAACCACTTGTATCGTAGGGAAGGGAGGTACAGGGGGGAGCGTGGATCACCCGCTTGTCCTGGGCAGACATGGGTGGTGCCAAGAACCCCGAATTCAGGATGGAATTTCATATGCCTGGAAGAACCTATCCTTCCTGTGAAAAATGCCAATCACTTGTTTTTAAAATTTTAAAAGTTTAATAGTAATAAAATGGTTATAAAAATAGTAATATAATTAGAGTAATAAAATTTGGACAATTGAGATTAGGACAATATGAGACAATAAAAAACAAAGAGTTACGGACGTTCGGGTACCTTTTCCTAGGCAAAATAAGCCCGAAAAAGGACGCCAGTTAACAAAGGATTAACCCTAAAAAGCAATGGTCCGTTGCATATTCATACGTCTCATACATGATGCATAAATTCCATTCAAACAAAGGATTCAGTCTGGTCAGTGTCAACTTCTTCGTCTTAATCCTAACGGCATCTTCATGGCTGAGCAAGGCGGGAAGAAATTAGTTTCTGCTGATAAGGGAGCAATAAATTCTCTTTCTCTGAAAGATTTAGGTGTCCTGTGACTGCCATCTTGGTGTGAGTCCTTTATGTAGAAAAAAATATCCTACATACATAGTTTCTATTTTAACATTATGTTATAACCTAAAACTATATTTAATACACTACTTAAGAAAATTAATACAGCATAACTTTCTAACATAACACAGATAATATTCATTCTAATATTTGCCAAAAGCCAATCATAAAATATGCATTTTTCACATTCCTATTTGCCAACACGGACCAGGGACCCTGGAGAGAGTGGGTGTAGGAGGAGGAGGCGTTCGGCCGCTCCTGCAATCCTCCCTCCCATTTTGGCGGGGGAGGGGAAAAATGCCGGAGGAGTTGCCGAGACGCTGCCAGCATGGTGGGGACGGAAGATGAAAACAAAGACCCTGCCCTGCCGGCTGCTTTTGGCCTGCTACCGGGACCGTGGTCACTGGCTGCAGGGTCCTAAGACCTGCTGCTGGCCTTTCTAAAAAAAAAAAAAAAAAAAAAAGCATCATCTTCATATACAGCTCAAAGCCCTGGAATGTCACAAATTCACCTTGGCCTGGTTTTATTAAAGGCTGTTGCCATGGCTTTACAGAATTTTTCTTACATGTCTGAATTTGGTCAATTCTGCCTGTGCAGTAGACACACTCATTTGTTTTGAAAACTTTGGGGATGTAATTCAGACCCAAGTTCATTTATATCACTTGAGTTGTCCTTTCAGGACATGACTGCATAGGCCAAAAGCTTTGCATGATTCTTCTATCGAACTGTACACACACTGCAAAAAGCAATTTCAATGAATGTCAGCCAAGGCTTGCTGAACCTTACTGGCTGGGATAAACCCCAGAGGCCTAATGACTTTGCAGCTGTGGCAAGCAGATGTTACTCAACTTGCCAAATTTGGCTTACTTAAGTGTGTGCACATGTTTATTAATACCTTATTTACTGGGAAATGGATTTTGACAAGTTGGACTGCCAGTCCTTTGGCAGACTGATGATGGTTTGTTACTATATTAGAATTAGTAACTGATTTCTTAGAATTAATAATTACCCCTTGCACAAGAGATTGGAGAGAATTCAACAGCATATGTTGAAAGTCTCTCTGGCCATTCTAAATCAGCTTTTGAATGAGGTTTTGATTGGTAACTGATAAACCTCTTGAGCAATGTTTGTTCTTCCTTCTTCAAAGGGCCCTGCAGAAGATTTGCAAACACAGCTCCTCATTTTTCTTTTTTTTAGTATACAGAGTGTGATGCAGGAATTACATACCTTCTGAACAGAAAGAGACATGGTTCTCCCAGGAAAATCCTGGGAAGCTGTGTAGAAGCTGTGGGAAACTTAGAGGAAAAGAATTTAAACAATTATTACATGTCTTTCTGTAACCATTGTTTATAGATATGGTTCTCCAGAGTGTGCTATTCATAGGTCACCAATAGTGTGAGAGAAGATTCCTAAAGGCCAATCAGGTCTCAGGTCCACCATTGTTTCTATAAGAACTGTAGATTTTAAACAACAAGGTGTCTTTTCATGCCTTCTGATGATGGAGTCTCTGTATTACCTTTGTATCACCTTTGATACCCCTTCACTGATATAAGTATCACAACCGTTTCCTCGCACCATAAATTTGCACAAAACAATTTGCTTCCAGATACTTTTCTGATATCCCATGTCTGCAAAGAATTGTTTAGGATTTTTCCCTATAATTGGCTTTCTTCAATTCCCTGTGTTTTGTTTAAACACACTATTCCAAATTTAGCAAAAGTACTTGTCTTTGAGGTCCCATTTTTTGTGGCCTTAGGACTGTTTCAGTGCCAGATACATCACCTTATTTAATGTAAGTATAATATATCCCAGGCAACCAGACAGGTGCATTAACACAATTTCATTTCATCAGTTACTACTCCTGTCTCTTCATTCACTTCATTCCCTGAGTTCAAGATTTCAGTGAGTACAATTATTGCAAGGTTGTATCCTTTTCTCTGCACCTCATTTCATCCCAATCCATGCCATCTGAGAGGCTTTCAAAAGGGACCTGACCAGGTTCCCTTTCCTTCTCTTTGGCCACTCAGGCTCAGGAAGGGGCTTCCTCCTTTAAAGAAGACTCTAGGGAGGGTGGCAGCCAGGAGTGGGCAAACAGGGGCACAGCACGATGGTGTACACAGGCAAAGTAAGCAGGCTGGGTTGCAGTCATCCTCCTGGTTGTGGGGTTTTTATTTTGTGTTGGGATTTTGTTTGCTTGTTTTGGTTCTGGTTTTTTTGTTTGTTTTTTTTTTTCAGCAATGGTCTCCAAATGATTAAAAGCTATGGCTAGTAAAAGTGTGCCAACCCAAACAGAACCCCCCAAGAAGCATGTGCCACCTCTCCAATGACACCGGACAAGACAACAGTTCATCAGATTTCTCCTTCTCCAGAGAAGAATGTAAAAACAATAATTATTTACATAAAACTGCGTAAGAAACTTCGTTACAAGAATGTAAACATTCTTAGAAGAACAGGGCAACACTGGTGGAGTTTCACCCCTCCATACCTGAAAGAAGCCCCCACAGGAGTCAGTGGACTTCCCTGTCTCTCACCACTAGGCAGAAGGAGCAGACCTAGTAGATGAAAGGGAGGGGAAATTAGTTCCTGCTTGGGGAGTTAATAAAAAATCCTCTGACCCCTATCACCTACCCAGAGTAGGTATGAGGCCCTGGATCCAGAGGGTCAGCCAGGTGCCATCAAAGAAAATAACCTGCCCAAACAGCCTCCCAATTATACTTAGTCTGTCAGATGGATCAGCGCCTCTGGCATTAAAAAGAAAAGGGCAGTCATAGTGGGTGACACCCTTCTGAGGGGAACAGAGGGCCCTGTATTTTGACCAAACCTATCCCACAGGGAAGTCTATTGCCTCCCTGGGGCCTGGCTCTGGGCTATCAGGAGGCTCTGTATCATCCACTGCTGATACTTGAGGCTGGCAGTGATGAGATTGAAAAGAAGGATACCAGGGCAATTAAAATGGTCTTCAAGGCTCTGGGTTGATTGGTTGATGGGGCAGGAGCACAGGTTCTGCTCAGTCTCATCAGTAGTAGGGACAAATGATAAAAGGAGCAGGGAAAACACATTACCAACATATGGCTTAAGGGCTGGTGCCATGGGCAGAACTTTGGGTTCTTTGATCATGGGGTAACATTTATGACACCTGGCCTGCTGTAGCCAGCTGGGGTCCATCTAATTAACAAGGGAAAAAGGATTCTAGCCCTTGTGGCGGCTGATTGAGAGGAACCAGGTTTGAAGGGAGAAGGTGATGCAAGGCTCTCCAGAAACAAGCCCAAGGAGAGTAAACCAGAGTCAGGGATGAAATCAGCAGCCCAGTTGAAGTACATGTACACTAATGCATGCAGCATGGGCAACAAACAGGAGGAGCTGGAAGCCATTGTACAGCAGGAAAGTTATGACATAGTCACCATCATGGATTATTTTGATTGTATTGAATTAAATGGAAATTATATTGATTTTTTTTTTTCACATTTCAATTGCATTTTATTATATCATATCGTCATTCCGGAGTGTTACAATTTCCTTTCTGATTTCAAAATTTCACATCCATTCATGAAATGAAGTTCCTCATTTCATGGAAGGAAACATTTCATTTCATGGAAGGAAACAAAATCTTGTGAGTTCAATCAGAATAAATATGGCAGGGTTTGGTCCATTTACCTACACTTGATGTCATCCTACTCCATTTTATTGTTTTCACTCTGATTTACAATTTGTTTGGTTGTTTTTTGGGGTTTTTTTTAGAATTTCATTTCATAAATTTCTTCTCTGTCTCTTTGTTTGACTTCATTCTGTGATTTTGGGATTGCATAGAGTATACTTTTGAAACATTTTGGTCATTTTCACTACAGGTAATTTCATCCCAATACATTAGGTTGTAGTCATTCCATTTACAAATTTTATTTTTCCTTCTTTCAACTGCATTTTATAATATCATATCTCCTTTGAACAGAGTTTGTTACACTTTCTTTTCTGAATTTAATATTTTATTACATTTAATTGAAAGAAATTCTTAAATTAATGATAGGAAATGAATACTTGAGAATGAAATGAGGATTAATTTAGCAAGGTTCAATCCAGCTCTCTGGATTTCCAATGCCTGGATGAGAACCAGTTCCTTTTCAAAGGAAAACAATACTCAGCCCCCAGTGTCTCAGGGTCAGCTCAGAGGTGGCATTTGGGACTCCAAGGGCAGCCAGAGTCCTAGTTGGTGGCAGCTTTGTTCTGGGAGAAATGCTGTGTCATTTGTGAATTTTGGAGGCAGCACCCCACTGTCCGTCAGTGCGACTGGATGCAAACCATGGCCATTTTCAATGGGGAAAAAACCTCATTCCCCCAGTGTTTCGGGGCCAGCTCAGAGGTGACATTTGGTGCTTCAGTGGCAGCCAGAAATTTAGGTATTGGTAGCTTTGATCTCGGAGAAGTTGTACCATTTTCACTATTTTAGAAGGCAGCAGCATACTTTTGGCCACTGTCTTGTCGCTCATATAATCCTATTAGCTTTTATTGTTTTCACTTCATTGCAAAATGTTCCTTTTCTTTAAGCATTTTATTTCATTAATTTAATCTCTTGTCCTTTTGTTTGATTTCATTTCCTGATTTTGGGATTTCAGTAAGTAAAATTATGCCACATTTTGGTCCTTTTCACTTTATCTCATTTCACTGCAATCCATTTGGTTTTAGTCATTCTATTTCTGAATTTTGTTTCAATTGTGTTTTATTTCATCCTATCTCCTTTCCCGAGTGTTTGTTGCACTTTCTTCTCTGATTTCAAGATTTCAAGTGCAGGGAGATGGACCAAATGTTGCCGAAAGGATCCTCATGGAAATCGCAAGATTTCATTTCCTGTCATGGAATGAAGAATTTCCTTATATGAAAGGAAATAAAATATCCAAGTCAGAGAACAAAGTGAAACAAACTGACTGGGGTGAACTTATAATGAAGTGAAATTCAGTTTAAAGAAATAAAAGCAAATTCTGAATTAAGTGATTGTAATCCAATGTAGTGAGATTATATGAAGTGCCCCCCTTTGCATGCCTTTTGTAGTTGCAATGTCTCTGGAGGCCTAGAATTTATGCTATGTAATCACTTGTAAGTACTTAATACAGGAATGATATAAGTAATTAAAAGTACATAACATAGATTAGTATGAAAATAGGCACTTTGGTGTCATCTCTAGCCCAGTTGATTCCATAGAAAGCAAACAGCTTAAGCACGAAAGAGTAAGAATTTCCTGTATAGATATTCTCATACCAGGGGACATCAGGGACAGAAGCAGAATTCACAAAGAGGAGGGCTCCAGAAGGAGCGATCTGGATAGGAGAAGGGTCCACAACTTGGTGTGACTTGCTAGCAAGAACTGCCTTAGGTACTTAATTCCAAAACAGGCTGAGACTCAGGCAACCCCAAGAGTCAAGACTCATTTTATTTAATAATCTTAAAACATGGCCCTGAGTGCTGCATTTCCATCTGTCCAGATTAGGTGATGCTTTGGTTAACAAGAGGTATATTGTAGATACAGTGCTTTAGGTTCCCATGTCTCCCATGCAATGTTACTGAATCCCCAGCTCTCTCCTGTGGATATGGCCATGCAAAAGCGAGCTCAAGAGTTAGCTCAGAGGTGGCCATTTTTTCAAATAGCATCAATTTCCAGAAATTTTGTCTAAATGTAACATGAAAACCTGAATTACTATAATTTTTTAAAAATAAATGTTACCCTGTCCTCTCTTTTACCTCCCCTTTTCATTCCTGGATTGCTCTCTAAGAATTACAGTAACATGCAAATAAATCACTTCAGTTACTGATCTATCATTCAATCCAAACTTCTTTAGGAAGCCTAAGTATTCCACTTTGTATCAGGTAATGTAGGCAATGGAATGTAATGGCCATTAGAAATAGGATAATAATGTGAGTGGAGGATCATCTGCATACAGTTATCTTGGGTCAGATTAAGTGCAGATCAGAGAGTCAGCTGTACTGGAGGTAAGAGATAGAGATGTGCTGGCTCTTTCCACCTGAAAAAGGACCAGAAGAAACAGCTCAAGCACCAAGCAAACATAAATGTTCATGTTTCTTAGTCTGAGATGAGTCAGTCTGATAATCTCCTAAACATTAAAATGCAGCAAAGCCCATAAAAGCTGCCTCCTGTGCTCTGGCTGCACCTCTCAGTCTGGTTTCCCAGGCTTCACCCTCTCCCGTGGAATCATGGAACAGTTTGGGCTGGAAGGGACCATAAAGATCATCCAGTTTCAACCCCCCCTGCCATGGGCAGGGACATGTTCCACAAGACCAGGTTGCTCAAAGCCCCATCCATCCTGGCCTTGAAGGGTTATCCACAACTTCTCCGGGAAGTTCCAGTGCCTCACCACCCTCACAGTGAAGAATTTCTTCCCAACATCTAATCCAAATCTAATCCATATTCTGTCAGTTTAAAGTAATTCACCCTTGTCCTAACACTACATCCTTTGTAAAAAGTCATTCTCCTGCCCTCTTGTGGGCACCCTTTAAGTATTGGAAGATGCTCTGAGGTCTCCCTGGAGCCTCCTCTTCTCCAGCTGTCTCAGCCTTTCTTTATAGGAGAGATGCTCCAGCCCCCTAAGAATTTTTATGTCCCTCCTCTGGAGCTGCTCCAACACTTCACTTCCTTCTTTTATTGGGGCCCTAGAGTTCGGTATCCAGCAGCCGATCTTGGAAACCCAGGGAGGGTTTCCATTCTGCTGGGGATTTTATTTTCCAGTACTTCTTCCCTGATGATTCTACCTTCTACCCCCTCCCCCCACCCCCCCTTCCATAGCCACATAATCACCGCTTCCTTCTAGTCCTTACGGAACTAGAACTACAGTGCCTCCCTGCGGCGCACCCGCTCCCTGGCTACGCCCTTTGGTTACTCTCTCCTTGCGTGAGTAAGCAACTCAGACACCGCTTCTTCCCGCTGTCCCCAGCTTCCCCCGCCGGACCCGCGCCCCAGCCATTCCCGGCAGGTGGAGGACGCTCTCCTTCTCCAGCTGCCCGGTGTGTATGTGGGAAAAACGCGGGGAACGGGGAACAAGGCGGGGAACACGGAGGCTCTTCCCGGCCGAGTTTCTGTGCGAGGCCGCTCTGCCCTGGAGCGCTGGCCGTGGCGTCGGGACACGGGACCGGGCTGCGGGAGAGAGCGACAGCCCTACACGGGTCCGTCACAGCCCACGGCACACCAAGGGTCAATCTTCACTTTCCCTTCTCACCGTCGACCGCCCCTCCTTCCGCTGTCCCTTTAAGCCGCCAAGAAATAAGGTTTTCCAGCCCTAGGAAAATGTTTTGGCAGAAGGGTTTCACTTCGCATTTTTCAGAGCACTATGTAACTTAGCACTCATTCACTTTCTCGCCCGAGGCGGACAAGGATTACTACCCTCTTTTCACAAAGGTGTCGGAGGTGAGGCTTGATAAGACAAGGCTGCATCTGCACCAGGTCTTTGAGGAGTCCAGTTTGAGGGATTTCAGCAGTTCCACCGTGGACTTAAGTACTTGAGAACTTGAGCACAAAGTATTTTGCTTTTGCAGACACGCAGCAGTGCCCTAATCTGGCAGGACTGACTGGCCAGCATCTAACCTGGCTAACACATGGCATAGGTGTTGTCAGGTAGGCAGGCTTCTAGCTCCGACCTAGCATGAAGCACAGCAGTGTTGTAAAATGGAGCAGTAAGCTGTTGCTGTATTTCTTTAATTCCATGACTGGGAGCATTCACCCAGATCATGGGAAAGTTCAGTCCATCAGATATCTGCCGGTGGGTGAATGAGATGCGTTTTCCTCTTAATTGGCAACAGGCTAATTTTGGTCATCTCCAGCTTCCTTGTGAAGCTGTGTCATGCAAGAACTTCCTGAAGCTGAGTAAGGTGGTGAAAGATGGGAACTAGAGGACAGGGCTAGAAGGACCTCCACAGTGTTCTCTAAGGATGGTTTCTGGGTTGGACACATGCATAATGAGAACATGGAAGCAGCCCAGAGCAGATCTTCTCCCTTCCCTCCCTTGGTCCCATACAAAGCATCCCCAAGCCCTCATTAGGCTGAAACATTATTTAGAGAATATTGAATGTTATTCACTCATCTGGAAGAGCTATAACGGAAGAGGAGAGCGCCTCCTGTCCAAAAATAACCAATGCTTCCACAGTTAGTGGGTATGTGTGTGAGAAAAGGGTTTGGTGTAGCATAGTGAAGAAAATAGAGCTGACTGTAGCTGTTTTACTTGACAGAATAATATGCTAAATAAAGGCATAGCTGACTTTCTCTCTGGAAAGAGCTGGGTAGGGAGAGAATTTAAAATATAACCTGCATGGGGATTTCTCTTTTGACAGTCCCTTGGTATCTGACTGCAGGTCTTTATGGATTCAGAAATCAGGTGTGTGTTTTTCTAGGTGCACTGCACAGAGTGTGTCATTCAGTCACCTGCTTCCGCTCTACATGCCTTTCATCAGCTCAGCCTGTGTGACAGCTGTTCATCATGGCTGGGTTGGGACTATCTTTTGTAAGGATAATCAGTGGATAAGCAATTGATCTGGGACATATATGCGGGTGAACCCTAGGATGCTCCTGCCATGCTGGGAGTCGATGGAACAGCTCCCTCACCAAGAGCCTCCCACAAGAATGGTTTCAGGAAGGCCACCAGCTCCTTTTCTACCTTCTTTACTTGATAGGTCTTCATTGCATCACAGGTTCGACAGTCCAGAGATTTTTCAGCCATACTAGTGAGTGAAATTTTCACATTTTTCTCCTCCACCAGCAAGAGTAAATTCAAATTCATTCATATCTAAATCCTATTTCAAATAAATTCAAGCATCTTGATTCCAGGAAAGTCTGGATCCTAAAGCTGGGCAGATTTTATCTCTCATTGTATTATATTTATGTTCCTTTTGTCACTGGACATTTGCAGCTTGTTATCTTTTGATTGCTTTTTTAAAGTGCATGTGCAAAAAAAATACTTGCAAAAGCAAGCATCTTTTTTTATAATTTGTTCCATTTGGCTCCACATATTCAGGAATCATTTCCATACTTTTTAAATAGTTCTCTAATAAATAATGTGTGCAGATTTGGTCCCAGAAGTGCAGGAGTGGTAACCATGCCATTCCCCCTCTGGCTGATCACTGTTACTCATCTTTGCTGACTTCAGGCTACCAAACCATTACCACTGTTTTATGCCTGACAGCTGTTTCACAGGCATGACAGCACTGATGAACTTTATAAAAAGGTGAGACCTTTAAAAAGGATTGTACAGAGCTCTGCTTGTGACCCCAGGAGTTACAATCTTCAGACTGTAACTGCTGCTTCTCCAGTTTGTCAAGGATTCACTGCTTCCTGAAGGATTTCTGTCTCATCTGTGAAAGCTGGCTTCCTGCAACTTAAAAACTTGACTGTCATTCCTAGGACTCCTTTCCTATTATCACTTTGATCTTTTCCAGGTGAGAGCTTAAATCCTGGCTGCTTCTAATTACCCTGCAAGCACAAAAAAAGAACATTGAGTTCCTGGGCTAAATCCAATTTCTGAAAGACACAGTCCAAAGTTATAGCAAAGAGGGAGGGGAGACTAATAGGAAGGAGAGATTTTATCCCCCAGGGTGGCTTCTGGTGTAGACCAGGCAGTTCTCAGATGAGAGCTTTCAAAGAAAACATGGGCTCAAGATGTAAGGTAAGAATCCCTGAGTGGTGACTGTGATTGCCTAGAATGTGTGTCACTGCTGGCAAACAACAGTAGCAAAAACTTTGGTAAAACAAAAAAAGCACCACCAAACGAAAACCCCCCAAACCTCCAAATGAATCATCACTGTCCTCACTAAAGCCCTGTTTCCTTAGGAGCTGGAAGACTAGTTGTTGGTCCTCTTTGAGGCCCAGCTGAGGCTCTTTCTGCCTTCATGCTGTCCTGTGACACACAGGGCAGAGCTGGGCTGCCCAGGGCTGGCTCATGGACCAGTGCCCCGTGCTTGGGCCATACTGGGACAAACAACCCAGCTGGCTGCTGGGCAGGGAAACAAGCAGGCTGACCCTGCTCACCAGGGACACACTCAAAACTGTGCTAGAGGCTAAAAACAGCTGAGCTAGGGCCAAAAGCTGAGGTCTGGGTCTAAGACTCTCTGCATATTCAATTTACTCCTGTCCTCCACAGAATAGCCCAAGCATGTTCTAGTCTCTGTTTTCAAGTTTATTTTCCTGTCCTTCTGGGGACTGCTCTCCTGTAAAGAACTGTTACACTGTAATTAGTGGAATCATATCTGTCTTTGTGTGTTTGCATCTCATAGTATAATCTGTTGGGATATCAAAACAAACAAATAAATACAAACAGAAAGTAAATCATTACACCCAGACAGTACTGGCTTTGATGGTCCTTCTACTCTGTCAGGTCATTAAATGCCTTATGTTTTTTCCATCAATGATAGGAGCTGTCACAGTGCTCAATTACCTTGTAAGATGCTTCCTGATTTTAAGAGGAAATCTTCTATTTGATTTAAGCATCCTGGCAACTTAAGGGAGAAACTGAGGAGGTAGGATGGGGCACATTCATCAATCATCTGATAAATTAAATAATTGAAATAGTTTCTGTTTAGATCTTAATTGGCTAGAGGGGTCCCATGACAAAAAGTGTATTTACACTGCACAACTTTTTATGAGCACAAATGCATATATTGTGATGGCCTAAGGCCCAGTCAAAAGCTTGGAGCTTTATTTTTGTTTCAGTAAGTAGATTTTTGTCCATTCAGATAGCATCAGCAATACAAATTTTCACAATAGCAGTTGGCCTTTATCTGACCAGTCTAAGAACAAAGGCTTCCTGTTTTGCAATATATTTTTCAAGATCTTTTTTATGACCTAAATAAATATTACAAACTCCTTGTCAGTGGGCTTTCTGTTAGATGAAAAGAAAAATTATAATCTTTGAAGGTCTTAGTGGGTTTTTTTCTGAGAAATTTTACCAAGCACCAAATACAAATAGTCCTTCACAGTCAGTGAATATCACCAGCCTCTGGGAAAGATAATCATAATTTTTACCACGAGTGAGGAAAATATGAATGATGCTAGGGCATCAGACAATGGTATTTTATTCTGCACTTTCTCCAAGAAGTAGGAATGATTCTCATTTCCCTACAGAATTGTGACCTGGGAATATAAAGAGAAGAGTGCACAAGGGAGACTCCTTTGGATGGCTGGAAGACGCTCAAGATCTGAAGGAGATTGAAACGTCTTTGTCTATTCAGGTGAATTTTCATGGGGTTTAGACAGCAATTGCACAGCAGCTTTTCCAGCATGTTTCTGTTGGGGGTGTGGAAAGAGGAGTAATAAGTGCTTTCTAAATTTCGATAAGAGAGTTGCCACTCTGCCATGAATAACAAAAAGAGACAGTCTGAGCCCTCCTTTTCAGCTTTACTCCAGGCCCTGCTTACTGACAGTCCCTCTGCGTGTCTCAGCAGTGCTGAGATAGACAGGCTCTGCTACAGCATCCACTCTCAGGTACTGCCAATTCCCATCATCCTGTGCTGTGGTTTGAAACCAGGTTAGCAAAATCAGGTTTTAAAACAGTGAGTACAATAGGGAAGATCAGTTCCAGATGACTCAAAGCCTTCCCACTCTTCCCCTTCCCTTTATTCTTTCCAACATCAGTTTTCAACATAGAAGGAAACAAAATCTCACATGCTGGGCTCTGGTTCTTTGAACTTCAGTGCTTCAGTTTTCAATAATGAAAATTTTAAATATTTGTCAGGACAAGAGGATATAGACTCAAGCTCCACCAGGGAGGTTCAGGTTGGATATTCAGGAAGAATTTTTTCACTGAAAGGGTGTTTGTCCTGGATTGTCAAGCAAATTGTATTCTATTTGCCATCTGTATGGCAGTTGTCTTCTGTTAAGTGGGCAGTTTTCCTTATCTCTTCTACAACCACTCCTTCCTCTGGGGAGACATCTGCTTATAATAGGCTATGGAATGTCACTGCATGACTGATAAGAACTATAACATCCCATTGTGAGATGCTCCAGCACAGAGGGAAGAGCCAAGCATTCCTACCCAGTTATAATCTTGAGATTCTGGAACACCAGCAGTGCTTCTCCACTGGATTCCCAGAGGAACAGCTGGCTCTTCCACTGGATCTTCAGAGGAAGAGTACACCCTTCTACAGGATCCCTGCTCCAACAGAACCACACCTGACACTCCAGGAGGACTGCAGCCACAATTCCAAATGGACTGCTACCAGCACCCTGACCAACAGGGTGTTAGGTTGTGTTCTGGCTCTGTCAGTGTTGTTTTGGTTTACTGCATTGTTTATTTTATCTTTTTGTTTTCTTCCCTATTACAGAACTGTTATTTCCTGCTCCCATATTTTTTGCCTAAGAGCGCCTTAATTTAAAATTTGTAGCAATTCGGAGCAGGGGGATTTACATTTTCCATTTCAGGGGAGGCTCCTGCCATCCATAGCAGACACCTGTCTTTCCAAACCAAGACGGTGTTTAAACATTGGAAGAGGCAGCCCAGAAAGGTGGTGGAGTCACCATCCCTGTAAATGTTCAAGAAACAACTGAACCTGGCAATTACTGCTACGGTTTAGTTGACATGGTGGTGTTTGGCCAAAGGTTGGACTCAGTGACTTTGGTGGCCTTTTCCAACCTTAAAGATTCTGTGACTCTATGATTATGTGAATTGAGCATTTACACATCCCTTCATCTCCATGTCCCTGCACAGACAGGTAATAGAATAGGGTGACCCTCATTTTGTGGGAAGAATATTCTTCTCAAAAGGTTTTACATGCTATTGTACAGTGGTGAACGGTTGCATAAACTGCTGCACGATGGGATTCTGATCAATTACAAATCTTTGCTGTCTTCTTGAGAGCAGTAAGAGGCATTTCTTAGTGCCAGCATCCCTCTGCTCTTCATGGATTTGGGGAAAAAGGTAATAACTTTGGCAGAAAGGGAGCAAAGAGTTTACAAGTGGAATCCTCCTTGACACTAAACCAGAGCAAAGTTGGAGTGTAACAACTGCTAAAAGATTGTTAGATGTTTTTTTAGCTCACAAAAATATGGAAAAGCAGGTCAATATAAAAGAAATTATCTCTAAAAATATTTCCCCAATTTCTTGTATTATCATAATAAAAATAAAACTACATTTTAAAATTTAAAGCCAAAATTTTCTAATTCTTGCACTCTAAACATTCTTAGCTTTTTCTGTCTATTGTACACATATCCATTAAATATTGACTTTTAAAGTATTTTCTCTTTATCACTGCTTTTGATGATGCTGTGATTTTGCCCAAACTTTAAAAGCATCCATCTAATCTGGGATGAGAATGTAAAGGTCTGAAGATAAATGTAATTTAAAACTATTTGTGCTAAACATCTTATATCAAGATGTCAAGAAGCAGAACTATAATAATTATCAAATATTAAAAGGGTAACTTGGTGTTTTGTTTTCATAGCTCAAGCAAGGAGAGAAGTAAAAAAGTAAACGAGATCTTGAATGACCAGCTGTACGTTTAGCTGTGTCTTTTTTAATAACTTACAATATTTTGTAGTCACAACAAACATTATGTAGTTTACTGCTTATGAAGTCCCCTTTAAAAGTGCACACTAGGTCAAAAAAGAGGTACAGTTATTTTTTAGTACTTGGAATTATTCCCCATAGAAAAATTTTAAATTTCTTCATGGTTATTTTAAAGTGCAGTACACAGACAACCCCTTTAGGGCTAATAAACTGCTCTGTTCTTTACTATGCTCAATAAAAGAGAATTTTGATGCTCACTGCCTGCAATTTGATTTTCTTTGTGGCACATCCCAAATTCCTTAGTGAGACAAAACATGAATGAAGTTTGAATGCCAGGACTTCAGACATCAACTCTTATCGTACATCCCTAATCTCTTTTACTTTCAAGGATCAGAGCTTGTCTCAAGCACACGAGATTGTCTTAAAAATGACAAGATCACTATTGTGAGCTGTGTGAGTTTCCCACTTAGTGTTTGAGTCTCCAGGGTGAAAATTGACAGCCTGATTCCAGCAGTCAAAGCTGCTACAAGTGAAAGTTTTAATATAATCAGGTGACTTGGAGAACATCACCAAAAAAGTTCAATACAGTAGGATCATGTCAGTTATGGGACTGGATTGTGTTGTAGTATTCTTGTACTTTCTATGGAGTAGATAGTCTCTAAAAATTGGCTGGATCTTTCCTTTGGTTTTTGCAGCGGGAAGGTCATAGTGATTACTTACTGAAGCCACATCTACATACTTTCTGGTTTCCCAGGAATCCCATTGTATGGCAGCAATAAGCATAATTTTAATTTAATTTAATTCAATTTAATTTAATTTAATTTAATTTAATAGTGCAGTATTCTGGATGGAGTTTTGTTCTTGTCCTTTAAAGAGGGAGGCTCAAATCAGAATAGAAATTCAAAGCCCCACTGTTTTTTGCTCTGAAGTAGATCTACTTTGCAGACATTAGATGGGGGTTTGGTTCTACAAGAATTCACACTTACCAATCTTTAAGCAAGTTGTGCTGGAGGACACAAAAAATCACCCATTGAGTCATCATTTCTTTTCAGTAAATGCTTGGCTAAAAACAGAAGCAGATGGTTGCAATCTTAGAAGGTTAGGGTTTTTTTTAAAACTAACTACACAAACAACCATTTTAATGCTAATAATTTGCTCTGTCCTTTACCATGCTCAATAGAAAAGACCTTCCTTGCTCTGAAGAGGTTTTTTGTCTCAGATAAAAAGGGTGACAGGCAGACATAGGGGATAATGCAAGAGTGGGAATAAATGGATTCATCAGTAAGCTGCATAAATTGTGCTATTCACCTTTTTGTATAATTTAGGAATTTACAGTTTGGAAAATGTATTTTTTCATAAAACATGAAATCTTGCAGCACAGTTTCAGGCTACTGCTTTTGTTTTGTTTTTTTCCATCACTGTTAATCTTGCTCCTGCCTATACTTTCTAAACCATTTTACAGCCATTTCCAGAACAATTTCACATTGTCAGGTTAATCTGAGGAGGAGCCCCAAAAGAGGTTTCCCTTCTTAAGAACTCATGGCTTTTAGGCACCTCTGTGTGATAACAATGTAAATTCCACACAGGTGACAAGGAGAGCACTCAGGGAAAGAACAGCATTTGCCTGCTCTGTTGAGATGATTGGGTGGCTGCACTTTACTTGGACAATGCAAATGTTTTGGCCTTTTTGGAAAAACTAATTAAGGAGTTAAGCTAATACACCAACATTATCAGTTCCATGGTGCAGATGAAATAGCTAGGCCAAGATTTTTTACTCTTACCGGTGGGGTTTTTAGGAACTGTCCTGGTTTAGGGCAAATTTGGGAGAAAACCTCCAAAAGGGCTCGCCCAGAAAGCAAGCCCACACAGCCCCTCCCCCCAACCGGTTCAGGAAGAATTTCCTTGGAGAGAAGTGGAAGAAAACCTGTTTATTTAACAGGCCAAGCACTCCCCAGCACAAGAAATGAACAATACTGGATGACAGAACTCATTTGCCGCTCTGAAGAGATGACAAATTCAGAAAGTCTCTCCTGTGGGTGGTCACTCTGTTATCAATCCCTCTGGTGCTGGGAGAGTCTGCTGCCCAGAGTAGGTCCCGGTAGGCCACAAGGTGCAAGCTCTCAGTGCTCCCCAGGTCCCAGTTCGGGGCAGGTTCGAACAGTTCCAAGAAAAGGGAAAGAAAAACAGTCCAGGGAAAACTCAGACTGCCTCAGCTAGCTAAACTAACTGAAAAACTAAAGGAGCCCTGTGCTCTGCCCTGTCCGTGCCCAGACAACAACAGCGGGGTTCTGTGTTCCAGCAGAGTGTGGGCGATGATGCAGCTGATAACGAAATTCTGTGTTCTTCTCCCTGCCTTCACTGTCAGAGCCAGTCCTGAAGGCATAAAATATAACATCCAGCATAAACAGAACACCCAACTGGGGATACAAGCATCATAACGTCACCCTAGGACAGGAACATAAAGGAGAGTTACTTTTTAGGTTATAGGAGGCCCTCACATCTTTTTGGGATGCATGTTCTGACCAAACAGCCTATCAGGTGATGCTTGTTAGACTTCAGAGAAAGGATAAATCCCAAATCTCAAGTCATCTTTAGGGTGACATCAGTCCTCCATTCTACAGCTGTTAAAAATGTGCTCTGAAACTCACTGCAAAGAGTTTCAGAGCCAACTGCAGACCTAATTCTCACTGTTGTCACTTTTTTTCACATAGGTTCATGATGTTGTGCCATCAGCTCCTCCTTGTCTTTGGGCTGTCACTAGCTAGTGGTGCGTGTGCATGTAGAAGGTGCTACTCAGAAGCCCAAGTCTCCATATCTTTTTTCTGCAGCCTCAGAGATGTTCCACCTGTGCCAAAAGATACAGTGAAACTTTTCCTGACTTAACTATCTCAGAAAAGTGACTTTGTTTCCACTGCTGGGGCACTTGTGGTGTTGGAAATCGGAACCCAGTTAGTCCATCCTGCTACCGTAGGAAAAGGAGCATTCAGGAACCTTCCAAACCTTTGTATCTTAGACTTGGGAGACAATAAGATTCTTCAACTGCATCTTGATGCTTTTGGGGGCGTGCCAAGCCTGACTGTCCTCTGTCTGTTTCACAATTCCCTTGGAGATTCCATCCTGGAAGAATGTTACTTTCAAGATTTAAGGTCATTGGAAGAATTGGATCTTTCAATGAATTAAATCACAAAACTTCATCCCCGCCCCTTATTTTATAATCTAACAGCCTTGAAAAGTGTGAACCTGAAATTCAACAAGATACCCAACTTTTGTCAAACCAATCTTACCAGCTTCCAAGGAAAACACTTTTTATTTTTTAACCTTGGTTCTAATCATTTGTACAAGACAGAAGATGTGGCCTGGGCCAAGTTCCCCAATCCTTTCAAAAATATTACATTTAGCTCACTAGACCTTAGTGACAATGGCTGGAGAACAGAGAGAGTCCAATATCTCTGTGCAGCCATTGAAGAGACTCAAATAAGTTCTTTAATATTTAGCAGTCCTAAAATTGGTTCAGGATTTGGCTTTGATAACTTAAAAAATCCAGATGATTCTACTTTTGCAGGACTAGGAAGAAGTAATCTAAGGTTCTTTCATATTTCACAGGGTTACATTTTCTCTCTCAATTCTTTAGTCTTTCAAAGTCTTGGCAATCTGGAATCACTGAACCTTTTTGAAAACATTATCTTGTTTTTGAAAAGGTTCAGTGATAAGCATTTTTTGGCTTGGGCAACCTAAAAATTCTCAATCTCTCAAGAAACCTTTTGGGTAAGTTGTACAATTACACTTTTGAGGGTCTATGTAATGTATATTGATTTACAGCAAAATCATATTGGGATGATTGGTGACAAATCATTCAGGTATTTAGTAAATCTGAAAATAATTGATCTCCGAGACAATGCCATTAAAAGTCTCCCTTCTGTTCCACATCTGAGCTTTGCCTTTTTAGGTGACAATAAGCTAATGTCTGCAGGTGACAGAGCAATAACTGCAACACACCTCAAATTAGAAAGAAATTGGTTGGCAAACCTAGGTGACCTGTATGTTCTTTTCCAAATTCCATATCTGCAGTATATCTTTTTAAAACAGAACTGGTTCTCTTACTGTGTGAAGAGTGCTTATGTTATAGAAAACAATCAGTTACTATATATGGATCTAGGTGAAAATATGTTACAGCTGGTGTGGGAGGGAGATTTATGTTTGGATGTGTTTGGGGCACTGCCCAAACTTCAAGTTCTACATCTGAATAACAACTACCTCAGTGCTCTTCCACAGGAGATTTTTAGAGGTCTAACATCTCTTAGAAGACTTAACCTGGCTTCCAACCTGTTGTCTCATCTTTCTCCTGGGTTTTTCCCACGAAACCTAACAAACCTAAACTTATCTGGAAACCAGCTGTTTTCCCCTGACCCTGAAGTCTTTATGACTTTGAATATTCTGGATATAACACATAATAATTATGTCTGTGATTGCATTTTAAAGAGCCTGCTAGTGTGGCTGAATGAAACCAATGTAACCATGGCTGGCTCCCAGTCTGAGAGATACTGTGTGTACCCTGCCTTTGAAGGGATACCCCTGTCATATATGACATACAATGGTTATGATGAAGATGAACTCCAGCAGACACTCAGATTCTCACTCTTCATCTTCTTCTTGGTCATTGTTGTGTTTCTGGTGGCAGTCATAATTTTTACTCGCTGCTGGGGGATTTGTTTCATGTGGTATAAAACCACCACAAAATGACTTGATAGACAATCAACAACGAACAGCAGATAAAAGTGAATACAAATATGATGCATATCTCTGCTACAGCAAAAATGACTTTGAATGGGTCCAGAAATCTTTGCTAAAGCCCCTGGATTCACAGTATTTTGATAAAAACAGATTTACCTTGTGTTTTGAGGAAAGAGATTTCTTGCCTGGCGAAGAACTTATCAACAATATTCGTGATGCCATTTGGAACAGCAGAAAAACAATTTGCATTGTGACCAGGCAGTTTCTCAAAGATGGGTGGTGTGTGGAAGCCTTTCATTTCACCCAGAACAGGTACTTCTGTGATCTGAAGGATGTCCTCATTATGGTAGTGGTTGGGTCACTTTCTCAGTATCAACTGAAGAAACAAACCGATTCGAAACTTCCTACAAAGGAGTCAATATTTATGGTGGCCTGAAGATTATCAAGATGTAGGCTGGTTTTTAGATAAACTTTCTTGCCAAATTCTGAAAGGAAAAAAAGTGCAAAGGAAAACTAGTGGTATAAAGCTGCAGCCTATAGCAACTCTCTCACATTGACTGTGTGAGTTCCTGGCAAATATCCCATTTCCAACTGTGCCATGGCAGGAATAAACAGAAGATGGCTTCATCTTTCCTTGAAAAGACATGCAGAATTGTAACAATTTCAATAGAAATCTTTCAGAACACAGAGACAAAGCAACCATCAGATTTATGAAAGTGCAAATGGACTACAACATGCATTTTCAGAAGAATGGAATGAATCACAGATGCTTGACATTTTGGATGCATCTTCAGGCACTTTAGCCCTGATTTTTGGAGTGCTACTTAATGGTCTGTTTCAGCTAGGAAGGATGCTTATGGTTGTTTTCTCAAAGAGAGCCTGTGGTACTGTCCAGGACTGACCAAAAGTGCTCTCAGGCACTGCCAAGCCTGATCATTGTGGTTCCTGGATGTCCTGGGTATGACTATATGATGCTTTTATCCCCAATCGTCTTGTTCTGTTTATATTGAATAATAAGTTTTACACCTTTAAGACTCTCTTCCAAAGAGTGAAGAGGAGAGGGAAGAAGCGCGCCGTTTGTTTTCAGACTGCTCTCACTCCTCCATGTTCCTGCTCCTGGACTGTGTTGTCTGTGGATGGACAGACAGCTGGACAGAGCTCCTTTTTCCCTTTTTTTCTGCTTTTAGTTAGTTTTAGCTAGCTGAGGCAAAGAAGTTCCCTGGACTGTGATTTTTTCCTTTTTTCTTGGACCTGTTCAAGCCTGCTCTGGACTGAAAACCCAGAAGAGCACCGTCACCTCCACCTGTGGCCCCCCCGGCCGGGCCTGGGCCGCAGCATTTCCAGCACCGCAGGGACTGATCAGAGACTGAGTGAGCCGAGCTGCAACCCGGGGAGGGGACTGTTCTGAGTTTGTGTTCTTTGGAGCAGTGAGAAGTTTTATTGTTTAATATTGTTTGGTTTCTATTGTTTAATAAACAGGTTTCTTTCCACTTTTTCTCCAAGGAGATATTTTCTCCCAAACTGGTTGGAGGGGGGAGGGGCAATTGAATCTGCTTTTGTAGAGAAGCCCCTTTGGGAGTTATCTCCCAAACCTGCCCTAAACCAGGACACTGGACCACTTAATTTTATGCTTGCTGCACTGTTAACTTTTCTTGCTCTGTTTCACATTGTTTCATACCTTTATGCTTTATATTGGTGTAACACAGATTTAATTTGTTTATTTTCTTCTCAATTAACCTCAGCTCAGCTGGAACATACAAACTTTGGACTCCATTAATGCCCTTCCTCTCCACAAACTTCTCTGCTTGGTGGTCAAACTACAGTCGTTGGCCTACAACATTTGCTACTTGCTCAGCTTTGGTGATTTTTCACTTGACCTGCCTCCTGCCCTGCAGAGAGGAACTGGTATTCCCTTTGGATCAGAGGCAAGCCTGAGCTTGGAAAGGAAACAAGAAACAACCTCAGCAGCTGTGCAGGCTGTACCCTGGTGACAGGGCTTTTAAATTCTGGGAGTGGGAAATCCATCCGTACTCTGTAATTGTCCTGTGTAATTTGGGTTGTCGTCAGCACACCCTGTGTGCTGATCAGTTCTAAGGTGTTTTCTTGCTTCTATTGAAATGTTTTTCTGGAGACATTAATGCCTGGCTCTCTCTTCTCTAATTATTTTACCACTGTCTGCTCAGGTGTGGCTCTCACGCGCTGCGGTCGATCTGAACGAAGGGGCGCCGGCTAGCTGCTCCTTGCGAGACCGCAGAGGGGCGCCACAAGACTGGCCGCTCCCAGGTTCCCGTCGGGACTGCCAGGTAGCGGTGACAGCCGCGGCGTGGGTGCGCAGGCTGGTGCGATGAGAGACACGAGGTTCCGAAACGAAGGAAGGAAAGAAGGTACACTTGTTTGGGTTCCAAGGTGCCTTTAATCCAGAGAAAATCCAGGGACAAATGACAACCAAGGAGGGTCCAGGGACAAGTGTCAAAAGAGGAGGGTCTCGGCTAGCCCTTATAAAGCGAGGAGGCGGGGGTTGTGGAAATACAAGGGAACCAATAGTAGAGGGTACAGGCAAGCTGATGCAATACAAAATAACCAATAAGAAGCACAAGGGGGAGGGAGGAAGCCTCGGGAGCAAATCATAATACAAGCTAGGGATGAGAGACATAGAACTCTCTCGAAAAAAGTAGGGGGGGTCTACATAACTGACAAGGGTAGGAGGCAGCACCACAAAGACTGACATTACTAAATAAGGATTTGGGGGGAGGAGCAGGGGACATCTCACTTTAACGGACAGGCCAGTGGCGGGAAGAATTGGGAAAAACAACTTCGGGACGAACCATTACAGGGGATTACCTGGGGGGGGGAAAGGGAACAAACCATTATTTAACTCTCAAAGAATAATTAACAACAACTTCAAATAATAACTTTAAAGCACACAACGCCACACTCAGGTATGTGTCTTCAAGAGGTGGTTTAGAGTAATTTTAATAAAAGTCGGACTGTGTTCACTGTTACAGAACTTGCACCTAATATTTAGATCTTGACATACTCCTTGCATGTACAGTTTTCCTCTGTGCATTTATTTAACAAAAGCTTACCAAAATAATTTCAGTGTGGTCTCAGTGAGACTTCTTGCAGTAGTAAGGAAGCAGGGATAGGATGTTTTATAAGTTGTCTGCCTCAAACTTAGTGGCAAACAAATAACATCATCTTAACTGTTTTGATACAGATGAAAGAGTGTAATCCACTTTGTGCGAATGCAGGCATTGGAATGTAGATGTGCCTCTGGCTGATTTAATTTACTTCCAGCACAGTATACATGATTGCCATGGATAAAATTACTACAGCAAAATATCTCTTCCTTCTCAATAAGTGTAGTCATTCAGGAAGGCAAAAAGGGCTAAACCTTGGGATATTTTCCAGGCGGCATGGATACGGCGCTGCAGATATAAGGATTGACTGTGCTGCTGGAGCTCTGCGTGTCGCTGTTGGCTCAGGTAACAGCCCGGCTTTCCTGAGCCCCTCCTGTGTCCTGCTTCTGCAGCTGCTGGGAGGAGGGGAAAATCCTGCTGCAGGAAGAGGGCTGGGAAAGCACCAGCAGCCCTGGCTACTGGCCTGACGGGTCATTGCGGGGGGGGGGCTCTGGGAAGCCAGAGTTGTGCCCGTGGTGGGCATTTCAGCTCTCTGCACATCTTACATTTCTCTAAGAATGTCCAACTCTTTCTCCTTTTGTCCCAGCCAGTGCAGATATTTATAGGCATCCTTTAAATGTAGAGGCTACACGAGGGAGTATTTCACACAAAACCCACTGGCAACTAGCCAAAGCAGGAATGAATCTGTACAGTGAAGATCATCTGCAGGTCCAGGTGCTTAGTCTGTGGATCTGCGCATGGTGTAAGAGTTGGGGATTTAAAAGCACCCTTAAGAAATTATATTTGAATGAGTATCACAATATATTTTTGGTCAAGTGTTAATTTAGAGCCCTCTCCACTTAGGACCTTACTGTATATTTACAAAATACTCCTGTCACTTCAGAGACTTAAAACATTCTCCTACCAACCTGTATGTGCAGGAATGATAAGTAGATGCAGGAGATGGCCTAAACCAAGGCTTTTCCATTTAATCTGAAAAGCTTCTGTCTTTCATGCTTATGCCACTGGTGGGAACATGGCTGCGTAATGTTTGCACTTACTTCAGGCTTTGGAAAGGTCTGACTTTTTACATGGAGGTTTTAATAAAACCCTTGGATTAAATTTCATTGTCTGCCTTTGTTCTTAAAAAACAATTTCAAAACTTAAAGAGATCACACCTGTGCTGGAAGCAGATGGGAGAACTTCTTCCACAGAGGCAGCTTAGAAATATAGAATTAGTCCAGCCTCCATCTAGAAAATTCTATTGCAAGGGGTCTACAAAAAGCAGTTAAAGGATTTTTGGAGAACGTGCTACTGAACCATACCTGACTGTGGAGTGATTTGCAGGCAAATGAATAACTGCAGTGTCAAATTTTAAAGAGATACAAAATAACTTTATTTTTTACTCTTTGTGAAACCATTCCAAGCCTGAGACTCTCAGAACACATACAGTTGGTACAGCCTGTCCTATATAATGAAAAATTGCCTTCAAATCAATCATAGGACCCTGATAACAACCTCTGTAGAGTCAGCTATCTTAAATGGCAAAGCCTGGGGAATTGTTGAGAAAGAGCTTATGCTGACTTTATAATCCTCTGCTCAGCAGGAGCCACAAAAGCATCCTGTACAAAAATGGAGAATTACTATGCTTGATGATTTCAGGCCATAAATTGAGCCTCATAACTATTGATTTATTTCCTTCAGGCTCACTGGGAATATTACTGCTCTATCAGAATTTTATGGCTCCTTAGTTAAGCATACTCATTATTTTTACTCATCTTCTTCAGTAAAAAACATTAACTTGTTGGAGAGGGTCCAGAATAGGATGTGACGTGTGGCACTGGCTCTAAAGCAAATTATTAAGATGGAAGCTGGTGAATTTATTTGCTGTAGCAGCACAGGGAAGGACAGTGACTCAGTGCCCCGTGGTATCAGCACAGATATTCAATAGCAAAGCCCAGTCCTACCATTGCAATACGTATTATAAACACTAACTGGTCAAATGTTGTTCAACACTGACATCTAGCCAGCCTCTCGGAGTCCAAGGATTGCATGGGCTACTCCTTGAAATCCAGCCACTTAGGATGAGAATCCAGATTTTACAAACATCCCTATGGAGATTAACAGAAGGAAACAATTGTATGGCCACATATTATTTCACATTTGACATTATTATTACTGTTTCCCACACAATGAAATCAGGCATCCCCTGACATGCCTAGTATTCTCAGTGAAGTCCAGTTATACTTTTTAATCCCAATCAGAGAGACTGTTCCATATGCTGGTAGAGTATCATGTTGTTAATTAACGAGGTGATAGATCTAACTACTACAGTTAGTATCCAGTGCTGCTCCCACCCCAATACCTGCATAAGCATAGACAAGACTACAGAGAGCTGAGTCTCGAGAGGGACACTCCTGTATACATTGCCCAGAAACACTGGCTTTAGTTTTCTTGTGCTACATCATTAACTCAGCT
Organism: Passer montanus; assembly: GCF_014805655.1. Taxonomy (NCBI): domain Eukaryota; kingdom Metazoa; phylum Chordata; class Aves; order Passeriformes; family Passeridae; genus Passer; species Passer montanus. Next base: position 145,113 of record NW_024365937.1, read on the forward strand.
CATTTGCTGACTTCTGGGTCTTTTTTTCAGCATGACAGCTCTCCTTCTCCCTGCCAGTGACTATCTGCAGTTCAGATCATTGGACCCCACCTTCTCGATTTCATGTGGTGCCCATTATTTTACAACAGCTTTAACATGTTCTCTTCTTGCTGCAGCTGCAGTCCAGTTAAATCACAAAGCAAGGTCCATACCTGGGAAAATACAGATGAAGAGCAGGACACAACTGAGTGGCAGGAGTGAGGGGCTGCAAATGGAGCTTCATCTGTGAATCTCTGGAAAAGCACAAAGTTGGGAAGGGTATGGACTTGGGCTCTATGAGAAGTGCAAACATGAAGCAAGCAAAGAGGAACGAGATATGTCTTTAGGGTCTGACTCTACAAACATAAGCAAGCATAATGCCCTAATGGAGTAAGAAGATCCACCTGGAAATAACCCGAGAAAATACTGGCAGGGTTTCTTTACACTTACACAGTACTGCCAACAGTAAGCTGGCAGTTCTGTAAAATAAGGCTTCCAAAATCAGAGACTAGTGTAAAAAAACCCCCAAGGGATAGAAAACAATTATAAATGTCTGGTATTTGACCCTGTAAGACCACATTTTCACACTTTCTACATGATCCAAAGATGGTAGATATTCATACAGTCTGTAAGTACAAGAGCCAAGAAATTGTCCAGGTCTTTCAGAACTTCTGCTTAGCTGTTAAGAACATCTAAGTTAATCAGGTCTGGAATACAGGCCTGGAACTTTAGGAAGATGATGGAGAAAAGACAGGCCTTTCCAGCTTCCCAGCTCTCTGTGGGCAGCGATCTTATACATATATATCTTCTTCCATTCATGCAAGATGTTTCAGCAGTTGCTGTTAAATAGGACCAGCAAGTCTACAGCCTTGCCTGCGATGAAATAACATGAAGGAGAAGTGACAATATGAATACTTCCCATGATGACAAACTGACAACAGCAGTCCTCACAAGGCCTCTCCTGGTGGTTATTCCATTAGGCTGCCTGTCAGACTCTGGGAAGATATGAAGCACTTTTGGAATGCCAAACAGTTCTGCCTTTGGTAGGAGCACTTTTTTATAGTCAGCTTTTAGTTACCTGTTTGCTGATTTCTGCCTCCCAAAGGTGAGTGGAGCATCTCGGTCTTCAGTCTCACTGTGCTGCTCCTGCTAGCCATCAGAAATTCCACACACACCTGGAACAGAGCAGCAGGGGCTGCTCCACCAGTATTTCCTTTAACTAAACAAAAGCTGCAGAAGCAGAGTTTAGGAGGTGAGATTTATCCAAAAGGCCATGTCAGCACTGAATTGAACCAGAGAACACTGTATACCAAGCATGTTCCTCAAGTTTTAAATTCAGCCTTGCATCACATCTAGAAATTACTGTTGGGCCAGGCCAACTGCCTACATGATTCCTCCTCTCTGTACAGATTGACAGGAGCCTCCTCTTCCCTCTCTAACCTTAACTTTGCTTTCAGTTTTGTGTATATACAGTGCAGTGAGTGCCAAAAATAAGTCTAGATTTCCTTTCCCAATATACAAAAGTCAAAATGTAGGTATGACATGAGTTGTTTCATAGAGTAAAGATTATCTATTCATAGCAGACTCTGTTTCAGACATGTGGTTTTCCTTCCTTTCAGATAATTTATTGTTTGTCTTTTTCATTTATATTAAAAATAAAATATTTAAGAACTGCAAGAAAGAGACAAAAAAATATATATTTCTTCTGAAACTAACAATTCTCCAAACAGGAAGGTTAGCTTTTTCCTGTTTAGACATTATGTTCAAAGAGAGGAAGTTGGGGTCTTCAATGATAATAATAATTACATGGTATGTAAACATCAGTAAGTATCAAAGAAGGCTTCAGTCTTTATTTAGTGCGTCCCAAATGCTGTTTAGAGTATTTTTACCCATTTGCCAGTCTCATGCAAAACTGGATTATGAGCAGTCATTGCACTGGCTTGATCACCATATACAAGATTCCACAGTGTAAGAAATCAGGCTGCCTCAAGCCTGCATGGAGGGCACTGATGGACAGGAGTGGAGCAAATGGAGAATCCTCATGCAAAACAACAGTTTAAGATATCAGAATTTCAGATTTGGGGGAGATTGTTGAATCAGGATTATACCTACCAGGCTGTTCATGCTGCTACCAAAAGCTAAGTACTTCAAGTCGTGAGGTCTGTTGCCACTGTTCCTAAAAATTGCATTGGCAATGTAATTTCAGCATTGAGATCAGGTGCAATATCAAAACATGTTTGGCACATGTGGGACTTTGTAGCAGTAAACCTAGAAGTGTTTTAGAAAGATGAGTGCATATTATCATCTCCTGTATAAAGAGGGAGGAATTGAGGCAGAGAGGATCAAGTTATGTACCTTTGGGCATGGGCAGCATGGGAAGAGAGCTCAGCTTTGTCAAAGCTCTTAGGTCTGTTTGCTCAGTTTAGTAGGAGTTTTACAATGGGCATTTTTATTACCTTCGAACTAAACTCTTCTACTTATCAGCAGAACTAACTAACAGTGTAAGGCTCTGCTTTTTGACTACCAGTCTGCCCAAGTGGGTCAGAAGTGGTTTTACAGGGAGGAGAAGGTGGCTGAAGAGTAATCGAGTGTCACCAACTTGATCTGGGCCTATTCAGGATGGGAGCTAGAATCCACTGGGCATTTCACTGGGAGGTGCTGACACTTTTCAGGTGCCCACATGGTCTGGTATTTCTGAGGAGGACTTGCAAATTAAGAATGATAGGAAAAACATAAAAAACATATGACGCCAATAAGGACATCGTCCTCATGAAGATGGACCTATGGGAAAGTGAGCAATGGAGTAGAGAGAACAGGGAGAAAGCAAGATAATTTGAAATACATGAAGTCTATTTTGAGAACTCCCAGATACCAAAATTCATCAGAAATCATGAAAGATCTTTGGAACGGGCCATTTGGATACATTGCTTCAAAATAATGATGCTAAGAATTTAATGTCAATAAGAAAAACATAAAGTGAAACAATAAATTGTAGAGAGCATGAGAAATTAACAAAAATATCCTAACTATAACCTCCTTTTATCCAAAGATCTGGTGTTCTGGAATTTGTCCACTTTAACTCATCAGAAATGAAAACCTCAGGCCCATACACCCAGCTTTCCCTTTGGGATGGTGAGAAATGCCAGGGTGAATCACTGACTTTGTGTAAGAGCTCTAGCACCTGCAGCCCTCCTGACATAAACATTCAGCACCCCCAGAAAAGCAGGCCTTGAATTTCTCACTCTTTTCCTAGGGAGAACAGCCTTCAAGCTGCATTCCAACTGCCTGTTGGAAGGAATCTTGCAATTTTTCAGTGTCAGCTTCCTTAATTTCAATCTTTAAGTGCTTTGCAACTCCTTTTTGTAACCTACCTTGTTATGCACCATCAAACATCCCTGCACCATCTTTTGTTATAAATAGATTTGCAGCCATCCAGGAAAAGACCATCCTGTGCTGTAAGGGAGGACTGAGAGCAGCTGACAAGTACCATGAATATCTGTGTGATTAAATTAAAGTTAGGAAAGATTGGAAAAAACATTTACCCACCATACTCTACCAGGGCTTCAGAGAAAAGCCGTGGATTAATCACAGCCCTTCCTCATGTCTCTGAAGTCTGAGCTGCACTTTTCCTGCCAGAGGCAGGACCTTCTGTGAAGATGCCAGCTCAGTCTTCAGCTGTAGCAGCCAGTGGTGCCCTTGACAAACCTCATGGCAGGAGGGAAAACACAAGCTAGTGTGGAACAAAGAGAAATCCAGAACACACTTCACCTTTGCCAAATCCCTTGATACCCTTCAGGGCTACATCCAGGAAGAGGAAAAATGTAGGTCGTTGATTAGTACAAAGCCAGTGGTATTTCACTAATTCCGTCTATACAATTCTTTATCGGGAGCAATTTTGGAATGTGACCTGATGGAAAACAGACCTGAGCTGGGAATGACAGAGCTTGGTTAGTTTAAATAAAGGGGGAATTTCTTCTTTTTTGTTCCTAAACTTGAGACTTGCTTTAGAAAAGCCTGTGCAGTTTTCTGCCGTTTCCCATTTTTGTGCAATTCTTCTTACAGAAGATGGAAACAAATCACTCAAGACAGAGGTTAGGAAAGATCTTTAGTCTGATTTAAAAGAGCTGAAGAACCAGAGAAGCAGAACTACCAACAACAGCTGCAGGAAAATTATATCTGAAACCAATAGAAGTTTTCAGTGTGAAGGAAGAGGAGCTGCACTACTACAGAGGGCGCTGTGCCTGTCAGCTCACTGTCTATTCATACTGTAGATGACCAAATGGAAGACAAAGAGAGGTATGAGAGGCCAATAATCTGAAATAATAGAGACAAATTCAACACTTAAAGAATCTTGTGCAAATCACCCTCTTCACACCTCATTTTTTCATCTTTTTTGTGAGAAGACAGCACAAGCCCTATGTCATGAGGGTGCTATAATTGTAAAGATATTAAAACTGAGAGACAATTAAACAACATGCTGATGAAGCAAAGTAAACACAGAAGACAGATAAGATAAGCCTTTTTAAATTTAACTCCTCTTAAGAGACAAATCCATAGGCTTATCCTATGGCCATGGAAGTACACTGGGAAGTACATGGAAGTACACTGGGACTTGTCTTCACACCCATGAGAACTTACAGTAAGGACAGACATGATTTCATTTTTTTTGCTAAAACTGGAAAATCTTTCCTATTTAGCATGACTTCTGAAAAGAAAATAATGTAGTTCACTAGTAAGTGGGAACCCACTCCCCCTGGGTGTTCTTCCTTTCAAGTATTTGGTCTTACTTCTGTGGTTGTTTTTTGCTAACAGTGTCCTTTTCATCAGTGTTCTTCTCTGAAGAGACTCATTCAGAATATTCTCATTTGGGTGCACACACATTCACCCTCTTGACACTTCAGAAATCCACAGTTCCATTCATACCCCAGCACACACATCAGAAGGCTATTTAAAAAGCCCCAGGAAGTTTGCACAGACATGCTATTTTAGGAGACCTGGACTAGGTCTTGGAATTTTACAATATTTAGAGGATTTGGCACCATGACTGTTTCCATATCAGGCCACGTTTGCTGTCAGAATAGAGAGCGTACGCCTCATGAGGGAGGAATAAGCTACCTGGAAACTGAGCAATAAAGAGGAAGGCCTATAAAATGCTTAAGAGTGGATATAGTAAATTATTTGGGGAAGACTGACCCAGTCAGCCAAGTGCCTGACCCCAAAGAAAGAGGCAGACCAAGCTGCAAGTGGCCAACATAGGGGACACATCCATGCTCTGTGAGGAGGAAGGGCACACAGGGAAGTTTGTCCTGCCCGAGGATGGGCTATAACATAGTTTGGATTTAGCTGAAGGGACAGAACTAAACTATCTTGTTCATGTTACGGCAGTGTAGTACACACACAGCTACAAAGCCTAATATCTCCTCTGCACAGCTCCACTAGACCAACATATGTATTACAGTGCTAAAATCACTGGGAGATAAAAAGGCTGCCCAGTTTATCAAGCCTGAGGAATAAAAACAATAACTGCAGTTTTCTACAGAGCTCCAACATACTTGGGAGCTGCCAGAGGCACCAGAGATGCATCTTTTTATTCCATCCTGCTGATACTGTGGTGGGGAGGCAGCAGTGGCACTCTACAAGCTTTATCTTTCTCATCCAACAGGCAGCCTGGGACACCTGCACAGATACCACTAACTGACCTCAGAGAGCTGCACCAGAGACACTCTTATCAGTAAACAATAATTTCTGCCATTCAAGTTACTCTCCATGGATTCCTTGCAGGGTCCAAAATTAAGGAAGGATCCATGACTCACCTCAAGTTCGCGTGTATTCAGTATTTGCAAGCCTTTAGGAAAGAGGCCTGACACTATAAATTAAGGACCATCAGGAATTTCGGGAGAAAAAATGTTTTACAAAGTAGGTTGCTGCAAGTAATCATTATGGCTAGGCTGTTCTGCCTTCTCAATTTTCAGAGAAATGTATTTCTCAGATGTCTGTTCTCCCACAGGAGCAGGACATTTATCCAGAAGCTGGCTCATGCTTCACATTCATGAGACACAGCAATGGGTGATGCAATTCACTGAAGAGACCTGTATCAACAGCAGCACAACAGCAGCTCTCCTCATCAAATCCTCACCTCTCCTACTGCCATGCTGTAGACTTTCCAGATGCCCTCAGAGTCCAGAGTTTTTAACTCAATAACTTACTGCTCCCTGACCTTGGTTTTACCCCTTTGAAGGAAAAGCTTAACAGGAGACACTCTGAAGGGATACACTCATACTTCACATACAGAAGAAGCAGCTTTTCCTCCAGTGACCCTTTGGTAGCCCTTACTGAGGTTGGAGATCTCCCCATATCCTGTTGACTGTGTTTCATTGGCATAACAAAGCAGCACATCCTGCCTGAACCTATGAACCTGAAGCCAGACCTCATCTTGAGAGCTCCAGGATAAATGCATTGATAATGCCTGGTGATCTACCCCAATGTGTTTGGTGCCTTAGTCACCAAATGGGGCATTGAAAAATATGGCTCTGCTCTGGAACGTCCATCTGGAGCCAGAATCTTCACTTGGAGCTGCTACACCCTCCACAGTAAAACCAGCACAGACTGCAGACAGGAGCTGCTGGGTTCATTCTGACTTCCTGCAAAGACTAGAGATGTATTGAGCCTCAGTTTTCAAAGTAGCATCTGGGATCAATGCAAACCTTTGTCACAAGTGGCTCAAGATGCAAGGCTCAGGCTGCCTCCCACCGAGATCCAGCAGCTGCATAGGTCTCTGACAGACAGATAGCTGTTTACACAGCAGTAAATATTTTCTTACCCCATCTATTTATACTTTCATGTCACTTTAGAATTATTTCTGTTTTTATTGTAAATCAAAGATACCAATAAAGTTATGTAATTCTTTGTGTTACTTCACAGTTTGATAGAGAAAACATGACCTCGAAGGGTAAGAGTCTGAGAAGTGAGATGTGATTACTTTAGCAGAAAGATCAATTAAATAAAATTCCTCAAGACCTAATCCTTTCTGCCCTCCCCCCCACTTGGCTTTTGTGACTGCTCTGCATGTTTCAATCTACCCACTGAGAAGTCATTGAAAGGGATAAAGGTTGCAGCCCACCTGCCTGGTACCCACTGACTTCAAGGAGTATGGGAAAAACATCTTTGAATTTTTTTTCTTCCAAACTTACGAGAAATAAACACAATTAGTAAGTTGGTAACTGGTTAATGGATGTTTTGGCTTTCATGATTCATCTGAGATGTGAACCTAAGAAATATGTGGATGGTTGTAAGCTGGATGAAATGAGGAGGGTAAGTCTTACACAATTATGGTGTGGTAAAAAGAGAACCAGAGACCATGAGTCAGAAGATAACAAAAGGGCTTGAAAATCAGAGAAAAGTAGAGGAAAACAAAAAGTGCAGAGAAAAACAAATAGGCCTTTTACATTTAAAGTAATCTAAGGTCTGACCTTCATCAATAGAAAGATACCCAGGGAGTTCCACAGATATTTTAGTTTTTTTAAAAATGCATTTTTGCTACATCTTGAGTAGATTAATCCTGCAGTAAGAAGTATAATCTTTCTTTTCCAAAATCTTAGCCTTTCTTGAGAAATTTTTAAAAACAGTATTAGATCTTGCTGGGGCAAATCAGATTATCTCAGAGCTGGACCAGCTTCTGACTTACAGCCTCCAAAATTAAGATTATTCTTCTGCAGATGTGGCCTCAAGCATTTTTAATATATACAAGTGTCTATGAATTCCACATCTAAAAAGGAAAAAAATTACAGAAAGGGATCAGCATGGTGACTCACAACTCAAATCTCCCTTACAAAAGAGATGTCTCTATCCCTTCCCAAAATGTGAGCCACAATTCTCTGATACGGGCCAGAAATCTGCACTCTAGTTCTCAGAAAGCGACGTTTTTAACACAATAGTATCTAATGATTAAAGAATTGTAAGGCCTCTTGGAGAAACAAAAAGGGTTGCTACACCCAGGTTCCAAGCAAATTGCATGACCATGGAGAAAAGACATCCTTGTGGATGAATGAGGGATGGGAATACAAAGATACAAAGACTGGTCTTGATTAGGCATAATATCTCTGTTTTCCCCACGACAATACTACAGTTCCACAGTCATAACAGGAATTCATTTGGCAACAGAAGCTTATCAATATGTATTGTAAATAATTTCCAGATTTTGATGCCTCCAGGAACTTCTTCTGAAGTTATCTTGGCAATTAGGCACTTCTGTTTCTCAAATCAGAGTCTCAAGCACACAGGAAAATCAACTACCCAGGAACTGCTCTCAGCAGGATCCCTAAGCAACATCTGCTATGGTACATTACCTTCCCCATTAGGGGAGGGTAAATTAGGTTTGACTTTGCAAAAAGGAGTGTGCAGGTACCTTTGTCAGCTCCAGAGGCAGGAGACAGGAATGGCACTTAAATATTCCACTTTAAAGTAATGAAACAGCTATTTATCCTAATTTGAGAAACACTAATTATATCAGAAAGTGGCACACTCTTAGATGGCAGAGTGCAAATGCTATCTAATCAAAATTAATGAATAGATAAAGTGTACTGACAGAGCATCTGTGCATCACTTATGCATTCCTGCAAACAGAAAAATTAGCCTGTAGGGAACTGATTTGGAACTGGAAGTTTTAAAATGAAGGTTAATTATAGTGGTTGGATACATGTTCTTTATCTAAAAACACGTTCACACCATGAGTCTCAAGGGATGCTTTCCTTCTGAAAGAAATGAAAGTAGCTGGATCATGAGGGTACATCCAGTGTGGAAGGCCTGTTGTAGTTACTGGGAATGTGTGAGGCACTCTTTTCTATCCATGAGATAGAAGGAGGAGGCTTAAGACGGCCTTTGAGTAAAGACAGCACTGCTGGTAGGTCACAGGGGTGAATCTTATGCTGAAAGGTCTTTGTTTCCTCTCTAATTGGCTCCCAGCAAGCAGAACAGAAAGGCCTTTGACACTGCTGCTGGGAGGAGAAGGTTCATTCCAGTGTCTTCCCAGCCTGACAGGCTGGTGCGCAGCAGAAGCAGAGTGTACAGCGCTGGCCTGGCACGAAGAACCTCCCAAATCCTTCAGCCTCCATCCTTTAAGACAGCAGTGGGGCCACTTAAATCAGGCTCTGAGTGAGACCTTGTTTGCTCTGCATTAGCCAGGAGAAGGGGGGTTGGGATAAAGAAGCTGGGAATGGACATGAAACAAGGATCAGTGAAGAGGTCCTGGAGAGCACATTGGAGATCTGTGCTCCTGGAAGAGGAGATTATTACTGCAAAGGGAGCACAGGGTTCTTGCCTTCAGCAGTCACAGAGGATGCATTTCTATGAAGTGAGCTGGGCTTTCTATGAGCTGCTCATTCATGGGATTGCAACAGCTATGAAAAAAAAAAGAAAACAAATCTTTGACACCTTTTAAAAAAACCTCAAATGAGAAATAGCAGTGAATTGACAAAGTTGAAACCTCTGCCAATGAATGGAAGTCATCAGAATTTGCTCCTGTGAGCAAGGTACAATGTTAAAGTCAGAAAATATTTACCCTCAAGCCACATTGGTCAGAGCCTTAAAATATTAGCAGAATTAGCTGCATGGGTTTATACACTGAAGATGCCAAGTAAACACACAAGTCTTGACTAAAAAGGTACTGCACTGACAGCTCATCTGGAAAAAGGGAAAAAAAAAAGCAATGAGGGATGTATTACAACTCCAAGAAAAATGTACTCCCAGCCAAAAAAGCATAACAAACCTCAACAACTCAGGATAAAAAGACATTCATAGCCTCTGAATGCTTACTGAGATTAGACATAAAAGCCTCTTCAATTTATCTTGAGTTGTGCTTTCCTCTTAATGTCAAAGGGTACCCCGCTGCATAGGAAGATGTTTATACCCTCTCACAGGAAGCCAGAGGCTTCAGATAAGGGAGTGTCTTTGGAGGAAGAGAGCTTTAAAGTCTTGGGAAGATAGCCTTTATTATCAGCCAACCCTCTTTGGGATTGGTAAGATTCCCATTTGATTTGGCTTCAGTCTCTAGCCTCAAGTTCCTGCCCAAGCTTTTAAAATAGAGCAAGATCTCCCTGCAGCTGAAAAGGGCAAAGGGTGGAACATGTAAATAGTAATTAAAGCAAAAATCTTGGTTTTAGAAACCCTACCCTAAAAGACATTCTGTGCTCTTCCCCAGTGGCCAAGGTTGGCAAGCTGACAAAGCCAAGCATGCTCCAGAAACCAGCTCAAGTTAAATTTGACTTATCCAGCTATTCCAAACTGCAGATGATAACATTAGGCTGACATCACTTCTTCTTGGTCTCATGATTAGAGGCAATTCAGCCAAAAGGACAAACTCCTTGATTGGGGTTCAAGAGTGCTGGGGGCTGTCCTGGCTTCCCCAGCAGCCTACTAGGTAATCACCTTGGGGCATCTCTGCTGCTTTAACTTTCTGAACTATTTTTGAATAAGAAGTTCTGCATTAGATATTAGTAAAAATTCTTACAAACAGTGGGGTTTGTTCCATATAGGTTGGTAAGACCACCTAGAAAAATAAAACAGCTAAGCAAACCAAACTTGAATTGGGGAATAAGAGCTCCCCCCATATTCCTTCCTTCTCATCGTGGAATAACCCTGTCAGACTCATCTGAGTGTGCTCAGACCCCATTTACGGCTCATGTTTTGTGACCTTCCCTCACCTGTTTCTTAGTTTTTCACTGTACTCTTATAAACCATGACTTTCTTGTCTTTCAGCATTTCAGTCAATGCATAAAATGTCAGATGAGAAAACTGGTACTCTCTCAATGCACACTAATGTAATTTCATAATGTGATTTCACTTTTCAGAGAAAGAATCAGAAAAGCTATTATTGGAACAGGAAAAACCAGGTAATTGATAAAGAGCACTTTAAAGGCAAAATCCTTAGAGTTTTGAGTAAAATAATTGGCTTTGGATTACACACAGAAGCTTCTGTGACTTCCACTCCACTTGCACATGCTACAAACCAAAATTTGTTCCAAAACCTAAGCACATCTATAACTGACCTTGGAACAAAGTATCCAATGGGATGTCAAAGAATCCCAGCATGCATAAGTGACAATACCTTGAGAGGTCTGTTAGGCAATGGAACTTTTTCAGCATCTGTGATAACTTTTTATATAGCATTATTATCACATGTTACATAAAATTAATATAAGATTTGTATATCATATGGAAGTCATCACACTCCAACCCATTGTTTTCTGTCTCATTTCCAGGCAATATCTGACACATGGGATGTATCTAAGGTGAAGTAACTCCAAGCACATCAACACTGTACAGAGCTCTTGAACAGCTGCAAAGTGCAAGATGTGAAATGGAATTGGCTACAAAACTTTGGGGAATAATTAAATAATTCATACAGGAGCGGGGGAAAACACAACAACAAACTATGAAAAATTCAGGCTGTTGTTTTCAATCTGTGCTTCAAAAAAGACAAGTCCAAGATACAGACAAGACCCAAACTCAGTCCTGCTGGTTCTGGAAGCCAACATGAAATTCTTAGCTTCCAAGATTCCAAGATGAAAGACAAGATGAAATTCTGCTTATGTGCCTACACATTTTCTCTCTGTTTTTTCATGGCCATATCATCGCACTGATATTTTTCCTTTGGGATTCTAGGGAAGGGGGCTTCAGTAACCAGGTAGTCCCTTCCAGGAGCAGATTAGGAATGTCTGAGTCAACTATTCACAATTCATGGCATGTAACAGCAGCCTGCAGTTCCTGAGTACTTTGTAAACTTCCTGAAGAATGAGCATTATTGTAGCCATGATATTTTATGAAAAATCCTTTCCTAGGATTTTTCCCATCCTGAGGAGCTGAGAGCCTCAGGAAAGAAATGTAAACAATAACTATCTGCTGCTGTGGAATGCAACAGGTGTATCTTCCATTGGTTCATGTGGATTGTTTTCAATTAGTGACCAATCACAGCCACCTGTGTCGAGGCTGTGAGCAGTGAGAGGATTTTGTTATGCATTCTATTCTATTCTTGTTCTTTGTAGCCTTCTGATCCTTCTTCTCTCTCTGTTCTTTTAGTATAGTTTTTATGTAGTATTTTAATATAATATATAACATAATAAATCAGCCTTCTGAGAAAAATGGAGTCAAGCCTCGTGTCCCCACACATGGGGTGTTCACCTCAACACATTATCCTTCCCCCACTGCTCAGACCTGAGAGCACAGATAAATTGAATAGTACAAGTCATCAGAAAAGTTAGAGTCTGGGCAATCATCACAATCCCTATGTTTCTTGCTTTAACCACCACATGGACCATCCAAAATCATTTAAAAGAAAAATCAAATAATTCCATTTTTGCTCAGCTGAGTCATCAAACTCAGTTGTTGCCCAAGAACTGGTTGGACACACTGAACACCTCAGAAGGAAATACAAGTAATTTTCTGTGATTGCAATTTCACTGTACAGTCTTGATGACCAGTCTTGTTTCCACTTGTAAAAGCTTTTGCTTCATATGGAGGGAGGTTTGGTCAAGATTTTAAAAAGTCATTGCATTGCAGAGTTATTCTTATAACGTTAATTTCCAAGTTCCTTTGCCAAGGAAAATATCATAACCAGGTTTTGTGTGAAACGTGGAAATAAGCAAAGAAGCAGAATTATTACTGGGATAGGCTGATTTGAGATGGGTGGGAAGCTGCAAACAGACATCAGGGAATGCAGCAAGAGAACCTGGCACAACACTGTACAGGCAGGACATCTTAATGAGAATCAAAATTGCCCCAAAAATTCACTGTAACCAGAGTGATTTCAGATATGTTTTAGCACTGATAAACTGTGTGCATGCCAGCATCTGCACAAAGTAGCAACTTTTCCTAAGAGAAAAAAAGGAAAGAAAGCGAAGGATTTGGGAGATCCAGACATCTCCACATAGAAAAATCAGAAATATGGGAGAAAGGAATGCTTTATTTTCATATCCTCTGGTGCTAAAAATACAAGGGATCCAGATTTCATTGGAGCTGGATTTCCTCTGCAGTTTCTGCTCACAGGGACTCACAAAGCCAAACATCAGGCACACGTGGCAGAGCTGAGATGTCTGGAGAGTTACTGGTTTTAACTGTTACCTGGAAAAGTGTGGAAGGAGACTTCACCTTGAGGTGTCAGAGATAAACCAGATAGCTTGGACACTGTTACACAGAGACAGCTTAATGTCAGTGTGTGCCTTAAAGCAGAGAAGGTTATGTGGACAACTTGACACAGGCATACCTGACATTCTTCCCAAATTGGAAGTGAAAAGACCCAGCCTGTGATTTATAAAAGAGGAGACAAAGCCACAAAGGCCAGGGGCAGGAAAGAGATCAAAGTCTTAAACAAAACAAGCTTTTCTCATCAGATTGAGGTACTTTTTAATTTCAGAAAACATTTAAAATATTCGTTTCCAGCAAAAATCACATATTCAGAATCATCTTCTGAAAAAAAGAACACTTAATAAAAGAAGCTTCAGTTTTCTTGTGTTTTTTTTGTCGTTGTTGTTGTTTGTTTGTTTGCTTGATTTCCTTTATCTCTTTCCCTCTTCTTACACTTTTTCAGTGGCAGAATGGAAAGACTCAGAGAGAAAAAGAGAAAACGTCAAGCAGGCACAAAGAAATGTGAACTTTATAAATGCTGGTGACATATTTTGAATTAATAAGGTGTTTATGCTGTATGTAAAGGCCTTCAAAATGGAAACATTTTAAAGATAATTTTTCTATCCTCATCACTTCACAAGCCGTGTAATAACACTCTGAGTCATACAAAGCATTTCTTACATTTCAAAATCGTCCAAACTGCACTTGAATAATCATAGCAATAATATTTGAAACAAACAATAATCTTGGAGGTCCAAGCCCCTTGATTTAGGTATCACTCAGCATCAGTTGGAAAACAAAGAGCATACCATGATTATTTCTTATTTTCTTTTCATCTTCTCTTCTTAAAAATGACATTTAGGGGGGTATAGGGCTCACTGTTTCTTATTCCTGCCTAGTGCCCCACTCTGAATGGCAAGCAGAATGAAACATTTGCTACTTCCAACACATGGCCAGACACAGCTATAGACAGTAATTCCCAGAGTTGATAAACAGAGTGTGAGAAACAGCTACTCACTTTTCATAGTTTAGGAAGGTTTATTAAACCTTATCAAAAATACAACAGAAGACTGAATAAAGAAAAAAGGTTACAGCATTGGCAGCAATATATTTTCTCTGCCATGTGCTTAGCCCCCTCACAATGGAGGTTTTCCCTTTTTAACTCTTTAACACCTCCCAAAGTTCTGTCCATCAACCCCTTCTTCACTGTCCAGTGGTGGCCATCTCTTCCTCAAATCCTGATTGGAGGTCAGATGTCGCCATAGTGACCACCCAGCCCTCCCAGATGTCCCAGCTCCAGCTTTTCCTTGATAACCACGGAAGGAGGTACAACATAACTATAAATCTATAAAACCTTTCTTAACCTATGTACATGATATTTGTCCATTAATTGTGAGAGTCAATCATCACATTACTCATCTATTGCACAGAGTTTGTTTCATTAAATGGCTACATTTCTTGTATTTGTGTTTCTCTTTAGAGTTTTCCAGCTCAGCCATGTTCTGAGGTTTTCCCTTAAAGATCAAGACTCCCAAGTATTGCAGTTTCTGACAACCCCACTCACTCCAGGCCTGTCACTCTGTTAATTCTCTCCATGCTGCTGGAAAGACAAGGTACAACAGCAGTCAGTCAGGAAGACACACTTATTTTCATCTCTCACACAGCTGATATCTGAGAAGAACATCTCAGTGAGGCCCTAAGGGCAACAAGGACTTTGATTTATTCCAGAAACTGCTTTCTTAGACAAGTTGCTCTCTTGGCAAAATTTAGAACGAATTCTTGAACTATAAAGACCTGGGGAAGGTTTTGACTTCCTGTTTTACTTGAAGAAATATTATTTGTACTGTATTTAGTGTGACCCTCTCAGCCCCCCAGCAACAACACTTACCATTTCCTAATGGCACATCATTCTGTTGTCTTCATTGTTCAGAATATCAATAATTATTATGCAAGCACAAGATTGAATAATTATTTCAAATCCTTGTTAGCTTCAGTACCAACAGGAAAAGGAAACTAGAGCAGGAAAACCCTGCAATTACTGTTGTGGATTCCTGATAACATCAGTCACACCACATCAGTACAGGGTCTTCTCAGTTCTCCCTTCTTCCTGGATATCCTCTGGCAGGGAGCATAAACTGGATTAGAAATTAGGAGGAATAAGAATAGTGTCTAATTTTACACTGGCTAATGAAAAATGGCCAAAGGTATTGACAAAGGTATTGTCATGCTTCAAGGGGACAAACTGATTGCCAGACATGAAAAAATAGCTTCCCCACCCTCACCCATATAACACTTCAGTGCGATTACAATGGGGACACAATCAGCACTTAAAACTTTCTTGAAACAGCCACACCTGGGAACAGTGTCAGGAAAAATCTTGACCAGACAACTCACTCATCCCTTCTGTACCTATAGCAGTGCAAAATCCAGGCAGAGCAGCAATACAGACCAAGATAATGAAGGAATTTTGCCTTTCCACTTGAAATGCTGGCAGATGAGCCCCAGATGGCTGCATGCTGCAATCCATGCCAAAACAGTACTGGGTGTGTGTGAAAGCATTTCTCCAGTTACTGTGCAGCACATCCATGTCTGCACATCCACAAGGGCCCCTTGTCACACTTCTGTACACACTGCTTAACTCCACTTGTTCCAGGGCAGTTCTTCCTAACTCAACACATTAAAGACCCCTAACCACCCAGGGAACCAATACACACTCTCAGAGGCAAATCTGCAACTCAGGCTCTCCTCCTCTGTATTTCCCTTTTATTCTTGCAGTCAATATTAAATACACCTCTAAACAGCCACTTTTTTCTCTGCTTTATTTACCAGACAGAAGAAGGATTTATCTGGCTGCCAGTGCAATACATTTAACCTATTACCTGAGAATTAGGCTTGCCTTTTTATTTCATACATGGTTTTTAATAACTATAATAATGCAATTATAGTGGAGATGTAATTTATGGGATGCTGCCTTCACCTGGAGCTCTGCAAGTTCTGAATCAGGAGAAGTTAATATGAATATTGGTCACCTAGCTCTCCCTAATTCTTTCATCTATCCATGTCTTAATAACCTTTCCAGAGCTGATCTCATATTTACCTGTCAATCCTGGAACATCCGCAAAAGGCTGCAGAAGAAATACAGAACTAAAAATGCTGGACAACCAAACCAAATCTGCCTTATTTTGGCATTCTTTTCACTACTGCCCTATCTTCAATATTGTAGAAATGAAGCAGATACCATGTAGTGCCTTCTTTCTTAGAAAGCTGGGAGTGAAAGACTACAATTTTAGAAACTAACATAAACCTGAGCTTTGTCAAGTATGCTGATGTTTCTCAAAGCTTCAGGTGGCTTAAACACTGTGAGTAAATGCTGTAAGAGTAAGATTTTTTAAATTATTTTTTTAAAACGGTCACAACTTTTATGACCAGATCTAACATTTAAAGAAATCCAGGGGTTTGCCTGCTTATTTAGCTTTTATTTTTTTATACATACACTTACATATGTGTATATAATGATAGAACGTTACCAGAAAAACTATTTCCCATTTAATTTCTCATCACAGAAAGGATGACTGTAAATTCCAGAGTCAGAGAAGTTTTGTTCAAAATCTAAATCAAATTATGGCTTTGACATAAAAGTACAGAGGTGTGCAAGAAAACTGCTCATTCCTAAGAACAAGAGTAGATCACCTGTATTTCCTAACATCTGTATTTACATACTGGAACATTCTGAACTGGAAATCCAGTGTTTTAGTTTATAAAGAACACACAAGAGTTATTAAGATGCATATTGCACACAGAGCAGTAGTACCAGCTGTGCTGGGTGAGTGCTGTCTGGTTCCATGCATAAACCCCACGCCTTTTCCTGTTAAAAACTACACACACAAACAAATGGGAACAATAGATTTGTCAACTGAATCAACATTTCCGAAGCCAGCACATGGTTGAGGGCTGAGTGTTGGGAGGAAGATGGACTGGGTTTGAAGCATCAGCGCAGGAAAGAAAAGAGACAAGAGCTGGGCTCAGAGCCAGGGACTACCAAAACCATTGATTCAACCCTATCATGACACAGGTAAGCAGTTACCCTGAAAAGGGGATGCTCTGTCCCTAAAAGGCAACTCCTAAAGACTATTGCATAGGATGAGTTCCCACAGAAGCCAACACTGGCTTATGGTTTAATTTTCACAGCACACAGATACCTGTGGGAACTGAGTGGGAAAGCAGGATAAATAAACCAGGCCAGAGCTTGTGTTGTCCCAGCTGGATTCCTTTGGTAGCTAAGGGGAACAGAGCACATATCTCAGGTAAGGCTGTCCTCCTTTTCCTTTGTCTAGTCAAACAGAAAGATTTATGGAAGGCCCTTTGACATATTGCAGCCTTAAAGAAGATAGAAGTATATCACCTGTTCCTGTGCTTTTCCAACTTTCCCATGTTATTCCAGTTTAAGGGCTCAATCTGCTTGTCTGTGAATTAACAGGAAAGAGCCTTGTGCTGCAATGTTAGTAAAAAAAACAAAACAACAAAACACCAACAAAACCCACTGCAACCTCTGAAAACCTTCAGAGCGTGATGTTCCAAGTTAGGTATGATTTGCTGCTCCTGAATTAGGACCTTGGGCTCTCTGGACAGTCATTGGGAAAAGACACATGTGCTTCCAGAAGGTTGTACCTGAACTAGTACTGCAGAAGACAAGGGGAATACATCTCATGTTTCTATTCCATAGTCAGTAGCTTCCTATCTCTTGATTTGGAGTATTTTGCAGTGAGAACAGAGGGATTTCAGGCAGCGCAGCACAGCACAGCCCAGGATGCACATACTTTTCCTTATGTCAGCAATCAGCTCCAGGTGCTGCATCCATACCCAGGCAGGCTGGAGCTCCAAGATCTCCTTTACTAATTCACCATATGGCAAAATTTGGTAGCTATGAGTCAAATTCTCAGTTCAGATCACCAGCTACAAATCAGCCACTGTTCTGCAGAGAAGGAATGGAAAGACTAAATATTTTGACACAGCTTCCGTCTTTCCCATCTCCCCTCCAGCTGTAAGAGAGGTTACAAACAAGAGTTGCATCTAGTTCAATACACTGAAATATGATTTCAGACCCTCTGAAGTGAAAACAAACCAGTCTGAGAGCGGTGATGGCTTTGAGGAAAGCTATATTCAGCCAGGCACACCTAAGTGTAAAAACATGAAGAGGCTGTGGCTTCCTCACTGTCTGGGTTTCCTAAGAAAGGGCGGACCCATTTCCAGATAGCATGGGCTTGGGTGGAGGGAAGCGGGAAGACACCAGCAGGAACATCTGACATGAATCTTTGCTCTTCTGATCTTAAAATGCAATGTGAAACCAGGGCAAGTGCAGAAACTGAAAATTCCAGCAGGGTTTCACATCAATCAGGCTTTTCAGGATACACTATTTTAGTGTATCAGGAGTGAGACAGCAGATGTGAGATATCAGAATGATTTCTGAGATCAGAAGACACAAGAGGTTTAAATTCACAGCCCTTACATTTACAGTCCACCTCAGCAGCTCACAGCACCCCTGCTCTTTTCCCAGACCCCAGGAGGCAGAGGAGGTGACTGTACAAGTAACAGCTACCTTTGGGGCAAGGCCACTGAAATAAATGAATGCCACCAGCACTTCTTCCCCTTAACAAGGGGTTCCAACAAGGCTGCACACAATGTTGGGAGCAGCAGGGATTCTTCCTCAGTGGGACCTCCTTGCAGGCAGCAGCAACTGCAGGGATTTGAGGAACACAAGCACCAGGAGGGAGCTGCTCTCAGCTACCCAAAGGAAGGGGAATAACTAACACAATGGCAAGGGACAAAAGGCAAATTTAGACCTAGTATCAGAGAGATAAATTGCTGAGAGCTCTAATCCTCAGGGATTGCATGGCCCAGTGCCCCACTGCTGCATAGGCCCCACCGTGCTCTGCTGCTTGAGATCAACCCTTTCCTCTACTCAAAGCACTAGGAGAGACATAACAGTGGGGTTTTTTTCAAGTTCTGTGTCTGGAAACACACTGGAAAACAGGCATACACTGGCATAAGTGCAACCCCTCTGAACTGGTTGGTCCCTTGCAGTATCATAACCAGCTCTTGCTGGTTTAGGATGCAAAAAATGATTCCTAAATCTTGCATTTAGGATGCAAATTCAGGTGCTTTGAATCATCTATGCATCCAGGCCTAGCCTCTCAAAGTCAGTATTTTAAAGGCCTCATGAAACACAATCACAAAGTACTAAAACTGGTAAATTAAATCAGAGCTTATATGTCTCTACTGATCTTGCCCATTTATAAAAATACTGAGGTAATAATAACATTAAACATCAGTTATAATAATAGGAGTTTAAGTCCGGAACGTTATTCTGGCTTTTATATATTTAAAATAAGTATGAATTTAAACATAAAAGCATAGTGTTTCTTTGACAGCACCAAAGCAGAAACAGATCAGGCCAACTTTTACACTCAGCAGGGTGAAGTGAAAAAGAAATTAATTTAAACATAAGCAACTTCATAGCTACTGTCATGGTTTGACCCTGGCACAATGCCAGGGCCCCCATGAAAGGTATATTTCCAAAATGGTTACTGTGAGATGTGACCTGGAAACAGAACAAAGCAGGCTCCAACTTGGGAATGGAGGGAAAAACCCAACACTTTATTAATCTACAACATAAGAGGCAAAAGGAAAAGAAAAAGGGGAAAAAAACCCAAACAAAACAAAACAAACAAAAACACACACAGCAATCCACAATGGAATACCTCCAAAACACACCTCGTCCCTCCACCCCTCTAACACTCAATCCCTTCTAACACTGAATTCTCAATCCAATACCATCCTTCACACAACTTCCCCCCAGTTCATTGGGAGAGAGGAGTCTCCCTCTTGCACCATGGGCCTCCCCAGGAAACACAGTTGGAACCTCCTGTGCTTCCATGTCTCACGTGGCAGCTGCCCGGAGAGAATCTGCCGTGGTGACTATCTTCCTTCCATGTTCAGTGCTCTCACCACTGTCCATGGATCCAAACTGCTTCTTAGGTCCTTTTATAAATGCCTCACCCAGTTCCAAGAAGTGGCAGCCGCTCACCATTTGGGACACCTGTCCCCCCCCATATTTCACCTCCTGGGGCCTGGGTCTCAGGAACAGAGATCCTTCTCTGCTGAAGGCAGAGGGCTCTACCACACCCTCCCCATCAGTCTCTGTTCCCTCTACTTCTTCTCACAACGGCTTTGTCACTCTTGGCTTCTGGCCAACCTCCTCCCCCAAGGTGCAGTCTCTACATTACAGGAAGATTTGGTTCCGTCCTGTGGCCATGTGAGAAAAAAGTCCAGCCAAAAGCCACTCCAAATCATCTCCTCCATCTAGGGCGCTTCTCATTTGCTCGTATTTCTTCACTCACTCAAGCCTTCTTCTCATTTGCCCATCATCCGTCCCCTCTAAACTCTCAGCTGGGGAGGATTAGTGTTTTTTACAGCTTCCACTGTCTCAGCACCAAAGGGGTTAAAACTTCAGCCAGCGGCTGGGCACCTTGCCTCCCCCCCTGCCCCCCCTTCTTCTCCTGGCCATGGTGCCAGCACAAGATATCAAAGTTCAAGCCAGTACAGTCTCTATCACTCTCTGCCAGGGGGGCTGCCCAGACATCCCAGGTCTCCTCCACCCCTGCACCTTGCAGGGCTTCGGCCTCCCTCTCCACAGGCCGCATGGCCTTCCCCTCCCCACCCAGACGCAGCTGGGCAGGCAAGAGGTCAGACTCCACTCACCGCAGCTGGGCAGGCGAGAGGTCAGACTCCACTCACCGCTGGACTCCAAAAGAGGAAGTCCTCTGGGAATCCTCTGCTTTTAACCCCTGTGTGTTCTCAGACGCGTATCCAAATCTTCAGTGGCCACAACAAGTACCAATTTCAAATCTGGCCACTGATTGATTGGTTTGACCACAACTTTTCCAGAAACTCACTTCCTGGTCAAACCACGACAGCTACAAAAATCAAAGTATTTATTTGGAGCAACCAAAGAATCCCAGCCCATACACACATTTTCAGCTACACAGGACCATAAGGACTTCATTGATTCACCTTTTGAGTTTTCAAATATCTATGTTGGGCAAAGTCATCAGGTTCTGTATTCCAGGGGCAAACAGAAGTAGAGGTTTCAACCTCCTTTCTCCATGGCCCACAACAACCAGTGTCTGGCATAAGCTGAGCAAGCATACTCACATTCTGCTTTCAGAAGTGTTCTCAGTTTTGAGCTGCTTCTTCAGGAGCCACTTTTCTTCAGTCCCATCCAAAGTCCCGACTGGTGACAGCTGAATTCACTGCACTGATGTACCTGTGCACCTGTGTAACAGATACCAAGTGGAGTATATAGAAGTTATAGCACTGAAAACTATTTGGATGTACTTGAACAAGCACCAACGAGATCTGAAGCACCACTCAGACACACAAGCTTGTGGGGTTGGATGAGACCCCTCCAAGGATACCAAAGGAGCTGGTGGATGTGCTCTCCAAGCCATTTTTATAATTTACCAGCAATCCTGGCTAACTGAGGAGGTCCCAGTTTTCTGGAAGTTGGCAAATATTACTAAGCCCATTGCCAAGAAGGGCTGAAAGAATCTCCAAAGAACTACAGGCCTGTCAGGCTGACCTCAGTGCCATGAAAACAATGAAGCAGATCAGCTGGGTTCCCATTACATGGCACATGCAGGACAACCAGGGGATCAGGCCCAGCCAGCATGGGCTGATGAAAGGCAGGTCCTGCTTGGCCAACCTTATCTCCTTCTATGATGAGTGACCCACTTAACAGATGAGGGGAAGGCAGTAGATGCACTTACCAGGACTTTAGTAAAGCCTTTGATATAATTTCCCACAGAATTTTCCTGGAGAAACCAGCTGCTCATGGCTTGGATGGGTGCACTGTTCACTGGGTAAAACCTGGCTGGGTGGCCGGGGCCAGAGTGGTGGTTACTGGAGTCACACAGCTGGTGGCCAGTCTCTGGGGGTGTTCCTCGGGGCTCTGTGTTGGAGTCCAGCCCTGTTTAATGTTAGTGATCACTTTATCAGTGCTGGATGAGAGGAGTGAATCCTCAAATGCTTTGTCCAGTTCTGGGCCACTCATTACGGGGAGGACATTGAGGGGCTGGGACGTGTCCAGAGAAGGGCCGTGGAGCACAAATTCTGTGAGGAGCAGCTGAGGGAGCTGGGGATGTTTAGCCTGAAGAAAAGGAGATTCAGGGAGACCTTTTCACTCTCTACAACTGCCTGAAAGGAGCTTGCAGCCAGGTGGAGGTTTGTCACTTCTCCCAGCTAACAAGTAGTAGGACAGGAGGAAATGGTCTCAAGTTGCACTACAGGAGGTTTAGACTGGATATTAAGAATTTTCTTTTCCAACAGAATTTTACAACAGAAAAAGTTTTAAAGTACTGGAACAGGCTGCCTGGGGAAGTGGTTGAGCCACCATCCCTGGAGGTATCTAAAAGACTTGTAGATGTGGCACCTGGAGACACGATTTAGTGGTGGCTTGGAGTAGTTAACCAGTGCTGGGTTAGCACTTGGACTCAATAATCATAAAGGTATTTTCAACCTAAGTGATTCTATTCTAAGTAAATCACTATTCTAGTGATTTACTGCAGGTTCTTTGAATGCTCCCTTTTCAAATACTGGTGTTTTCAAATGCACAGACGTTCCCATTCCCTAATTAAACACCAATCACATTGTACATGCTATTATTTGTAACTCTGTTTCATGCTTATTACTCTGAG
Organism: Passer montanus; assembly: GCF_014805655.1. Classification (NCBI taxonomy): domain Eukaryota; kingdom Metazoa; phylum Chordata; class Aves; order Passeriformes; family Passeridae; genus Passer; species Passer montanus. The sequence goes on from NW_024365937.1 coordinate 167,999, forward strand.
ATCATAAAAGTTACTGTCATCGCAAATATTGTAGTTTAAACATATTTTCAAACATTTGGTCCCTCTGTGTAGTGTACAAGAATATTTCAATACAAATAAGGATTTGGGATTCTCTCTCTCTCCCCTGTTCTAAGATAATTGAAGGTTTTATACCTAAGTTATCCAGTCCACCTACTGAGCTGTCTCAAATTCCTGCATACAGGGTTGAGTACCTTGCAGTCAAAGTTCAAGTCCCATAATACTTCTCAGCTTCGAAAGATTAAAAAGCCAGATTAACACTTGAATGATAGTTTCATTACAGCACCTTATTTTGGTGAAGTATCTTTCCCTAGTCCTTTTATTTCACATACTCAAACTTCTCTGGAAAGTGACACCGTCAAGAGTTATCAGAGGAAAGTTTATTGAATTCTCATTCAACAACAGCATGTTGTTCACCTGGGATATATTAAACAAAGTGGTTTAAAAAGTCCTTACAGAACTGAAAAAGCAGCAGAGTTTACCTCCTGGCAAGCTGCTGTAATCCAAGCACTTTTCAATTTTATGTTGTTTTGCTTAATACTTCCTGAATTACTTATTTTAAGTTTCTTTGTATGAAGGTTATGCTACAAAAAAGAAGGTAAGAGTAAGTTATTATCTGTCATTTATGTTACAAGACTCATAATGCCTGTCTTTGTGAGGATTATATTCTTTCAGTGCTAGCTACACAAAATAAAACACCTCCATGTAATGGAAATACCTACTGCTCCAAGTATTCAAACCAGTGTAACACAGCCCTCTCTATTTCTGCCCTATTTTGTAGTGCAATACTATTGTGAGGTCCTAAAAAGCTGACACATTATATTCCCCAAATGTAAATAAATCTCCTCTAATAAGAAAGGCTCAAAGAGATTTTGCTACACCACTACAGAAGCTGTACTTCAGGAGCTTGAGACAAAAGACACCAACAAAAGGAGAGAAGGCCTGCTACAAGCAGTTTTATGAACCCATGTGGTACAGGAAAATTAGTTACCTTTAATGTACACTAATGACAGAATGAGCTACATTTCACTCTTAACCGATTCAGTTCTATGTCAGAAAGAAAAGCAAGCTCTCAGGGCATCTAAGAAAGGTCCAAAATTTCAGGGTCAGTTGAGACAGAACCCTAACTAAGAACAGAGAATAGAGGAAAAGGTGAACAATAGGCTTGGACAGCCTTGCTGATGTGACTGTCATGAGTTCAAGTTCCATCAGATTGAAAAGAACATTTTTTAGGGAAAAGACTTGATGTTCAGCCATGGCATATCAGGCCACTTGGAAAATTTTGGGACAATGCTATTATATATTATAAAAGAGATATTTAAAACATTGGTTTTAAAAATATAGATTAAAAATATAGAAACAGACTATTTTTGTAAGAAAAAGTGAAGGAGAGTATCTAATTTTGTACTGCAGGATGGCTCCAACAGATCTCTCCACTCAAAGCAGTGCTAAACCTGCTTTTCTGCACTGTCAAATCTTTTCAGAGATTTACATGCCTTCAGTTGCCAATTTCTGTTTATTTTTACCTGGACTGTAAGATCTTTCATGGGTTCTGCATTTGCGCATAAACATATCTCCTCAAAAGTTTGGGCCAAACACTTTGGAATTTTTATGAGAGCCAATAACTCAGCAGTTGTGATACTTTATACATAAGTATCTTATATATAAGATAATACTAACTTATACTAACACAGCTCAAATAACTCCAATTAACTTCTGATTTATACCACTAAAACAAGAGGTGAATTATTGCTCCAGCACACAACACACTGAAGGGGCTTGTATTACCATGTGGAGAACTTTACCAACGAGGAAGCAGGAGGAGACTGATGTAGTTGCTGCCCCTCTGCTCCCCACCATGCTGCAGGTACCTGGCTACTCCTCTGTCAGCTCCTGAATGCTGTCACCACAGCCAGATGATGTCAGGTGACCTGCTCTGAGGGTTGACAACCTCGTCAGACAAGCTGTCCTCACCTGTCCTTCACTTGCCCTGAAAATTACTTCAATACACATAAACTCAGTAACCTTCAGTATATCATCAATCTTACAATTTAAACTACGACATTTCCAATTACTGAATAATATTGTAAAAATATTATTATACTCAGAAGACATGGCTTAGGTCAAATTTTTAAGAGTCTGCCAATACTGATTGTGCATTTTAGTCACACTGTTTTCCAAGGATCAGGGCACTGTAAGAAAGCCAGCATTACTAACCAGTCAGCCATGAGTGATCTGCTTTCCTAAGCTAGACAAACGTTTCTAGAATTGCCATTAATATTAATCTACAGACAATTTTGGTTAAGGCTTTACAAGGGTTTAAGAAAGTTTGTTTAGACCTCAAAGCCGTCCATCTGCTTTAAAGACTCACTGCTGGAAGAGTTAAACTTTGAACACTGCCACCAATTGTGGCCAGCCCTCAGCAAGAGAGCGAGTGCTATCCTGCTGCTTTTAAGAAGACAGATGGGTATCAGTTTTAAATTAACAGCTTGGGAACTAGACTTAACACTCATTTCTAACTAATAGAGTTTAAATAAAAGCAACAAGCAGCTGCTCCTCTGGAATATGTCTATCAATTTGCAGGTAAAGTGACATTGACCAAAACTTAAAGTAACAGAATCCAAACCCAAGCTGGACATATTATCTTTAATACATTTCAGATGTACCAAAATACCCCAAATCACATGTCTCCAGGAAATGCTTGACTCCATGCAACTTTCTGAAGTGGGGATCTTAGGAAAAATTCTTGGAATACAGGCTGCCAAGTAAAGGGAAACAGCAAAGTCAAGAGTCCTTGGTTTCAGAATACTTATGTATTCAGACAGTATTATCTAAAAGCTGCAGCCTCTCTATGCTGTGCATGATCTATGTCAAAGGCTCTGCAGACCTCAGAGACCTTTTTCTGATAAAGTGAGTGAATAAACAGTCAAAGGATAACACAGTTAAAGTGAGGGTAGCTCTGCAATGGTGACACCAGATCCAAATTCATGAGTCTGCAGAGATCTGTTAGGAACTTGGGGAAGCTCTTACCTTTCTTCCAGACTGTAACTTCTCCAGGCTGAGCTTTTTATTGCAAAGGCAAGCCTTGTTTTGCACTGTGGGAATATGCAACACTTAGTAGGATGGTATCCCAGCTCACCATCATAAATCAAATGCTGCATGTTGAGGCACTTCAGATGTTATTGGCAGAAGTAAAATTCAATACACCTTGCCACCACATGGAAAAAATGTAAGGTCCAATTCAATGAAGTCAGTGTGATTCTGGCCTGAATCACCCATCTGCTACCTGCATTAAGTAGTATAACATTCTTTGTATAAATAAAATAGATTCAATTTTTATCACATTTGACATTTCTTACAGTGCTAAAATTTCTGTCATTTGTCAACCTGTATTTTTAGAGCTCTCTTGGACTAACTGCCAGGAGTCCATCTGGCAATATGAGGGGTATTCCTAATTCAAAGCAATGCAAAGCAATTCTCCCACATCAGTTCAAAAAGATCAAATTAAAGTGATTATGGGTGATTGTAAAAAGATGGATTTTAATTTTCTTTAAAAACACAAACAGTGAAACAATAATTTAAAACTCCTTTATGTTACTCTATCAGCTACCTACCCACCCCCCAGTCCTTTGTATGAGGCAGCTGCATTTCCAGTGATTATATATTAAGCCAGGTTTAATATTTTAAAGAACTTACTGCAAAATTTTTTAATCTTATTTGTTAAACTGATTTTTTTGGTTTAGGGCAAATTTGGGAGATAACCTCCAAAGGGGCTCCTCTATAAAAGCAGATTCAATTGGCCCCTCTCCCCAACTGGTTCAGGAGAAAATATCTCCTTGGAGAAAAGTGGAAAGAAACTTGTTTATTAAACAATAGAACCTAAACAATATTAAACAATAAAACTTCTTGTTGCTCCAAAAATAGATGACGAACTCAGAACAGTCTCTTTTCTGGGCTGCAGCTCGGCTCACTCAGTCTCTGATCAGTCCCTGCGGTGCTGGAAACGCCGCGGCCCAGGCCCGGCCAGGGGGGCCACAGGTGGAGCTGCCGGTGCTCTTCTGGGTGTTCAGTCCAGAGCAGGTTTGAACAGGTCTAAGAAAGAGAAAAACCACAGTTTGGGGAACTTCTTTGCTTCAGCTAGCTAAAACTAACTAAAAGCAAAAGACAGCTCTGTCTTGCTGTCTGTCCGTCCACAGACAACACAGTCCAGGAGCAGGAATGTGGAGGACTGAGTGCAGTCTGAAAACAAAGTGTGCTTGTTCCCTTCCTTATTCACTCTCTGGAAGAGAGTCTTAAAGGTGTAAAACTTAGTATAAACAGAACAAGACAATTGGGGATAAAAGCATTATATAATCAACCCAGGACAACTGATCAATGTATTACCCACACTATAAATGTGATTGTGACCTGAAAAACACAGATGCTACGGACAGTACAGATAACTAAGGTATCTATTATGTTAAATATAACTTTTTCCCCTGCAAATTTGAATGAGTTGGTCTCAGGTACAAGACCCACTCTTGGGAAGATTCTGGCTTGTAGTCTTTATTCCTGAAGATAGCATACCAGCAACTTAAGAGCCACAAAGAGACCACCGTCTTCTCATATAAAGTTTCTTTTCTTCCTTGAATAATCAAAGAGATGTCACTTTAAAGACTCTCTTATAACATGTACAAGTTACTGTCAAGTCTTTTCTAGACTTTGTAAAGGCAGAAAGCTCACCTGTCATGTCTCAAGCTACACGTGTCATCATTGGCAGAACAATTGGATTATCCATGCAAATATCTGCATCTTCTAAATCCAGAACCATGTTACTTCCCAGAGGAAGCGCAAGCTGGTGGCAGGGCCCTCAGCCCACCTGGGCAGCCTACAGGTGAAGCACCTCACTGAGCCAATCTGTGTGGTGTGCATACATCCACATCCCCATGCAACCCCAAAGAAGGCAGGACCTCAGTGACAGCAAATTAGTCAATGGAAATTCCAGTATTTTAAGGTAATCAGTTTTCCTTGGGACTTGGCCATCACTGGAGGGTTTTTGAGAGATATCTCGGCAGGCTGTAATGGTTCCTGTTAAAATTTCCCAGAGTGGAACAGAATTCCACCTATCCTTGCTTGCTCCCAGTAGCCTGTAAAAACTTATTAGCATTTATTTATTTCTCTCCTGGATTTTCTAGGGATAGAGTAATGCATACCCTCATCTACCTCCATCTGTCACTGGAACCAACTCCTATTGTCTTTCACTCTCCAGGAGTTGCACTGGCTTGGGTTTTAGAGTCTACACCTAAATTGACACAGATGCAGCACACATGCACACAGTGGAACATTCATAACTATCAAACTTATCTAGTCAGTGATTGCTCCTTGTCCAGCTAACTGATTTGGAAAAGATAAAGCAGTTTGCAGGGAGGAAATGGCAAAGTCACAAAATATTACAGTAGCATCCATGATGTTCACATGTCTGAGACGTAACACACAACAAACTCCCTTTTGATCATCAGACAACAGTGTCATTTATTGTGTCTTGCACCCTTTTATCCCTTTCCAAACTCCCAGGTCGGGACAGGACATTGGTCTCAGAATTCTGTGTCCCCAGACTCTGAACCAATAAAATGCCTGCATCCTAGGAAAGCTCCCATTGGCTGTGAGCTTCTGTCAGTCAGCCCAAAGGCTGCTCCATAATAAGCACCTGAGCTTAGCTGCTTATTATAACTTGATTAATACTACTGCAACAACAAAAGGCAGATACAGCAGTGATCTTAGTGCTCACCAGCCAAGCATATTAGTTCATTTTAATCTTTTCTAAGAGTGCATTACACCACAACTCATTATGTGCCCCATTTTTTCTCACGGTATCAGCCTTTAAGAACATATAAATCATTATGGAAATATAACAATAATCTCTATCACTTATATCACCATTTCAAAACCAGTTATTAATACAAGCAATCAAAGGTGATATCCTTACCCAGAATGCAGGATGGAAAACTGGCTTAGGGAAATATCTCATTTTGAGCTCATCAGCTGACAAAGTTCTCTGTTCTGTAGACGCACTGGCTGGGGACCTCCCTGAGGGCCCATGTCTCAAAGCTGTGGATGACAGCTCATGTGACAGGCTATATGCTGCTTTGACAGGGTCGGACAAACTGCACTCAAGCAGGTGTGGTGGGCAGGAAAAAAAGCTGGACCACAGCAACAGTCCAGTTTATTTCTTATTACCTTAGATTTCTTTAGATTGCTAGCACTGCAAGTGTTAGCTTATAATTAATGGTGTCTGTAGTGCACAGAAAACTCTCATTACAAGCTAAAGAATCAGGCTCTAAGTTCCAAGGTAAATAAAACTGAGTTTTATTTTATAACTAAGAAAGAATGATACTCTTCTTAAACCATGTAAAACTAATTTAGGTTTTTCTGTAGATTTCGACCTCTTCCGGTCACTGGGACATACAAGCACTAACATCACTACTCCCAGCCAAACGAAAGTGGTTTGTTGCATGCTGTGAACCTTCTGCATGCCTCCAACATGAACACTAGGACAGAATTAAAAAGTTTTTTCCTCCACTGATTCCTTACACACCAATACCTGTTAGCACATCAGCCCATGAAATCTATCTTCTGTGTCTCATAAACCAACATCATCAGCATAACCAAGCGATGAAATGGAGAGAGATTTGTCATTAAGATACTCAGAAATAATGACATGCTACACAGTTCCAGCTCTCAAATCCACACTCCTGGAGCGATAACACCAGCAAGCATTCCCATGATTACCCACAGCTATCGTGTGACTAAACCCAGTACTTCCACAGGTACAACATCTGAAATCCAACGTCTTGGTTACATGGTTTAGTTCAGTATTTGTAAGTTTAACTGGGAACTTCTCCAGATATAACACTCAGAACACAGTATTTTAATTTATGTTTCTGAGCCTTTTGAGTTGACTTAATCTGATACTCATTGTTGGCAGTAAGTCTAGAGCCTGTGCATTAACTATTCCTTTCTCCACAGTAGATTAACTCTGTGGGGAAAAGTTCAGTATTGCAAGGCACTTCAATTTTACAACTCTTGATTTTACATACATCTGTCAGCTGCATAAACTGTATTTTTGTTGTCATCACTGAGAAGTCAATAATGTTCACTGACTATTGTTTCCACCTGTATTCTCTGGTATGTAATGGTGAAGTCTATACAGTAACTGCCAAAAAGGCAGTTGAAAATGTTTTACTGCACTATATATACAGAAGTGCAACACAGGCAGTGCAAATGTTGTAGAACTCCATGAGCTTTTCTTTAGATTTTGTTAGGATGAATAGTTAAAAATATTTCCCAAACAGGCTACCCTGCAGAGCTGGTCTGTCAAACAATCCTGAAAGAACGCAGTTACAGTTCTGCTGCTGTTTCAAAGTGTGCAGAAGCTTGCCAAAGCAGCAGACAAATAAAGGTAAATTATGTACTCAGGAAATGTGGCAATCTGAGTCTGCCCCAGACATTATTGAACTCACAAGCCCAGGCTTGTGGCTTCAGAACAGGGAGAGTTTCTTTGTAATACTTTATTTCTTGAGATGGTTTATAAGGAGAAATCAAACACTAATGCCCTGGAAAAAAATCTAAATGAAGCATAATCCACCTTATGAGTTATAGCAAAAAACATTCTGGACAACATCAGGTTTTACTACATGTAATGGCTTTATGAAATGTATAAATGCTATTGTTCTATAAAATACATTTTTTATTCCAAAAGGCAAATTATAATTCATATTTATTTAGGACTTTGCTTTTTAGTGCTTTAAACTTACTTTTAAAAGAAAGACACAGGATTGCCAAATTAAAGGTTTATTATAGTGTTTTTATTAACAAACTTCCATTGGAAAGCTCTGGGCGCATTAACATAGGAGGCACATTGGCTTCGATGTCTGCCATTTGACAGTCAACAGAACTGCATTTCACTGCAATTGCCTTGCCACAACAGTGTGAACTTTCATGGCAACCCTCGGAACAAGCCTCTCTCCCTGACCTGGTCAGCAGGTGTTTTTTATCATTTTGGTCTGCCTTCAAAACTTGGTCATTCTGCAAAGAATGCTGATCTATCTTGCTCTCAACTTTCTTTTTCTGCTTTGACAGAGAGGCTTTCTTGCTTTCTACCCCGTTTGTTTCTGTACCACCCTTTTCATCACACTTGTCTGTCTGCTGACAGAATCCCTTTTGATTATTTGAGACGCCGTTCTCACATTCAGAGCAATGCACTATTAGAGGTGCTGCGTTTCGGCAGAGGAACTGTGAGGAGCTCATCACCTTTGGAACAGTTCTTACATTTTCCTCTGGGTTGTGATGAGCATGTGTATCTGTCCTGTTTATTCTTTGATGTGCCTGGAACTGTTGCACAGACTGGAGGAAAAAATTTTTAGGCAGAGAGTTTTGTGTCATCGTTCTTTTGAGCCTTCCTTGAAGGCAGCTGCAGTGGAGGATATGCTGGACTGGATGTACATAACCCTCAGCAGCTTGCTGTAAAGCATTTATAGGAGCTACAGAGCTTTGGATCTGCATGGTCCCTGGGGAGGGAGAACACTGGTAACAGAAGGTGTCACTTGGCTGCTGACATGAATGCGGACTGCACTTCACTGCCACCTGCTTATATGCCTCAGGACAGCTACACTGCCTGTTCTGAGAGAAAATTGGGCATATGGTATGTTGGTCAATAGAAGTCTGGAGCACAGATGAATTAGCAACGTTTTTGATGCCTTTACTCACTTCACTATTATAGGCTGGATGCATAGGCACACATGAGTTTTGAGGCCTGCTGCTGAAGTGCTCTGAGCAGGTATGAGTTTCTTCATATGTCACTTTCTCCACAGGTTTACAGAATCCAGTTTGTGACGCCAGAGGTTCAAGCTCATAATGCTCATGCTCCATTTCTGGTTTTTGACTTCTGGAGTCCAGCTGGTACTTGCTAATAGGATGTGATTTGTTTTGACTTCTGCCCCCTTGGGCTCCTGAAAAGGCCTGAGAGAAGGCATTACACCGCAGTTTTTTTGGTAGTGGGATCTCGCCACAAGTGCCCTGGGGCCCAAGGCATCGGCACATGCATTGGAAGAAGAACGTTGCAAAAGCCCAACTAATGCACATTATAAGCATCATGAAAGTGCCAAGCTGAGTGTATGCCAACACTGTCGAGGGCATCATCATTGCCCCAGCTACAAATGTAGTCAAGGCAGCCATTGCAATAGCAGAACCCATACGGCTTAAAGAAAAAATTACCTTTCCCTCTCGGTCAGGGTCAGGGGCCAAGCGATAAGCCACTCCATAATGAACAGCAAAGTCCACTGACAAGCCAACAGCCACCGAGATTGTGACAGATTCCAACACATTCAGCTCCCACCCAAGAAGAACCAGAGAACCTACAGTGACAAAAATAGTTCCAGCTATTGAAACTATTGCATAAAGGCTTATGATTATGTTCCAAGTTGTAAGAAGCATTACACTAAATGCAACGGCAACTGAAAGGCCCATGGCAATCAGAGTACCATCTGAAAGACTGTCCTGAAGATCATAAAATTCAAGGTTACTCACAAACCAACCATTGCTAAGACCTTCAGGAGCAGAACTAAGCTCACTTGAAATCCATGAGTCCACCTCTTTGTAGAACTGATGCATTTTCTCATAAGCCAGTGTGAAGAGGTAGGTACTTTGGAACTCCAACACAACTGCCCTGATAGTGTCATTAAGGTCAAAGCGAGGCCCTGGGGTTTTGCTATCTAAATGGTACCCTGTGCTTCTTTCTAGCTCCATTATAGCTCTCTTGATACATAATTCAAAAACTTCTTGTTTGTATGGAAAGCTCCAGTGGCTGCAGCAGGGGTAAAGAGATGGCTCATCACAGTCTTGATTTTCCATCCACTGCTTAAATGTTTCAATGAAGCAGCTTGTGAAGTCTTGTTCTTCTGCCTGATAAAAAAAGGTTTGATTTCTTAACTTTTGACAGAAATGTAAAATCCAAACCTGTGAAGCTGGGCTAGCGATATTAAAACTGGTATCTAGCTGCAACTCTCCTTTGCTTTTAGGGTTTAAAGGGTCACCATTATCCTCAGGTGTGACACCCCAGATTACAGTAATTGGCATGTGGAGCTCTTCTCCGTGGTGGACACGTTCAAACATAAAAAGTTTTTTGTATTCTGCATCGTATCGTTCAAATGGGTGAGAAGACCTAAATACCTGAAACTCGGAGAGCTCCAATGACGGCAGTTTCATCTTTGGATTTACACACACGATATACGCTCCACCAATTGTTAAGGCAAGGAACCAGAAAAGCCAAATATACCGGAATTTGATAACAATGCATGGCAAAACTTTCTCAAAAAATATCCTGGATGCTTCTGAGACTGCAAAAATAGTCTTGTGGAACATTTGGCACAACGCTGTCCAGCAGTTTTTGTTGTTGTATACCCTCTGCTGAGGTTTCTTAAAGCAACTGAAAATATTGAGAAGATATCGTTCATGTAATACAACTACAGCAGGCAGCCATGTAACCATCAAAACATAATTCACCAGAATGGCAGTGCCAGCATAAACACCAAAACACCTGATTGCTGTGATATTGCTGACATAATTAGCATAGAAGGCAGCAGCGGTTGTAAAACTTGTGACAAACATGGAAAGAGCAGCATGTTGCAATGTGATGCTCACTGTCTCAGAGGTTCCAGCATGAGGTTTATCAAACTTTGTGTAGTTCCAAACATCACATAAGACAAAAGCATCATCTGCTCCAATCCCAACAAGGATAATCAATGCTGTGAGATTCATAAAGGGAAAGAACTCAAAATTAAATACTACCCGATAGAGAAAATAAGAAATAATCAAGGAACTAATTATTGCAAACATAGTCATCAGCGTGATAAACATGGACTTGGTGTATACACACATAACTAACAGGACAATTACAATGGCTATGGCAGGATACACAGTATCCATCAACAGATAATCTTGAAACAACCTATGTTTTATTCCGAACTCAATCCCCATGACGGTTGTTACACCATCAGAAGCATTCCAGTTCTCAAAGTTATCTAGGTAAATATTCATCATGCTTTCCCCTTTCTCAGTGGGAGAGAAGAGCATGCTGTATTTTAAAGCTGGTAATACATAGTCAGCTGTCTTTGGGCTTAAGAAATCCTTGTCCACTAGGTAGTGAAGGATCTGGTAAACAGCATTGTACTTGGTACATTTGCGAGGCACATTTGTACACTTGAGCTGGTCCTTCCTTTTGGCATTCATGTCCCAGCAGTCCGGTCCCAGGGTCCCATTGTAGTAGTATTTGGCACAAGTGCGAAGCAGCTTTAGGGTGTGAGAGACATCCCGTTCGACAATTTTCTGACACGATGACCTGTTGTTCAGAATAGCAATATAGTTGCCCAGTGTCCAGCTGGGACAGCATGAAGCAGCAGTGGCTCTCTGGCAGAGATCACCAAACTGGGAATGGGATCTGATCTGTATAAAGACAGAGAGACAACTCCAATTTAAAGTAACAGTTACATTCAGTAACCCATAAAAAAAACAACCCAAGAAATGACTTTAAATTGTGGAAATTCCATTTATGTTAACATTTGGCATTAACTTATTAAATTCTTATTTCCACACACACTGCTTTTGATCAATATCTTCTTACATGCAGCAGACTAAACCAGCCAGTATACAGACTTGTCACAGTGGCACAGAATTGGCAAAAGTGTTAAGAGTATTATTTGAAGATCCACTGAGGCATTTTGTTTCTTTCCAGTCTGAGGACTGTTAACTCTCTTCTATTATCTCATTATATACTCCATAGAATAAACAATTAGCCATACATCAGTGAAGTTTCATTCTGCTTGGAATCATATCCTGAAGTTTCTAGTAGAGGCAAGGACTTACCATCCTGAAAGAAAGGATGTGACAGCTTTACCATAACTTCCATCACCTGATCTCTCTTCTACAACCCTGATTTTATTAATTTCTTTTAGCTCTTGTACAGCTGGCAGGCACTGTACCCAGACAGCTCTGCCTGCCACCCAGGCACTGCATGGCCCTAAGTGATGCAGGATTTCCAAAGCACAAGGTAATTCCACTGTCATGAGCTACCTCAAAATAACAGGTCATGCCTCTGAACACTGCACCCACAGTGCACAACACATTTTGGTTAAAGATGCTCCTCAACCAAGTGAGTCTTAATCCCTTATGGGGATATTTTTCTTTCACTTCCAGAATAGTCCAGATTTAGTTGAAGACAGTAAAAGCATGACTTAGCTAAATCACCTCAAGACACCTCTACACGAACTGGCAGTAACTATAAACCAGAAATGCAACTCTTAACAAGGTTAAATCAGGGAAATTCTCTCAAGACGAGAAAACTCAATCTTCGGAGAGCACGAGGATAAAAGTATCCAAAAAGAGAACTTCTGTTATATGTAACAAAGTAGAATTAGTCCTTCAAATAGTTAAGATATATGTAAAAGTTATGTTTTGATCAAGTTACAAAGAATATTACACATATTAATACAGTCACATAAATAAAGCCATGTGCTTCAGATTTTATAGGAGTGCATCCTGAAACAGTTGTCCATGTATGCTTTAAATTTACATGATCTGAAAGAAACCACTTAGCCTCTTCTTTCTTCTTTTTCTTCATCAAAATTGCACAGGCTTATTATTACCAATCCTTCATAATGCAGATCAAAAATACACTTGGGAATTCTCTCAGCAGTTATAAAAGCTTTAATATGGACTAAATTTTGTCAACCAGTTTCTGAACAATAACAAACTGGCATTCCAAAAAACCAGGATAATTCACATTTGATTGTTTCCAGATTAAAAAAACTCACACATGCAAACTCAGGAAAAACTGAACAACCTACTAAATAAAAGGAAGTACTGCAATAGCATATCTGTGTTTTTCATGGCACATCTCCAGGTTAGTCCTATGAGGATATAATAGCCAAATTGGGAGGAAAGGACTGACTGTCTTCCCTATGTATTCAGGTTCAAGATGGGACAATGAGGTTTATACACTGTTCTTATACACCTGCTGCAGGGCATAAACATTCACTGGTAAAGTAACTGCTGCCAAAGATAAAGTAACAGGAGCTGGTAGCTGGAAATGAGAAAGTAAAACACAAAACTTAGCTCCTGACAGCTCATTAAAATATTACATAAAATGTTAACAAATTGTAGCATTGGGCTTTGTTGGTGATCCAAAGGAACTGGAAAGGTCATTCTGGTGTTTCCAGACCTGGTCTGCCACTGGCACCACGTCAATTTATTTTGGAACAAGTAAGGAAATGAAACTGTGCGCAACCTGCACACATCTGTGGGCAGATCTGCCCAAATGGTTCTCTGCAGTGACAGAGAATCACAAATCTACTGCTTTGGGGAAGCAGTCTGAAGACATACTATACAGTCATTTTACAGTTTATAGGGAAAACATTCTACAATTAACAGGTGAAAAAAAAAAAGGTCTTCTTATCTAAGTAGTAAAAAAATTAGAACACCTCCTAAAACTATTTTGTATATAAAGTTTCCATGATGATTATAGGACTTGCATATGCTGAACAGCGGCAGGGTAGAGACCCTAAGTGTCAGTAAAATCTATAGTTAAAGTAGTTACAAGCAGATGGGAATACAATTCATACATAGAGGATATGCTGTTAGTTCCATACTAAAGCAAATACTAGTTGGTGCTGATATCCTGCTTATCATCAGAAAAATACATAAATTCAAAGGTTTGCATTTCCAGCAAGCAGCGCCTGGTTTTCCTGTCTTTGAATACAGAAAGCTTTTCCACTTAATTCAAGAGAACTGTGGCCCTAAACAAGCATGAGCTCAAAATACTCAAAAATAACTACAGCCAGAAAAGAGTCTGTAAGACCAGAAGGTCACAAAAGTCAGATTTTTTTGTTATGGCTGCACCGCAAGTCAGCATCCGCTGCCTCCCTAGGGACTGGCTGCTAACAGAACTTAGCATTTAAAAGTGGGACATAGCACAGCACTTTGTAAGTTCTAGGAAGTGTTAGAAGTACTTAAAAATTGCCAGAAAGTGTTCAAATAATTAAAAATGTTATTTGTAAGTAACAAGCATTTAAAAAGAAACTATTAAAAAAACTTAATCCCTTTCTGAGCCCTGAGTACCTAATTTTTAAAATATGTTTTAAAATTAAAAGTATTTTAAAATAAAATAATATGCACAGACCAGCAAAAATACCAAAACCGAACTATATTAGTTTTCCATACTAACTAGCTAAAAATCAATGCTGCTACCCTGATGCACTGTTGTTCTGCTCAGCTGAGGTGTTAAATTACTTTATTACTAAGTAATTTACAAAGAAAGTTCTGCAAGGCCATTATTAACAACATTATTCTTTACAAATATCTACACAGTTGTGGATGTAAATGATGCATCAAACATTTCATTTTCTGAAGTGATCTTATTTCAAAGGAAGAGCTGGTTTTATGGGCCTTGCTTGTTGTAGTAAAGTAGTTTCATCCTTCCCTCAGAAGGTATAGCCGTATTTGATATAATACATTTTTATCAGGGTAAGAGGATGGGGAGGAACAAAAGAAAAAAATTCTCAGGAGTAATGCAATCATTAAAGAGATGCTCTTCAGAGGTAATTAACTATCTTCTGTTAAACAGAATGATGTTTTTTTAATTCAGACTGCATTGCTTTGCGACTATCTGCTCAACCTGGGATTTACCTGCATCAGCTCCCTGTGCGACTGAACCTCTACAGTAAATGCACAGATTAGCATCTCCTCCTCCCTCAGCCTCAATTTTTGGCCTTGTTAAGGGTTATTCTCCCCTGGATCTCCTGATTGAACTGGTGATGTGATGTCTCCCTAGCTCAGCTCATTCAAAACTGAGCTGGGCTGCTTTAGATCCTGTACTCTGCTCACCTGACTTCTTCTAATTGCAAGAGAAAAGGGTTATAAAACCACATGAGCCATCCTGTCAGTGCAATCATCTCTGATGGGGAAATAAGGAACATTAACAAGCACGTGAGGACAAAGCTCACTTCCAACAAGGGAGCCAAGCAGGACAAAATGCCTGTCAGCAGACTGCCAAGGGAGATTCATTATACAATGTTCCACTACAGTTCAACATTTTAAGCCAGCTGTTGTAGAGAAAACAGTTTGGGAATTTGCTAACTACAGTTGTCTAATAGGCAATGATCAATCTAATAATGAAAATATTTCTCATTAAATAAATAAGAAATATTAATTGTCTATGATTAGTTTCATTTTGGAGAAGAGCAAATGGAAATAATTTGCTCAGTATTAACAGATGAAAAACATATTGCTTCATTTCCATGCAAAGTCATCAGCATGTGAACCAAAAGTTCATGGTTACTCAGAAGTTCAAAGGAGCTCAATCCAGCAAGTGACAAGCTTATATTTTACAGATAAAGTTTAAATGAAAATTAGTATTTCTAACTATTTTACCTAAGTTCCTTTGCTGTCCATTTGACAGCCTATTCTAAACTAACAAAACAAAATTAATTTGAGTGATCCACTGGGTGTCAGAGAAAACTGCATATATTATGAGATTATAGTTAGTTCACCTGGAGGTGAAAACGCCAGACAAATCAATTATTTGCTGGGACCCAAGAACAAAACTCCATAGAATAATACTCTATAAGGAAACATACAGTAAAAGTTAAGATAGTCCTTTCCTGAAGCAACCCTATTCTACCGGATGCTATTAGTAGAAAACTCAGAGAAATTCTCCCATATATAACCTGATCTACAAATTGAAAGCTGTTTTTTAACTGCATGTACATGTGAGAAACAACTGCTCACTCTGAAAATTTAAAAAAGTTTATTAAACCTTAACAAAAATACAACAAAGGACTACATAAGGAAAAAGCTGCAGCACTGGGAACTGCTCTCATGGATACCACATGGCCAGTTCGTCTTCAAGATGGATGCTCAGTCTTTTATACCCCTGGGGGTTGCATCAGCCAGCCCTGGCCCCTCCTAAAGTCTGTCAGTCAGCTCTTCTTTGCCATTTATTGGTGGAGTCTGCTTTCTTGTAACTTGATTGGAGATGAGATGTTGCCATGCCTCACCCCCTAAGCAACAAGCTTTTCCATTCCCAACTGCCCCAGGTAAGGGACACGTGCATGCCTTCTCTCTAACTGTCCTAGACAACCCCAGCTGTCTGATGGTCACCAATACAGGGGGGAAAAGGGGACTATGCGGAGAACAGAGGACATCTAAACTACAGTAACATAACTGTATATTACTAAAGCTTTTCTTAATATTCACACAATAGTTATCCCTTAATTGCGAGAGCAAATCATCTCATTATTCATCTATAACACACATGCTGACTTATCATTTGACAGGAATTGAACTACATAAAGTCCTCTCATATGCTACTAGATGGCAGTGGGCAGCAAAACAAAGTTTCAAATGCATGCTCTGTATTTGCAAGTGAAACAAATGCCAAGTTGACTTACCCTCAAGTTGTCTACATTGCACATTGACTTAATTGCATTCAAATTCCATAAACTCTCTCCTTCTGTTGATGCAAACACCACTCGTGAATAGCGATCACCTGAAATTACAGAAGGGGGTTTTCAGTGATTGTTTGGGTGGGCCTTGTATTAAAAGCTGAGGCAAAATCCCACCATTCAAATGACACACAGGAAATCTTGGTCGAGTCATGGGAATTCACTTCCTTTTCAAGATGAGCTGTTTATCTGTAACACTCACTCCACATGAAAGTTTCCATTTCCTTAAGGTGGTTATAGTAAATATGGCATCTTCAATACTACACATCTGTCGTGGTTTGGCCGGAAATGTGTTTCTAGAAAAGTCTAAGTCGGGCCAATCAGTGGCCAAATTCAAAATTGGCATTTGATGTGGCCACTAAGGGTCTGGATACGCCTCTGAGAACACACCGGGGTTAAAAGCAGGAGATTCCCAGAGAACTTCCTCTTTGGGAATCCGGCGTTGGTGAGTAAGGTCCGACCTCTCCCCTGCCCAGCTGCGTCTGGGTGGGGGAGGGGGAGGCCATGACAGGGAGGAGGCCGGGAGCCCCAGAAGGTGCAGAGGTGGAGGAGAACATGCAGGGGTGGAAGAGACTTGGGATGTCTGGGCAGCCCCCCCCGGAGAGAGGGACAGAGATTGTGCTGGCAGTTCAGCTGGCCAGAAGCTGGGGATGCGTTGAGAGAAGCGCCCAGCCGTGGGAGTCCTTGAGCAGGCAGAATTTAACCCCTTTTTAGACTAATAGAAACCTTACAAATACTGAATCCTCCTGAATCAGGATGAGGTGAGAGAGAGAGATGAGAGATGAAATGGGCAAGCGTGAGAAAAGCTGGAAGAGGAGAGAAGAATCCTGAGTGGAAGAGATGATGGAGTGGCCTTGGGCTGGACTCTTTCTTGTATAGCCATGGACAGACCCGTGGTTTTTCCCTGTGACCCAGAGACTGTATTTAGGGGGAGGCAACACCCGAGAGTTAAGAGTGAAGCAGCGGCGTGAACAGAAACAGCTGAAGGGGGTGTGAGATGCCCTCTGTACATCATTCAGAAGCTCTACAGACTTCTATTCAAGCAAACTATCTTCTAAAATATGACAAACAAAAATCAAAAGATCTAATCAGCAAACTATGAAATTCTTGGCACAGTATAATGGCAGTACACTGATAATAGTAATCAAAGGCTGATTTAGTAAGTCATTTGGGAATATAAATAATAATTATAAAGCTGTTTCTACAAGAATGTTTTTGCTTTAGAAGCAAATGACTGCAGTGGAAATTGTTGTGATATCCTTGAGGCCATTTTCAAGAATTCCAGTTTAGGCACATGGAGCTTAAATTACAAATTAAATCACATTTATCAGAAGACAGATTTGGGAAAGGAAATAATTACTAAGTGGCAGTGAGATCTGTCTGCAGAGCTCATAAGGGAAACAAATATACAAACACAAATATGCAGAACTGCCTAACACAGTATGGTACTCTGGGTTAAGAAACATGATCACATTAATTAAAATATTTCAAAAACCCAATAGGTTGAATTTTCCCCACTGCTGTGACGCTGAGGAATTTTTGCCTTCCACAAGGCTGCAAGGAAAAGACTCAGGGGCAGTGCTTTATGATCTCCAACCATGCTTTAGGTTCAAGGGAACTGAAATCTAGAAGTCCTGGAGCAGACAAAGAAAGATACCAGGAATGACAAAAGTGGGTCAAGAGGACATCAACTGTTTTTTTTTTACATAATGGACTGGCAAATTTTCCCACAGAAATGCAATTCCTTCATGACTGTCACAACTGAGAGTATGCAGAAACAGTAGAAGAAAGGAGGAGACTGAGACTGTGCAGTACTGCAACGTGGATATGAGGAGTTAATTCTGCTTCAAGAATGCTCAGCAGAGTACCAAGTACATTTCCTCTCCCTCACTCATGATATGCTAATTTGGTTATGTTCACAGGAGCAGAGATTATGACCTTGCTCCCGTCCTCTCACTTAGATATAAGACTATACTGCAGTTGAAAAAAAAGAATAAAAATCTGTTCTTCACCCTGGTTTTCCCTGGTCATTGCTCTCTTAGACCAAGTAATCTAAACAAATAATTTCACAATTGCATTTTTGTGCTCAGTCTTCACATGTGGAAGTAGCCACGAAAGAGCTCAGGTCCTCCTATGAACAGAGGCAAGATCTACATCTCTCTGCCAGAACAGAACTTACCAAAGTTCTGCAGTGTGCCTTGTAAAAAGTCAAAAGACTTTGTCTTTTTTGTCCTCTAGTTTGACTTAGTCAGCTTCATAGCCTACAGTGCTTTAAGGTGGGGACATTTTATTTCTGTTTCTTTCACAGGGATGTTTTCTTTGTTGGGTTTTTTTGTGTCTATTTTTTTTTCTGTAAATAAACCCCTACATTCAGCACAAAATACAACTGGTGGATGCCTTTACGACATATAGAGGAAAACTATTTTGATTTAGGTTTTTTAGAATTAATGGCACGGACAAAACACAACTTCCCCCCAAGTGTGAATTAAGAACTACATCTTTAGCCACACACAAAACACTGATTTTACAAGGTTCAGTACTACCAAGAACGAATAAAATTCCTTACAGGAAATGGAAACACTTAAAGGAAGCACTTCAAGTAAATACAGTTTATTCTGAGAAAGAGCCAATAGAATAGAACCAGTAAGGCAAATTTTTAAATAATTCTGAAAGTGACTTTGAAACATTTCAGTCCAATTTTACCAAGATTTCTGCATGGAGAAAGAAGGTATTTCTTGTGTTTATGTATAAAGTTAAAAATATTTTCCTAATATGGCATACAATATACAGAACAGTTCAGAAAACTCTGAACTGTCAGAAGATTTTAGCTTTCCTTGTATCATTTCTCCACTTACTTGGAATATCACAGAAAAAGGTATCCTTGTGGAAGTTCCAGTCTGCTTGCCTCTTCTCTCTTTCATAGTGATCATCTAGCCATCTGTCATCTTGATGACTAAACCAGAACAAAGGGTTTCACTTTAGCAAAGAAATTATTAAAAGAAGCACCATCCAAACAAGTCACACAGCTTAACAGCTCTTACATATGAAAAAACATATTTTTACCAATGTGATTTTGATATACAAAAACTGAAACAGTAATTTAATTTTTTCTTTAAATTAAGACACTTCAAATGAAAGGACATTGCATCCAGTACCGAAAATATCCATAGAGAAAAGTACAATTATACATTTTTTTAAAAAGTTTGCAATGGGCAATATCTAGTCTGGTATGAAAGGCCTTAAGAACTGCAGAATATTAGATTCTGTATTTATTGATATCAGTGGCAGCATATATATATTAACTTCAGAGTGTACTGGTGAAAGCACAATATACATAACAAAACCACTAATAAAACAAAATGCATTTTTACTATAAACCCTTACTTTTTAGCTTGCTCATCTGCATATTTGAAAGGGTAGTTTGCAAGTGTTGCTTTGTACCCTGTGTTTTTCACCATGTTGTTCCATGTGACCAATCTCTGTCCTATGGCTGTCCCTCTGGGTTCAAAACCCTAAGGGGAGAGAAGCACAAAATTCCATTAAGGCTTTTCATTCTTCAGCTCAAACAGGAGAGCAGAAACACAAACAAAATGATGGATAGCTTTCACTACAAAGCATAATTACTCCAGGCCTCTACTTTTAGAGGTAAAATGCTTCATGACAAGTCAGACAAAATAATGACCAATTGTAGAGAGTGATGAGGGATTAAGAATTCTTGCACATCCTACTGCTCTCCCTGAGAAGAGATGATTTAGTCCATCCAATGTTCAACACTTGGTTTTCAGAGGAAGGGCATTCTATAAAGTACTCTTCTGTATCTCAATTATCACTCTTAATTAAGAATAAGGCAAATATTTAAATAATTTTGAAAGTGACTTTGAAACAATTTTAACAACTTGGCTGTTTTCAAGAAATATTCATTACGTACGGATATGTGCAGATACACAAACTATACTATAAATACCAATAACTTACAGGAACAATTTATTTTTATTTGAGGATAATGATTAAATGCCATATTTTCAATTAAAAATCCTGAAAGTTACTTATGCTTCAGAAAATTCATGAAAAGTAAAAAATGAGTGCAATATTTAATAGAATCTGATAAAAATTACTTTTATCCTTTCAATATGGCTATCACTTCATCCTCAGAAGGGACTTAGAATCCCCTCTCCTTTTACAGATCCTGGCTTTCATTCTTTGAAACCTGATTTAGAACGTATGGTCTTGCTGTACATTTAAAACTAGGATGAATTTACATTATTCGATATGAAGCAGTTCTGTTGAAGGACACATGACCTTAGCAAAATGCAGAGAGAATGGAAACTGGTGGGTAATATTCTTTGATGGCAACTGCAGCTTTGTATTATCATTTGCTGCTCCAATGTCAAGATTTAGTACTGTATCAATTGCTGTATTTGCATTTGCTGTTTACCGGTTCCACTGGAAAACATGCCAAACAAAAAATACTTATTTGACAGTACAACTGATAGATATTGACTTACCAGCAGTGGATCAGAGAAATCGGGAAGATCTGGAACTAATATTCCCACGAGTGCACACACCACTATGAGCACAGTGCACATGCCCAGAACCACCACGGGCCAGTCGGCGATGAGCGCGGCGTAGCTATGGGAGAGGAGCAGGGGGAGGTGCTACAGCAACAAAAGCGGCACAGAGAACTAATCCATACTTCATTCAAGAGCTTTTCAGATCAGACTATTTTTCCCCAGGATTTTGACAAAAAATGTAAGCTTATCCATGATTGCGAGCCACTAGAAAAAGATGATTTGTCAAAAACTTAGTGAGAGAAAAGGTCACTACTTGGGATCTTTTCTAAACTTAAGCATTTTAAAGAAAATAATCCAAGAAAGAAAAAGATCTGTTTTAAAGTAGAACCCAAGGAAAACACTTCCTCTATTTTTAAAATAGTCATTAAAAAATAATCAAACCCTACATACTCATGATCCATGAAATCTGTCATAGGTCCAAGATGCAAGGGATTGGCAACATGACATATAAACTAACCAACATTAACTGTCTAGTTTTAGAGCATAACATCCATCCTTGGATTTTAACACCTAGGTCATTTCTAATTTTATGAGTGGAAGAACTGTTATATGCAAACCTAATTTTCATTATTTTTTTAAAATATTTTAATTTTTGTTAATTCAACTGAAATATTCAGAAAATTAAGTGAAATCAAGGAATCTTAATTTCTAAATGATTTTTCTTACAATAAAGGTTTGAGCAACTTCCTAACTAATCACAACACAATTATCAGGTTGACCAAAATTTTCTGTCCTGCTGCTAAGAAGGCAGGGTTTGTCCATCTCCTCACTCCAGCAGAAGGTTTCCAGTGTTCTGACTGCAAAATCAATAGCATCAGCAAGCTTATTCCTGTTTTTCTGTAGAATGTGGAAATAGGCACTTCTAGGGGTCTAAGTACAGCTTTGAGGAGCAAGTAAATAAAAAGCACTGGGTGTTTCTCCATTTCCTGTTAAGTAAACATGGAATAATTCTGACATGCTCACACAAGAGGTTAATTAGTAAAAGCTTGAAAAGAAATCTGAAGTCAAAGTTTTCATTAAAGTCAATTATAAAGGGGCAGCTTGCCAAATGAGCAATTGTACAAAGTAGAAGTGAAATAAATGTCCTAGTAGAATTTTCCTATTTATAGGACTAAATGTTTTTCTAAACTCCAAGCTAGACTGACTAGCTATTACAGATATTTGCTCTGAAGTCATGAAAGTTATACCCAAAAGATTTATTTTCCTATTCATCACTAGCGCCAGATTTACCATTTTGACGTCTTGTCTCTACAGTTCCATTCTCAGCTGAGCACTCTTAAATTAGCTAAATTTTTTCAGCTGTAAAAAAACCTCTATCCTAAGTGTTTAATGTGACAATAAGCCACATACAAAAAACAGTGAAGTGCTTGTTTACACCTGCAAATTTCTCTTGTTTCTTTTACCTCATACTGAAATAAAGATAAGCAAAGCTGACCTGGGCTGACAAGAGGACTTCTTAGCTGACAAGAGGTATTTTTAATTTTACCCGTCTGAGCATTATTTATGCTGCTGAGGGCTCCAGCTCCAACCAAGTTGCCTAAAACCAGCCTTGACCCCAACCCACTGTACATGGCTAAAGAAATGGCATGTTTTTAAAATTTTAAAAAATTTTTTTTCATTAAAAACCTATAACATGAGTTTAGGTTTTTTTTTTCTCTGTGAGGAGGAAGCCACCATCCTGACAGATTGGGCATAAATGACCACATGCCTGAAAATGCCTGAGTCCAAGGGGAAAATGCTTAAATCAATTCCTCAGTGGAATTCAGAAAGGATATCTTTAGTGCTAAACACATTCTTTAGTGCTTTTCTAAATCAGGATAAAACCTCCCACTTTTGGATGCCTAATTTAAACTACTTTTTTGTTTGTGCAATGACCAAGACATACAGCCACATTTACACCTTCTTGGTTTTATTTAATCCAAAATATTCCAGCACTGAATGATGAGCTCATGGGAGTTTAACACTGAGTAAAATACCACTTTTTATACTATTTTGCAGTGTTTTCAGTCTGTTAGAATGGAACTAATTTTAGCTAGGTATGTACCATTAAAATGTCGCTTTCATTAATTTATTTCTTCCTGATGTTTTTCACACCTAAAAAACATTTTGGTTTTAGCTGTTTTTTTTTAAATTCATGCTCTAAGTAATTCAAAATGCTTAAAAGATACAGTAATCAATCTATATTTAGCACTCCTAAAAGCACCACTGTTATAAAGCAATTTATCTAAAGGTGATCCAAGACCTCAAATATTTTCTTCAAAAGGAAAAGGCAGAAAAGAGAATGTTTAGGTTCTTTTCCCATTTTAAGCATAATATGAGGCTAGTGAAAAACTTTTCAATTGAGCTCCTATACACAGATGTCCTCAGATTCAACCACTCCTCAGGTTTGTACAGAGACAGAAATGTATGATATATAGGTTTTGTATTGTGAAAAGGTCACTATAAACAATAGATATTTGTGTGACCCAAACATATCAACACACAGATTTCTGTAACTCAAATAGTTACATATTATATGACACTTAACAAACAGGCCTACTCTTTACTGAAAGCAAATCCTAAAGATGGACTGTGCTTTTAAGGTCTTTTCACTTGAGATGGTTTCTTCTTGCCATTCTGATGCACTGATAGTTTTAGATACAATGCTCTGTTATCTTCTCTGACCCTGCGATGCTACAGAGCCTATACCATCCAAAACCAGTGTTCTAGATTGCATGGGGGTTTAGGAAGAATTAAAAACTACTATGGACAAAATTTTCAAAATGTCTGACAGGTTTGTTTATCACTATTCATGATACAACCAAGCCACTTCTCAGAGCAACCCTTAACCAGAAAAGTACTGAAGCATGGAGTATCCAGGCACAGATTATAATAAAAATGCCTAAAATAGATGAAAACAAGAAGTATTGAAATCTGCAAAGATTTTAAAATTCTGGCCTAGTATTAATGAGGCACTGCTTTTCTGTCTGTAAATAGAGCCTGAGTTTGGATATCCTACATGTTCAATCCCCTTCCTGCTTTCTTAGGATTCACAGATGTGTTTTTAGGGATGTTAAAGAACTTGGCCCTGGCTCCTTATTTCAGAGTTTATTTAGGGACCCATTACAGATCAATTCTTCTAAATGTTGTTTGACCTTGCTGATAGTATCTGCTGCCCTGGTTTCCCATGGCAGTTGCAGAAGTTTACTACCCACTGCCTAAAGAAATACTTTTAAAGTCTGATTTAATTTGAATGTTTATTTTTTTCTCTGAATATTCCTTATTCTTGCTTTGTATGGGGAATAACAGTTTTGCCATCACCTCATCTACCATCTTTATGATTCCACAAACTCAGCTGTGACAGCACTGAACCTTACCTTTTTGGTAACTTGAATGGTCTGGCTGTCCTGAAAGAAGAGAAAAAAGAGAGTAATTAAGAATGCATGAAATATGCATGCACACACCAATTTGTTTAATTATTCTCATACAGGAGTAAGAAAATCAATTATAAGAATCAGGTATTTTAGGATATTAATTATTTTGAAAGGCGCTATTTTGAAAGGCGCTATTTTGAAAGGCCCACAATCATATTCAATTGAGTCTTTGCAAGCAAGTAGTTCAGAGAATAATTACAGCTACAGACAGCTGCGTTTTCAAAAGTGGAATTTTATGCAGCTGATTTTTGAGATTACCATTCCTGAGGCTTTTCCAGTTTTCAACAAGAGACCAAATAAACTAACATGATAAAAATTCAATACTATGGAAAATCATGACAAAGTTTGTATATGATGGAAACGGACAACCACAACACCATGTTCTGACTGTAATTCACAAAACTTCATAGATGTCCTTTGTAATTTCATTACAAAAAATTATTTTGGCCATAAATTCTGTCTTGCCATAATACAGGAAGTAGAATGACATAGGATACCTCTATAAAATATTTTTATCCAAGTTTTTGTTACAAACCCAAGTGAAAATTATTCTTATCTAACACTGTACAGTGCACATTTCAATTCCTTAGCTACTGCACCAGTAAGATCCACATAAGTTTCACTTAAAAAAAACCTTCATAAACAATCTGCAAGTCATTTCAAGAATGTGACATAAAATCACTCTGAAACTGTAACCATACAACGGCTTCAGTTAAGTCATGGATTTGTTTTACCACGAAGGACACATTTAATATTAGTTCTTTTAAAAAATATGGAAAGCACTGAATTAAGAAACAAGTACTTGCATAAAATAAATCACTAAGTAACATCACAATGAGGCTGTCAAAAGCATATATTTGTATGCTTTCACACAAAGATAAACAGTTCAGACTCCTCAGAGATTTTCAGAAAAACTTAATCCACTACATAGAAATGAAATTTGCTGTTCTTCAAAATAGTAAGAGTTGTTTACTACTACACAATAGTAAGATTTGCTCCTTTCAGCCAGGAGAAAACCGGAGGAAAGAACAATCACCATTCTCTAGTTGCAGAGTAAATCAAGGATTAAAGGTATAGACAAAGATTCTCAGTTGAATGCAGCCACAAAAGATTAAATTTATGAAGTGTCACCAATCTTCAGACTAGGTGCACAAATCTGCCATCCAGAGGTATAGAACATACCCAGTTTTCCAACCGATGCTAAAAGCTGCTGGTAGCACTACAACAGACTCGCCAGCAGCCAGAATGTGACAAAACCATCAGAACTGAGTTCTGAAACTACTTTGAACAGTAAATTCCCCTAGGCTGAAAAGAAGTTGTGGCAGGCTTGGGGGACTGCTCATTGTCTGATCTACAGCCTCAACCACAAAACCAACTTTTACTCAACTCAGGCTAGACTGGAGGATCAGAAACCAGGTACTGAAGTCAGAACTCACTAAACTTGAATCTGAAGTGAACAGTAACAGGACTCTGGATGAAGAGAAATGCTTAAACAGATAGTCCCTTTCATGAACTTGCACCAAGGCAGAGCACACGCTGAATGTGCCTTCAACGACTGTATGGAAAAGGGGACAAAGCCAGTGTCGGGAATAACAATTTTTTAAACTGCAGCACAGACTCCTGGGTTTAATGAGAGAAAAATGTAAGCAGACATACTTACTGTTAGTAAAGTGATTCAAACATTAATTTCTAGCTTTCATTTGTAAATATCTGAATTTCCATATATACTGTCACTTGTTTTCGTCTGTGCCATAATAGCCTCTGCTGTGAGTAATAGTATCAGGTAAACCTTTGGCACATCAGAGCCACCCAACAACAATGATTACTACAGGCTTTGTATTTATGCTGACTTGTATAAAGACTTCTATGACAATTCTGGTCTATATTAGCAGATAAAATTGTTTTCTTCTACATGGGGGCTACTTTAAATTTGCCTAATTTGGTTTACACAAAGTGGGCAAATGCCAACACAGTCATTCCTCATCCTCCCCCGGTCCCATCAAAACCAAACTACATTTCCCTCTGTTTACTACACCTGCAAAATATATTCAGTGTTGAACAAATGATAATGATTAAGTTCTTCAAAGTTAGGGAGGGTTAAAGGTCACACCTGCTATCAAACTCTTTTGTTTTGAAAAGCATGCATTGAAAAAACCTGGGTACATCTGGGTAAATTCCAGTATTGTAACCAATCCCTTGCAGCTGTTATGATGACTTTATTATATTGGTCAATAGGAAAAGTTATCCCTGAAAACTATGCCCCAAAATTCTTTAGTTATGCTCTAAAATACAGAAATGCATGGCAAAACCAGATCTTTCCCACTTAATTAATGTTGCTGTATCTAATTTTTGAAGTATCATACTTTCATTGAGCCAGTTTAAATAACACCATCAGCTTCCAAAAAAATTGTGGACAAAAGAGTCCTCATCAGTTTTTGTGAGAAAGAAGTGGTGAGTTCCACTCTTGCTGGTGCAAAAGCCAAGTTGATCTTTGTATTAAATTACCTTTGCAGTTAATTCTTACAAGTCCGATAGCAGAAAGTGACAATCACAGTTGTTGGTGACAAGACCAGCACAACCAAGTTACTGCACAAACTGCAGTCACTGATAAAATCTAATAAACACTGCACCAAGAGTGGAAAAGGGAAAGAGGAATAAAAGGACAGGCTCAGTTCTAGCACCATTTACTGCAAGTGTCAGCTGCTGCTTAACATGCTTTGC
Organism: Passer montanus; assembly: GCF_014805655.1. NCBI lineage: Eukaryota > Metazoa > Chordata > Aves > Passeriformes > Passeridae > Passer > Passer montanus. Next base: position 195,254 of record NW_024365937.1, read on the forward strand.
TTTGCATCCTGTCCTTTCCTAGTGGCAAGTTTTGTCTGAACATCACACAATTAAGAAATACATCAAGAAAAGATAAATAGATTAGTTAAACACCCCAGATGTTACTCAGCATGAAATGTATTTTGGATGCCCAGCATCCTTCTGTGCAACATGCCGAAAAGGAGGAATGGTGTCTTTAAAAAGGGCTGCTGTAATACCAGCAAGTTTACTCTAGGAAATAACTGAGTATCAGGAAGATTGATCAGCTTTGGACTGGACTACTACAGCTCCAATTATTCACCTTTCCAGCCTAAATAAGCACTTAACCTCATTGTTCCCACTGGTATTTTGAACAGTGAGGTAGTAGAAATAATTTGTTTCTTTGAACAAACCTAATTGAATAGGGGCAGTTCACAGGTATTAAAAAAATGATTGCTTCACATATTTTTCAATCTGAGAAAGATAATAACCTGTGCTTGAGCTTCCTGAAAGGGAACATGCTGTGCCACATAGCTACATTCTGACTTTGGGTTCCCAGGGAAGCCAACACCTCCTTTTGATCACAGTATTGAATGAGTTTTCTCATGGAAGTTAATAGGGTACATCAGAAAGGGAAGTTTGGTCCTAATTTCGAGTATCACACTGGAAAACAAGCTTTTGAAAATCCTATGTATTATTAAATCTAGTTCATAACCTTCATGTCACCTGGACATCACATACCACAAGTCAGTATTTCAAAACATGTTCCACAGCATGAGACTTAATAATAACACTATGGCTGATTTACTTCATACGCAGCATGTTTCATTAATCTAATGCATTTCAGGGAAATACAAACCTGAATGTGCCAGAGGACAACAAAAGTATCTAGATAGTCCAAGGCATTATTTTTCAGGCTTTCTTCACAAACATCAGTTGTGAGAAAGGTATCAATGTCAGCAACCCCTTGGACTCACACCCCAAGGAATCAATGCTTGCTGCTTCTTTAATGGGTACAAGAAATCCTACAAGAATAGCGCCATGAAATGGAAAATTAGGAAAACAGGCTGTGTTTTGAAGCATACTTTGAAGAGTTTTCTAGCTGTTGCGAAGCACCCATCATTTCAAAGAAGTGTTAAAAAGGCAGCTCTCAATAACCTAAGAGGTTGAAAGAAATATTAATATGATTTTAAATAGGAACATTCCTGCTTACACTAACAGTAATGTTGACTGGGGTCTTTTTTTGAGTCAGTTAAAAAGCATCAACACATTCCAAATCATATCTTTGTACTAACTTGTCCAAACATTACCTTCCTACAATTCCTATTACAATACTGGATATTGCCCTGGCTAAACACTCAATTTCTGATTTATGCCACTTAGCTGCAATTAATTTTTATTTCACCATGAGCAGATGTAGAGACTGGAACTTGGATACAGCAAGGCTTTTCCTCTTTTTTTTCCTTGGAGGAACAACACGCCAGTTAGACTTTAAGATGAAATTAATGCCTACCAGCCTGACATGGGGCAGCACAAAGACACTGCCTGTGACTGTTGTGCCCTATTTTTAGGTGTAAGGAAACAACAAACAGCACTGGATAAATCCAAGACTGTCAGGGTGGGTGCTTCTCCTCTGTTTTGTTCCTGGGAGACAGAAGCTAAGGGAAGTGGAGGCTGCTCACCCAGCAATGATATCCAGCACTGTCATTTTGGTGCTGAGCTGCACAAAATTTTGAAAGTAAATGCACAGCTTACTGATATTTATCATAAAAGGATTTACTCAGTATAGAATCATAGAATATCCTGAGATGGAAGGATCCCACCAGGATTACTGAAGTCCAACTCCTGGCCCTGCACAGGACAACAGATTCATTTTGCATTCTTGCTTTTCACTTAAAGATTCACTGGAGGCAAAGATGGTACATTGCAATAAATAGCTATATTTACTGGAAAAAAAAGATTCCTCTGTCCAAGGATTATGAGGTGTTTAACCTCAATGCTTTACTTTGCCAGAGGGAAGCTATTCCCTATGTTAGTAGATCTGGTTACCAGAAGTGATAAAACATAGCTTTTGGTCATTATTATACTCCAGGATAAGCTAAATCCCTGCAGGATAGAATGAGATATGCATCATATTGTATATTCTCCATTAGAACATACAATACAAACTAAATCCCTGCACAGGAAGAAAATCCTCGTGTTTTCAGAATGTCATTGTCCCAAGAGAGCAATCTGAATTGCTCCTAAATATCAAATTAGCTTTTGCTGTTATATCAGATGTAACACCTATGTGCTTTATCATTTTAACAATCACTCAGACAACAAATCCAGATTAAGTTGCCAAAAAACATTTTTATAATCTTCCCAATTTAATTTTTTCTTATGGTAAGCAGTTTTCCATTATTTTAGTAATGAATTCTTAATTTCTTTAGTAATGAATTCTGAATTTCTTAAACATGCAGCGTTCATTGTACTTGTCTGCACTTAGTTTACTTGTGTACATCTCTAAGGAACAGCACAACCCACAGCAAAATGATGTTCTAGAGGAGACAGAGAATTCTGTTTTCTGGTAAGTTGCTTTTTTAAGGTTTTATTAAAACAAAGAAGAATGCAACTAATTTTCATGTTTTTTCCTGCACATAAAATATCAAGGACTAATCTAAAAGGATTTAATATTTTTAATGTCTAAATTATCAGGGTGAAATTATCTGAAACTAACTGCTATTTCATCCTATTAAAATGTGCAAAATTGCTGCACATTTTCTTAATATTGCACACGACTGTTCTTTTGCTTAAAATTAAGCAAAATGCAACTTAGCAGATCAAAAATCAATCTGCTATTTGGCAACTGTATTACAGATGTCAATTCACATTTTTACAGTTGAGACATAAAGCTTTATAAAAGTTCCCATTTGCTTTTCTTGTTTCTTCTTGTCTACCTCTTCAGTTCCAACTGAGCATCTGCTCTATTTTCACAGCAAATAGGAGTAAATAAGATTGCCTTTCTGTGAGGAAAGCAACTGTAAGGAAGGTGTTAACAATAAAATCATTGTCTGAGTGATTCTTGCTCTTTCTGATTTAAATTCAGCATAGATGTGTAAGCTTTACTGACCTACAGCATACCTACTGGATAAAACCCCATGGAGTGGGGCAAACCCTATATATCCTTAACTAAGCCAGCATTTCACTCACTCCCTTTCTACTATGAAATCAATATTAAACTTTATTAACCTACTCTGCAAGAGTAGCAGGGAGTTTTGACACCTCCCACAGACAAAACTCTGCCTCATGCCAGAGTACAACAGGGAAATATGTTTCCATCAAGGAACCAGAGATGGAAAAGGTCACTGCAATGTATTTACAAACTAAATGTGTGTATTTTCATTTGCAAGTTTATTAACAGTACTGTGAGGAATGTCCTAAGAAGATGAGTTGATGATTTGGACTTGTCTGATTTGGAGAAAAGTAAACTGAGCAGTGACCTCAGGCTCTCCACAGCTTCTTGAGGCAGGGAAGTGGAGAGGTGATCTCTTCTCCCTGGAATCCAGTGCTGGAACAGGCAGGAAGGGTTCAAAGCTGAGCCAGGGGACATTTAGACTGGAGATTTATTTATCTAGAAGGTAGTCAAACACCTGAGCAGACCTTCTTAGGAAGGTACTGATGTCCCAGTCCTGTCAGTACTCAAGAGGCATTTGGACAATGCCCTTAACAAGATGCTTTAACTGGGTCAGCCCTGAATGCGTCAGGTGATCCTTGCAGGTCCCTCCCAACTGAAACAGTCTATTTTATTCTAACCCTGCATAACTTATTATGCTAAAATTAAAATTTCTATAAGTTCATAACATACAGGTAATTTGAAACTGAAATGATCCTATTACAATCATCTCCAAGGCTGGGGGGATTGTTGAGTTTTTCCCCCTCTCCTCTTCCTCACTGCTCCATAGGGATAGTATCCACACATGAGCCCAGGATTTGCTGACCAAGTCTTCAATTTAAGGCTCCTTAGAAACCCATTTTTGCAATACTGAATTCTAATGTCTTTCCTCTTTCATCTTCAACAACTGTTTAAATATTATCAACGACTAGGAAAGCTGGCTCTCTTCCTTTATAGCATCTACTTGGTTCACTTGTCTTCAAACAAATGAAATCATTTTCGCTGTAGGAAAATCTGAGAGCATATGAAGGAGCCAAGGCATACAGAACCTCCAAACACTTTTCTTGTATTCTTCTTTCCCTAAACTTCCCTCCAATGAGTGTAGCCACTTTTAAACAGTGCTCCAAAACTGTCAATAAGAAGACTCCCATCAAGCTTACTTCAACTGAATTCTCCCTTTTTTAAATGGCAAAGTTTATACACAATTTAAAGTATACACTTCTCCAAAAGGTTTAATTGAAGCTATATATATAAATATATATATATATATATTCCTTAGACTTTTGAAGCACTGAAGTCAGGACTATGCAGAGCACTGCCTGGCAAATTAAACAAAAGGCCTGATCTATTAAAGAGAATTTCAAAAAAGCTTAGTAAAATACCACCATGAATCATTATTTGAAAACAAGCCAACAGCTAATTTGGAGCAGACTAATATTATTTCAAGATCTTTCACAAGTCATCTAAAACCATTAGTCTTTTCTCTTTTCTTGGTAATTACAGTGAAATTAATAGACATGTTCTGGGATTTAAATGATGACTAGAGTAGTTTTCAACATTTTTACTGGCAAAAAGTCATTCCTTAGATATATTTTATTTCAAAGCTGGTTTTATTACACTTCCCAGTTGAATGGAGCACTGCAAGGTCCTGGCCGCATCACAACATACACAGAAGAAAACCCCCATCTCATGATACCACCGAGAATGAAAATGTCCAAGAGTGCCTATTTTTATGATGGTATCTCTCCACACAGGCTGAAGTGCATGTTCCTATAGGTATTAAAGACTGACATTAAACTCATGGAAATTTGGCTCTGGAGGAGGGAGACTTGGAGTGTCATAAATGACACTTCAACTGATACATGCTTCAGTTTTCCTTCCTGTGCAGATGTAAGACTTTGTGATTGTAAATCACCAGGGAGTTCAGTTTTGCTCTCAGAAAACCTTCTTCGACTAGAGAGCTTTTCTAAAGATAGATTAAAAGCAGTTACAATTTCTCCAGATTATTCATCTAACCATGGGGACAAACAATAATTTTTTCCTTTCCCCATATTTAATCTCTTGCAGCAAATGAAAATACTGTTACTTCAGATCTTTGTTCTAAATTTAGTTAAATATTTCTCTTCAGTGTTGAACTCCTGTTCCAATATCTGTGAATTTAGTAATTTAGAATGCTGTAACTTTTACGTGATATAAAACAAATATCTATTCAACACAATTAATATATTTTAAAGGATTTAATACGTAATTGCACAAAGAAGGCTCTTTAGCTTTTGGTAGTGCTAATGAAAACTTGTATATATATATAGATATATATATATAAGGCAACATTATCTTCTGGATCTCCTGACATGAAATTTGTTGCTTGCAAAAGCAAGCAAGAAAAAAAAGGAAATATTTACTGAACATTTAATGTTTCCAGTACTGCAGCTAAAAGCCCCAAAAAGCGCTCTAGTATTGAACAGACTATAAAACCGATTTAACATGATCAAAGCTGTTCAGCAAAATGTTTGCGAAAGTTCATCCATTTGACAGAACAAACTAAATATCCTACAAACTGAAAGAGTAACATAAGCATTTTGAGGCAAAGTATCCTATTAACATGCTACAAAATGTGTGAGAAGTGGCAGAAGTGATGCATATCAGCTTTTTCAGTCCAGTACATAAATCTATTTATGATTTTACTAGAAAAGAACCAAAGCACATCCTAATTTGCCAATAGTGAGACTAAGCTCTCTGAAACATCAGCAGAATTTCTACCTGTAACTTCCCTTACCTCCACTGATCTGTCAGTGATACCATCTCATTTTTATTTTGCATTGATAGTCCAGGTTTTAAAAGATTTCTTTATTCAGTAGAATCACACTGCAATTTTTGTGCAGCAAAATCAGTGCCAAATTGCTCGAGTACCTTTTGTATTTCCCTCTGGCACTGTGTTTAGGGGTTTTGTTTTGTTTTGCTGTTCAAGCATCCCTGACCAATTAAAAGCATGGACACAAATTATTATTCACTAGGAGACAAAGACAACACTGAAATTATCAGAAAGGAAGAACAAGTGATTTTAGAAGGAGTTAGAGACAGAAACAATGATGGTAACTCATAAAGAGCTTTCTAAAGATGATGTTGATCATTCTACACTTTCCCCCATCAAAAGGAAGACTCAAAATTTTTATGTAGGAATGTGCAAATCTTTCAAAATCCATCTCTTTAAAGAGTGATGAAAATCAGATCATTGGCCATGCATAGTTTAGACTGTTGTTCTTTGTTGTCTGGTGTTGTCTTATGCACATCTGAACTTCACTACAACCTCCTACTAAATTAAATGTACATGAAATACATCACCAAAATATTCCAACAAACTGACATAATTTTGGATGTTGTGGGTTTTTTCTAAGTGTACATAAATGCTCAGTTTTGTAAGTAATCTGAAACCCCACACCAATCAGTCCTTTTCCAGAACAAGCACAGCTGATACTGGTTTTCTAGTCAATTTAGTACAAAAGAAAGGAGCCACGTTTTTTTTTTATTATTTCCCTCAGCTTTACATCTTTTAAGGACAGCAGTTCAAAGGCCCAGCACATTGCTAGTTATGAGTGAGCTCCTCCATTGTTCAGGGAAAGGTGAGGGATACAGGGTATGGGACTCATCTTCAAGCACACACACAGGACCTGAATTCCCTGAAAATAAAAATGTGTGAAAATGAAGAAGCACAGCTCAAATTAGACTGACATGAAAAATTATTTCAAAGAAAGAAAAAACCCAGTTCATTTGGTCACAGGGAAAACCTGCTTTTCCACATGTGCTCAACAGAGAATCCCACATTTGGACTCAGATAGATGCATGAGATGGCTTCACATTCCTTTACATTTGTCTCAACTATATCAAAATCCCAAGTATGCCATTGGGTTGTTAATGCTTCATAATAAGAACTCCTGTTTTGGCATAGAATAAATGGCTTAAATGAGAACAGAGCCAGAATTTGTATTGTTTCAGGAACTCCTGATCTATAGCATGAACCACAAGATTTGCAACACCCTGAACACTGAATGAAATGAGGGTCACAACTTTGCTTTTTAGTTGCTAAAGGTTGATAAAACATTTCAGAAATCCCACTTCCAGAAACCTGACCTAAAGGTTTCTTCTTAAAGATTTCTATTTTTAATCTTCTTAGGGGAAGGCAGAAAGGCTCCTTTATCAATTTTTAAATCATTATATGCACATGTGTTTTGTACAAAAGACATTAGTATACAATTCACATAAGAAGTGAAAACTAAAATATCTTTTAATGCATCAAGTAAAGGAGAAGCGAACAACTTTCAAAAGAGGATAAAGTGTTAAATAAGCTCAGTGGAAAAATTTTTGTGAACAGTTCATGTTGCTGAAATGACTCTATTTGAAAATATTTTATACATATGTATATGCAAAATCAGCTCTGCAAGCCATGCAGAATGTACTAGATAACAATTATCCTTTTCCTGGAATCAAGCAGGGAACTGTTTCATAACAAAGTCTCGTTATTAAGATTGGTATTTGACAAACATTCCCTTGTTTTTTGGAAAAACAGAAGATTTTATTTTTTTTCCAGTTCTAATCTTTATGCCAAATTACTAGAAGGAAAAATTTAAAATGGGTAAGAGGCAGCTGTAGTGTTCTATCCTCATTTCACAGCTTTTTCATTTCTACAGAGCTTTGTTTTAAAGTATTAAATAAAGTGTAAGTATTCACATATGTCTGCCGTGCTGTTTCAACAGTGTGTGGCACAGAACACTGAGACACAGCAGAAACCAGAGTCCCAGAACCATCACATAAATCTGCAATGCCAAAACACTTTGAAAGAAGGTTTAAATCGAACTGAAAGCAAGATGTATAGTAAGTGTGGATGCTTTACCAGTTTCCTGATGCTGTCTTTTGCCTTCTTTGAATGCAAATTGGTCTAACAAGCAAAAGCTTTGAATCCAGCAATTTAAACTAACTAAGCTTTGGGAGCTAAAACCTCCGAAGTAGGCTGGTGGGGGATGAGGAACAATTCTTAAATTTAATCCAAAGTAAGGATTCTATGGGGCTTTGTCCTGGTTTAGGGCAAGTTTGGGAGATAACCCCCAAAGGGGCTTCTCTACAACAGCAGATTCAATTGCCCCTCCCCCCTCCAACCGGTTCGGGAGAAAATGTCTCCTTGGAGAAAAGTGGAAAGAAACCTGTTTATTAAACAATAGAAACCAAACAATATTAAACAATAAAACTTCTCACTGATCCAAGAAAAGCAAACTCAGAACAGTCCCCTCCCCGGGTTGCAGCTCGGCTCACTCAGTCTCTGATCAGTCTCTCTGGTGCTGGAAATGCTGCTGCCCAGGCCCAGCCAGGGGGGCCACAGGTGGAGCTGCCGGTGCTCTTCTGAGTGTTCAGTGCAGAGCAGGCTTGAACAGGTCCAAGAAAAAAGGAAAAAATCACAATCCGGAGAACTTCTTTGCCTCAGCTAGCTAAAACTAACTAAAAGCAAGAAAAAGGGAAAAAAGGAGCTCTGTCCCGCTGTCTGTCCATCCGCAGACAACACAGTCCAGGAGCAGGAATGTGGAGGAGTGAGAGCAGTCTGAAAACAAACTGCGCGCTTCTTCCCTCCCCTCCTCACTGTCTGGAAGAGAGTCTTAAAGGTGTAAAACTTATTATTCAGTATAAACAGAACAAGACGATTGGGGATAAAAGCGTCATATAGTCAACCCAGGACAGGCTTTAAACAGATTTTATTTTCCTGTTCCAGCTTGAGATGATCACATGACCATGGGGAGATCATCCTTCCAGGCTGTTTTGTTTTTTACCACACATAACTGAGATGCTTTTCAGAACAGTTTTCCTTACTTGTCTGCTTTAGTCAAAAGCATCAACAGTATAGTCTAAAAAAGTAAATAACAGTGGGTGACACAAAGCAGGTTCACCCTGAGCCAAGAGTGCTTGTTTGAATTTATTGGTTTGATACTGTGAAAGTGTAAGCACTGCACACTTGCAGTCTGGAGCATTTTCCTTAGCATCAGCACCAGCAGTTTCTTCACAGCTCCCTGACCTCTTCTGCCCTACCTTTTTTCTCTCAGTTCACAGACCCAAGCTTTCTTAATTTTATCACCAGAGAGATTCCAGCAGAGTTGACATCAAGATTAACAAGCACACAGGTAGCTTTTTACTGGTATTTTCCCACTAAAAACTTCCCGTACATGTCTGAAGGAAGCAATCCAAATTGGCACCAGAGATACCACCACTGTTGTTCCATGCCTTCCTCAATCTTGAGACAATTTCTTAAATGATCTCTGCCACTCCTACTGACATGCATACATTCCTATATGAAGAAGAGGTTTTGAAAAATACCAGGAAAGACTGTAAAAGTTTTCTGGCTTTTTTTAAAATGGTGGTATTTAGTTCTCTTAGAGAATTATGCAACTGTTCACTATTTATTTTATCCTCCTTTCATCCCACTAAGCATGCTACTGGGCTGCACATTTTCACTTTTCCCTAGAGACTCCTAACTCAGTGCTTCCAGTCATTACGGATCAATCTTCATGCTTCTTTCATAGCCTTACTTGGTTGGTTCTTGGTATTTCTACCCACCCTGATGAAGGCTGCTGATGAATACAGAAACAGGTGGCAGCAAAAGAGGGGCAGTAACTACATATCTTCCACGATTTCTAAGACCCCAGGTTTCTTGAGATATTTAAGTGTATTCCAACAAAAACAGATACTTCAGCATGAGCTCTCCAAAGAGGCAGGGTAGGGGAACAAAAAAACCCCATCCAACAGTACTGAAGAGAATTACATGTGCCGTGCTTGTACACAGGTAAATTTAGAAATAGTTGGAAAGCAAATCAAACCCCCAGACAACTGCATTGTGATATGGAGAGATGGCTAGAATTTTCCAGGGTGTGTTTGTGTGGTCAAGGTATTACAGCCACTAAAAAAAAAAAAAGTATGAACATGTTTACATGAGTTGCTTCTTAAATATGTGCACCAAACAATACAAGAAACTTTACTCAAGATCTTCCAACCTCAGAAAAACATCTAAAAATCATTACAACCAAATGTTGACCTCTTTTACCTATTTTTACAATAGAATTTTTTTTTACCACAATCATGCTGCAAAACACCAACCACTAAAAATATTTTATTTTATGCTACAGAATGTTTTCACCAACCTAAAAAAATTAACAGTTGTCCAGCCTCTCAAGATGCAGTGGACAGATGATGTTTGCATGTAATTTAGTTAAACTTCAAAGCTGTACCCTCTACAAAATTCCAGATCCAGCCAGCTTTAAGAGGACAGGACAAGTGTGGCATTATTTCAATCTGTCTTTACTCATTCCAATCTGCAATGATATACCAAAGCCACATTCCTTTAATATTAGGTCACCGACAAATGTTAAGCCTTGGGCTTCAAAACCTGACAAAGCCTGTTGTGCTGAAACAATTGGTTACCTGCCCAGAGCTGTAAGCATCGGTGATACAGTCTGCAAGGACTATTTGCCCTCCTCTATCTAATCACAACTTTTCCTCCTTCTTAAAACGATAACAATATTTGAATGCATTTTTTAAAAAAAGAAGCTAAATTAAATGTACTTTGACTACACACTGAACTTAACTAATGTATTGTATGAGAACCTGCATTTTAAATAACCCTGTTAAAACATGCACTTTTCATAAAGCTGGATGATTTCCAATGAACTTTGTAATAAAAATATGTGTAGAAGAAGCTGCTGTGAAGATTATAAGTTCAAACTGCAATAAAATTAAGAATGTGGAACAATGATCACATTGAAATATCACACACCTAAGTGTTACTCTTCTGTTTACAGGAAGTGACAGAGCACAAAAAAAATAAATACACATTTATCACCCCTCCTTTTTAGCACTGTCAAGGAGCTACACATGAGGCAGTTTGCTTCCTCCTCAGTGCACATCCATCCACCTGCAAGGCTGCATCCAGTTGCTCCCAGTTTTTACCATCTCCCAACATGTCTACACTGACAGTGGCCTCTCTGTGTAATAACTTCACAATGCAATGACAGACTATTGTATTTAGACACATCTTGCTGAGTACTGAAGAGAGAAAAGAAGTCTTTGGTTCCACACTAAGTGACAGTCAGATCAGTATACACTGTCCATTAATGCAGTCATGGGCAGTTTACAGAGTAAAAAGGCATGGAAGCAGTCCAGTAATCATTTGATAGGAATATGCAGGGTATGCTAACAGATAGAGCTGGTTAAATAAGTACAGGTGCTTTAAAGGTTGGATTGTATCTTTGTTTTGACTGCTAGCAGTAAGACAAACCACTTCTCATAAGTCATTATTAATAATTTCTGTACATTTTTGTAGAAGTGTATGGTATGGCAAGGAAGATGAAAAACCAGTGTCATGGCTCAAGAGCCCAATCAGAGCAGTTCAAACAGTTTTTGTATCTGTGAAGCGTGACAGAAAACATTATTTTACCATATCCAGAAGAAATTTTCACTGTTTTTATTTCTAGACTAAATCCAGCAGCCCAGACTATGGATGGAATTTGTTCCCTTCCTCATGACTATGGAATACAGATGAAGTTTAACAACCCTGCTGCACAGGGAGAAAAACAGTGAAATCAGTGCAACCATTCCAACAGTTTGAAAAGTATGACATCCTACAATAGTTCAAATTCCTGCATACCTTTGCATACAAAATTATACAACGTCTTTGCTTGACATTTAAACTAGTATGAGGTGGAAAATACATCTCTGATTATAAGCAGCTCTGACAATTAAGATTTTTTCCATTTGTAAGTGGCATAACCGTAAGGAGAAAGCTGATTTGTGTTCTGTATTATCATCCCTATTTTCATCTGCTTTTATCTTAGGAGAAAAAAGCTTTATTCACTTTGAGTTTTTCCACACTACATGTTTTTCCCAGTCTGATATTTTTAGGAGTTTAAAATTAGCTCAAATATTTCATCAAGACAAAATCATTGTCTTGATGAAATATTTGAGCTAATTGTAACTGACTGACAAACACTTACAGCTCCAAGTTCTTGAATAAGGATGAAGATGCTGCAGAACAGGGAGAAGAGTAGTTTTTAATGCTCCCATGAAAATCCACCCCTTTTAGCCCAACTGCAACTCAAAAAAATAATAATAAACTTGCTTAAAAGCATCAAAGTGTCTTCCTTCCATGGGAATTTGCTTTTTCAGAAATTGCCTCTTAGATTGGCTGATTATGCCCAGACCAGGAGGCTGTAGAAGATTTTTCTTGTGTTTGTTGCTCCCTGAAGCTCTGGAACTCCAAAGCTAACAAATACAAAGAGGCAGGTTCTTATGAAACAGAGAACAGAAAGGACTAAAACCTGGAACAATCCCAAGCACAATTTTGAAGTTTAGCAGATAACCTACACTGAAAAGACACGAGGGAAACCCACTGAACCAGCTGACCTGACAAAGAAAAAACACCCTGTACATTTGAGAACAAAATTGTTGAAAATATTTTTCAACGCATCTTTTTAAGGAAATATGTGTTTTGATTGGACTGTGCAGACATACCAGATCTTTCAGTGTATTCTTAGCTACCTCTATAGTGGTTTGTTTTACACAATAGTGGTGTACCCTGTGTCTTCTAAAAGAGCTAATGAGCTTCCAAACAATCCAAAACAGGAAAAAAAAAAACATCAGTGTTTTTTTTCTCCCAAGAAAGAACTATTTCATTTCAGGAATATCCAAGGAGCCCAACAGAACAAATCTCCTGACTTGGTTTCTGCTGGAAATAATGACTCGGTCATGCACTGAAAATTTATCTGTAAAATCACTGGGAAATAAATTTGGTTCATCTTCCTTTCAGATCTTCTACTTCTGTAAGAAAACAAAATAGTTCAGGGAAAGATTAACCATCCTGAGAACTACGAAATAATGCAACCTGCTTACCTTATCCTGGCTATGTGTTGCTGCACAGGCTGATGCTGGAAATGGTCAGGCCACTGATGGTGAAGGCAGAAGGAGAGGGAGGGCTGAAGACAGCAGGCAGTCTGATAGACAGGGGTGTGTTTTTGGCAAATAGAGGCTGAGTACTCAGTGTGTGGCTGCATGCAGCATGAGGTCATAGGAGATGATGCTGAGCTGCCAACCACTGAATGACATTCTTGCTTGCTATTATGGCTACTTAAAGAATGATGGTATGGACAAGGGTGGCAGCACTGCGACAACATCTGCTGAGTTCTTTGGTTGTCTAAAGGCAGAAAGGATGGTTTGATTGTACCATTTAGCTGCAGGCAGCCATTTGGACTTGGTTTTGTTCTTGGTGTTTCCTTGGATGGGAGCTGTTGGACCATGATGTCTCCATCATTTGCTGCAACAACCCCTGGGCCAGCAGCATTTGACAAGATGCTGCCATTGCTCAGAACCACAGACTCACTGGCATTGCTCATAGCCATGCTCCAAGTTCTCAGTGGACATGTGATGTTCCTGAAGAAACAAATAAAGCACAGTTTAGAGAGCTGCAGTGGTTTTAGATGCTCAACAATAACTTTAAATTAATATGAGTAAAACTGCTCTGAGCTTCACCTTTTGCAACACAGGGAAAAGGGAAAAGAGCCATGCACACTGCCAGGAACGTTTTAAAGTACTTAAATTTGTTCAACAAAATGTTAAGAGTGAAGTTATGTCAATTTTCAGTGATTACACCAAGTCAAATGAATAGAGATTTGTCAGTGTCTGCATCACAGCTAATAAGTAATGGCTGACATGCACAGAAAAAGATCATTGTGCACAAAACTAAGCTATAGCCACTATTTATAAAAACAGATTTTGGTATAAATGATGTCACCATCCATAGCACTGCAATTTACCTGTGTGCTTTGAAAACCTGCAGGAGACACGCCCACATAATAGAGATTATTTAATAACCAATATTTAATAACCAATAATGTGCTGGTTTCAGTAACTTCCTTTCCAATTTCTATTAAAAACTAGGCATATTCATTTTTATAAAGAAATTTTGAAATGCCTTATTTGAGTAAATCAAGCCATTTCAGCACACATATCAAATTTTCTGCATAGTAGATGTGAAAAATGTGTATTTTATTATTGGCTTTTCGCAAGTATTAAAATTAATATTGTATGTGTTATGCTAGAATGTTATTATGCTGTATTAATTTTCTTAAGTAGTGTGTTAAATATAGTTTTAGGTTATAACATAATGTGAAAATATTATGCTGTGTAAGATATTTTTTTAAGAAAGGACTCGCACCAGATAGCAGCCACAGGACACCTAAATCTTTCAGAGAAAGGGAATTTATTGCTCCCTTATTTCACTTATCAGCAGAAAACTAACTTCTTCCCACCTCGCTCAGACAGGAAGACGGCATGAGGATTAAGAGGAAGAAGTTGACAGTAACCAGACAGAATCCTGTGTTTGAATGGAATTTATGCATCATGTATGAGATGTATGAATATGCAACAGGTGATTGTTTTTAAGGGTTAATCCCCTGTTAACGGGTATCCTTCAGGCTTGTGTTGCGCAGAAAAAGGTCCCCAGATGTCTGTGTCTCATATTGTCCTAATCACAATTGTTCAAATATTATTACTCTAATTATATTACTATTTTTATAACCATTTTATTACTATTAAACTTTTAAAATTTTAAAAACAAGTGATTGGCGTTTTTCACAGTAAACTAGGTCTTTAGCAGAAGCTCAAAATGAACTGTTATGAACAGTAAAAAGATAGAATACAACCACATGTTTTTCCCAAATTGACAAAAAATAATCCCAGGATTGAATTACTGCTGATTGAGAAGCTCTTGCTTCTCAGCGACGTATACTCTAAAGGCAGTGCATAATTTAATGTGTCATAAATAAAGGATATTAAAAGATTTTCTCCTAAGGTTTTTCAGGCAATAGGTAGGTAAATGAGAACTATTAACATTGTACAAGTGACTACAGCTCAAGATCAAAACTTGTGTGGGGTGCTTACAGCAGCCAATTTTTCCCATCCTAACTATAACGATATTAGATAAAATATAAGATAAAAAGGTAAATTGGAGATTACTATTTTGATAAATAACATGAAAGGTCAAACACCACACTCAGATAAGAGTTTGCTATCCAATTTACATGACTGTGGGGGAGGGAGGAGAGTAAAGAGCATGAAAAACACTAATTATATGCTACTTAGAATAATAAATCAACACTTGCTGAAAAAACAGAATCAGTTAATTACAACCGCTTTGAATTTTTAATACCATATTTAATTAACGGCATTGCAAGTTCAAATTGCAAGGCTTGCATTACAGACATTGAATTTTGCAGAGAGACACAACAGACATAGATTAAAGCAGACAAGCAAGGAAGTTTCTAACTAATTTTCTTCCCTGATACCTTTGCTGAGTACTCAGAGAGCTAAGCCTGCCCAGACAGTTGAGCTATTTAATTGCCTGAATGCTAATTCTGAGCAAAGTGATTTGCCAGCTGGAATGCTCCTTCTGGCAGCCCTCCGTGTAGCATCTCCCTGAGACACAGCTAAATCCTCCACTTCTGAAACGAAAATTAATCCTGTGCTATTTGTTCTAGATCATGTGCAGAGCCAGATGCCCTAGGAAATCACTTTCATTTAGATACCCACTCAGAACAGGAGAATGTGCTGCTTGACAAGCAAATTTTTCCAGCCTTCAATTCCACGCATTCCTGCTGGGTACCCCCTCTCCTGGCCCAGGAAAGTCAAGCCCAAGGAGGATTTTCTGCTGAGCAGAGAGAGCAAATTCAAGAGGCTGGCTAAACTTCAGTTTGGTCTGAAGAGATATATTAGTTATGTGAAATTCCACCATGTATCAGAGTCTGGTTTTCTCTCACACTGCAGATGACATCAAACCTCAGTGAGAACTGGACCCTGAGGCAGAGAAAGCTCCTCTCCAGGTGTCTGGCAGCATTTTTGGAATTTCTGGCTGCTTATTTTTACATTCACTCACATAAGAGATAGGCTGCACAGTGATACTGTTCCATTTGTTTCTAAGTTAGTTGGACCCATCCATATCATCACTTGAAACTGCTGTACACTTCTCAAAGTTACTGTCTACAGTAATAACTGAACAGAAGAGACAGAGAGACTGCAAATATGTGATATTTCAGGAAGACAGACACACATCCTTTTGCTTTAAAGCCAGGACACTTGCAACATTAATTTTTAGTAGCTGTTTTCAACCACTTCATGAAGGAAACCACACATCTCTGTGCCAAACACAGATGCGCAACCTCATGCCCACAGCAGCTGTGCCCTTCAGAACACTGACAGGGCAATTTTAACTTTTGTCCAGACAGCTCAGCAGCCTCCATTTCATACAATCAAAGATAAACACTTTGTTTTCCATAGATGTAATTAGCTACCTGAGTACCTTTTGTTCAGAAATGTTTTAGAACTACTAAATTTGAAGAAAAGATCCTCAGTACCACAATATATAATTCTGCCTTTGTTCTCCTGTTGAACAAGCAATTCATGAACCATTTCAAACATTAAAATTTTAACAGACAGAGCTAATTAATTATTTTTTCTTAAGCCTTGAGGAACTCTTGAGTTCTGTTCATTTTTATGGACTCTTTTAGAGAGGCAATGCAAGCACCTGCTTGCATTTAAGCTCTTTCAATGGCACATTGAAGCAAGAGTACTTTGCATGCTAAGGTAGCCAACTGATTAAATATTTTATTCAGTCACAGCTATGAAGAACTGGGACTCAAACCAATTCTCTAGAATGTGAGCTGGGCTGTACATTTTAATTTGGTTTGGTAACTTTTCTATTTTGAGTCATTGAATTTGACCAGGCTAATGTCATCTGAGTTTTGTTTCACTCATGCTTGAGGGATTAAAACTTCTGTACTATGGTACTTCATTTATGTCCCTTTTTACAGAAGTGGCTGTAAATCCACTGACAGCAAAACTTCACCTGCAGCTGTCACACCAAAATATATTCTTAACTCTCCATTGCATTTTGTCTCCTCTGCCATAATTGCAGTGACTGGGAACTTAGAGAGATGTAACAATGGCCCAATGAAATAGTTAACTGAGAGTCTTTTCCTTAGAGGATGAATAAATAAGCAAATTAAGTCACAAGTAAAAGCATAGTAAGCTTTTTAATATGACATGGGATGGGAAATCTAAGAACATGCTGACCATGAAAAAAAAAATCTAAAAATAGGAATCTTCGAAAATTTAGTCTTTGAGAATTCTGAATTCTTTCAATGTTGAAGTTTATTTTTGCTGCACGCATCAGACTGCTTTAGGACCTGGCATTCTCCAGTAGAGTGGGGGTTTCAGACTTATAAAAATTTACACCTAAAAGCTCTGAAGCAGTGGACAGGTAGCCTGAATAATAAAGTGGTAGAAAATACAGGTTCTAATGCAGGCAGCCATATTTAATAGAAGATTAAATACAATTAGAAAAAGTGTTAATCTACACGTTTAATACATCCCACGTCTCTAGCTGGACACAGGGTATTTTAAATGTGATCATCTCTGTAGAAATTATGCCAGCTGGACTGCTAAGAGAAGAAAACCAGAATTGTCTTTAATTACTGCACTCTTGATATCAGTAACTGCTCAGAAAGGACTTGAGCCATGCAGCTCAAAACAACTCCTGGAAGAGCATAACATCTGGAATGTACCATGGTCTACTTCATAACAGTAAGTCCCTACATAACATAATCCATCTGTTATTTGTAGAGCTAACAGTGAACACATCTCACCCAGTAGACAAGCATTGCAAGCCCTTCAGGAAATAAAGTAATGCTGTACCACACAAACTATGCGGGATTTGGTGTTCCCCAGCTAGCATGTTCTTTTAAAACTTGGATTAAGTTCACCTGTTCCTTTGGCTGCAACTGAAAGAATTTTTCCTTGATTTAAGTTTCTGAAAAATAAAAAAAAAAAACCAAAAAAAATCCAACTAGACTTAAAAAAAACATTGGTTCAACAAATCCCATCTGGACTCAGAATGCCTTCAGTTGGGAATGATAGAAGTGCAAATCCAGGAGAGAATGACATAGTGGAAATTTAGTATAACCTAATACATTAGTACAGATAATTTATAGATTTTTAGAAGACAACAGAGAACAGCCAAGTGTTGAAGACTGTTTTAACCACACAGGAAAAAAAAGTACCCAAAATCTGTAACTTGCACAAAATTAAAACTAAACTGTTGTAAGACTTTAGATTTTTCATTTAAGGTAGGAAAAAAATTCAAATTTCATTTCAAAGTTATCTACAGCTTTTCAGCTGACTGCATTGCACCACTCAACCAGATGAATCAGCCCAGGCTTTACAGACTTCGCAGACCTGCCAGCTACAAAGCATCATAGTTCTGAGAGAAACACAATGTCCAAAGTAACAAAAATATCTTTCATATTAAAATTCATCTAAACCAGCTGGATTCTAGAAGCAGTGCATTTCTAAAATAAGCACCATTTAACAATCCCAGTGCTAATTGGTAAGGTTCCTTCCAGATGAAATACCATAATGGCCTTGCAGTCCTTTAAGACGCTGAAGTTCTCCAACGTGGCCAACAGTCTTACAGTCTGTAAACTCAGTTAAATACTCTCCAGCCTTCCTCTGCTGTGACAGCCAGTGCAGAGCCACTCTAAAGGAGGATTTGCTCCTCCTTCACATTACCAGAATTCTTTGTATCTTTGCTTTTTCTCTGTGCCCAGAGAAGTAACAGGTGGTGCCTGGTGTTTGATACTGGGGTTCATAGGAGATGTCTACTTATCTATCACTGCAATGGTCTTTAGCAAGTCAAACTGCTTTTTAGTGTTTCATGGTTGTTGATCTCCATTTTGGCTCCCAGCTAGATATTTTTCAAATTCTCCAGGTCTTACTCCAATGCCATCATATGTGGTCCTTGGTTTCTCTCTATACCTCAATTCTTGCTCTTTCATTTCAGTTGTTAACCCCTACGTCTTCCCTGAAAAGCTTTCTCTGCACAAAATACAGGCACTTCCCAGAACAAGCCATCCCTGTGCTCTCCTTTTCTCCTCCCAGGTATTTCAAGTACATTAAATATAAGCATTTCAGCTTCAGGAAGTCTCAAATTCTTATTTCATCAATGAGCAAATTTACCTAATATATTTATTAATGCAGCCATTTCACTTTGTGAATTGGTACAACACAGTTCCTATTTTTGAGAAATGCCATTATGGTCAGTGTGTTTTCTGCACAGTCTATAAATACCCATATTGTCAACTAATGTCACCCTATTAACAAGCAGATTTTCAGCAATCTAAGTCCTTGTTCCATGAGGTAGTAGTTAGCAGACAATTACGAAGCAGAAGAGGCTTGTAGAGGGGGAATTTCCCCTCCTGCAAAGGTTCTGAGAAATAGCTGTCCCTGCCATCCCTCTCCACAGCCTGCAAGGCTTTGAAGCTGTCCTGTCCTGAACCTGAGACTCCATAAGTTCATTTCCTGTGCAGCTCGGGAACTGCAATTCCTGTGTCAGGGAGTTTCCACATGTCACCATGCCAGCAGCACAGCTCACATACAGATGGGCCCTGGCAACCAGTGTTGCCAAACTGGCAAAAGAACCGGCCCACCAGCGACAGCTATGCGGCGAGGGAGCTGGGAAATACTGCAAAGGATGGGAAAACCAGGGTTCTTCAGACCCTCAGAAACAGATTTTCCTTTGCTTTTAAGCTAAAGTTACTTCTGGCACAGAGAATGAAGCAACAGCAGATCATTTCCAGAAATAATTTGCAGGGCTTCAACTACAGAAATCAATGGCAGTGCTTTAACTACAAAGTCTTGTCAAAGTCAAAATTTACAATAGATATAATCAGACTACAGATAGAAGCAACAACAAGGAGATCTGAATTCTCTTCCAGAAGTTTTGTAGGATTCTAAAGTTTTAATTTTAAAAGAGGGAAAAAAAACATATTTATGTAGGGAAAATGGAAGAAAATGTATTAAAGCCCAAAAAAGCTTCAAAACATGGCTCTTTCTGGCTGTAAAAAGAGTTATTTGCATTGACAGTTCCACAGGTTTTTCTTCATTATGCTGTGGGACTAATACTGAAATTATTACAGCTGTAAAGGGACACAAAAGCAACACTTTGAAGTACAGCCCCAGCTATACCTACCATCACCCTGGCTACATAAATGTTATGTAAGAGGTTAGGAAACCTCTCCACCACCTGCTTAGAATCTTTTTGTTTTCTGTCCAAATTTAAAGGCTGTGTTTGAACATAGTAACATAGTAACAAGAATTATTACTAATATTAGCATTTTTCTTCGTATTTTAATAGGCACACTAATGTAATCTTCCTCTACAGTACAATAAAGAAGACAAAGAATCAGTGAGACCGTCAAGGCACATCAGGCAGGTACACACTGGTAGTCACACCTATTTGATAAAACACAGAACATTTTTACATTTGGCTACAGAAAACTTAGCAAAGCACTTCTGCACTATCAGTCCAGCAATAATTTTCTTTGAAAGCTAAACACGGGAGCTGTTTGGTTTCCCCCCCTCCCCGCTTCATTTTCCAAGCGTGAGTGGGTTTTAAGTCTCCCATTCGCTGAGCCGTGCTCTGAAGGTCAAATGATAAACCTCGTAGAGCACTTTCATCACAGCGCATCTGCCCCAAGAGAGCCGGATCTCGAGGCGGGGGAGGGTTTGCTTTCTCACCAGGCTCTTCAGCGCTGGCGGGGTCCTGTGCTAAGCTCCCCTGCATTTCTACCCAGCTGAAAAGTCTCTCACAATCACAGGAGCCCACTTACATTACAGAGTAGCATTGCAGGGTAAATAACGCAATAAATAGGGAGTTTAATCTCCATTCCCGCGCTTTCTGAAGGCACGGCCAGGTCTGAAGCGACCCAACGGGACGCAGCTCTCGCCACTCACCAGCCGCAAATCGGGACAGATGGGCAGGAAGGAGGCGGCAGCCCGCTCTCAATCCAGGTATCCCTCGGCTCCGAGCCCGCTCTCTCCGCAGCCGGAGCCGCTGCCCCGCTCTCCCCAACACTGGCCCCGAGCGGGGAGCGCCGGGAGCCAGGGCCGCCCCTCCCCGCGACAGGTCCGAACTCTGGCAGCGCCCGGCTGCTCCTCCCTGCTCCTGCTGCTGCCGCGGGAGCCCCGGGCCGCTCCCCGCCCTCGCTCCCAGCCCCCTCAGAACGTGTTTGGGCGGCGGGGTCGAGTGGAGCGCTGCCACCTCACTTGCCCGCGCCCACCGGGGCTGTGCGTCAGACTCTCCACTTGGAGATGCCGAGTGGCACTGCCTTAGCACCAGCTTCTGCAAAGGGAAAGAGCCGAGGAAGGCGGGAGACTGAAAACAGCTCCGGGGCTCATTTGGAGTGCTTTTCAAAATCACTTCAGCCCTCATTAGCTCCTGGCAAGGGCTTTCCCCACCCCCCAAGCACCAAGCTCTTACTTCATCCTTTAGCTGTCAGGCCAAATATTGGTGTGTGGCTACAAATCTCCAACAGGTCTCCAGCAACAGAATACCTACTGGGATTTAAGGGCCTTTACCCCACCAGATTTTACGGTATTTGTACCTAAAAAAGCTTCAGCCATAGAGGAGTATTTGAGGACCTGCAGCTCATCTCCACATGCGTCTCAGATAACAATTCTTTGTAAGACTTTATAAAGACAAACATAATTTTTAAAGACTATTACTGTGAAAAACTGAAAATTTCATGGTTCACAACTCAAAATGAAAAAATAGAGATTACCAAAGTCTGGAGAGAGTTAAAACTCCAGTTCTAGGTATTAACGTGGGGAATATGGTACTTGCTCACTTAGCAGAGGTGTTCTATGAGGAGCTTAAAATCCTAGCAGAAGAAGTGCTACAAACAGGTCTCAATCTGTGGTTTACTAGGATATTACGTTTGGGAGCTGACTCCTGGTTTTTCCTCAGCTCTGTGTATCTCAGATAACAAATCTCAGAACTGGCATCTTCCTGGGGCAGATCTTGTGAATCAGTCTCTCTAAATCCAAAGTAGATCACAATTCACAGGCGTCTGACTAGCTTTTAGAAGTGCTCTCCTTATTCTCTATTGAAATACAGGAGCTCTGATTTCAGGGTCAAGTTGAACTGGTTGGAGCAAAACTTATTTCTCATCTATAAACACCTTTACTCTTTGTAAAGCAAAAGATTTAACCAAAGGAAACACTGAAGATCAATTTTCCTTAGTGTGACCTTAGAATTATGCATTCTAATTGTGATACAAGTTTTTACACAAGGCAGCTCTTTCTGCTAATTGGATCTGGTCTTTAACAGGTGGTGAGAAACTCTGCTGCTTCCCCACTTCTAAGGGGAAACTTTTTTTTTTTTGTTAAACCTGTCTTCCTTGACACTGAGCTTAAACTGGGAAATTTCACTGGCATCAGCTGCCATCTACAGCTCCCCCACACCATCAGCATCCCATCTAGAACGTAATTTTTCTAACATTAATGGAGTCTCTAAGAGAAAACTTGTTTTCTATCCAAGGTAGAACCATTCAGTGTTAATGATCTAGGACAGATTTTACGTAAGAAATGTATTTTGCTCAAATCTATTTATTAACCAAAACAGCATTACTACACAGCAGGTAACCATAATACAAAATGAAAGTAGGATGGCAATACAGCATTCACTTTCTGAATATCTAAAACACATAATATAGCCTGGAAGCACCAAAAGAATAATCTCAAAGTTACTTTTCCAAAGTCATACAGCTCAACGTATTTTTGAAAAACATCTATTAATAAAAATATTTCTGAAATGTGTAAATACTACTGTGTATCAGTTCACTGCAGATACTTTGTCCCTTGCATTTGCTAACTAATGCAAAGAAATGACAAGAGGCACATATTTGCCAACTGCTTTTTTATCTAGGAGGAAAAGGACTATAAAAATCTAAAGGATTACAGTCTACTAAGACTCTTAAGATTATATGTACTGCAGAAAATAGTGTTAGTTTCTCAGCACATAAATGTAATGCAGATACTTTGTTCACAAGGGTGACAGTAAAACAAATGTATAATGCATGTTCAGAGATATTCTTAATAAAAAGTATTTGTGGATTTAAATAGTGTATAATATATTTGAATTACAGCCTTGTAGTAGATTATTGTCCTTACAGTATCTGAAAATCAAACTCAACACTAAGTGCTGAGAAACCTTTTCCCCATGGTACACTTAGGCCCTGCAGAGCCTTGTTTGCCCTGGGTCCCCCCAACATATTCCTGGTTTGGACATTTCCATCATCCACCCTTTAACATCCCCTTCTGCATCACTTCTAATGTTGCTACTTATCCCACCTTTCATCTCCAGCAATAGCAGAAAAATGCTGACTTGTTTATTTGCAAGTGATTAAAAAATACAACTGAGCCCTACAGCATATGGAAAGCAGGTCCAGTGAAAAAGGACGGAAGAACTTAAGAGTGACTAAAGGCAGACCAGGAATGTCAGATTTGATCTGTGGAAGCCTTGAGAGGATAAATGAGTTTATCCTATAAAGTATGCTATTCACTGCCTGGAAATGCATCTATGGAGGGAATCTGGAGGACATCTGCACTACTAATTCAGCCTTGGTTTAACTGAAAATGATCCTCAATGCATCAGGAAGCTCTGTCCATAGGTATATGGATCTGCCAATGCATTTTACAAGTACTTTGATTGTTCAGGCAAAGAAAAACTCTTTAACTTAGATATTGTAAGAGATGCTTTGTCTATTTTTCTATCATAAATCATGTTTTTTTTATTGAGATTTTAAAATAACATTTTTCACAGTATACTTAATAAAATCAAATAGTAGTAAAAAGACTAATACATTTCCCAGATTTATGTATACAGTACTTCGGAAAAAGATTATGAAGATAACTGTGGTAGAGACTCAAAGGAGCTGTAGTCTGTGTAAGAAAATGAGCCTAAAAAACTGAAGCTTGTATTTCCAAAGCAGGATAGAGTGTTGTAATGCATCAAGTTTTCTCTCTTCAAACAAGATACAAAGAGCTGCAGTACTTGGCCATGACCCTTTCATAGCCTCTCCTAAACTGAAGACATCAGGCAATGCCACTGAGTGCCAGCCACTTCTCCGATCTCTGTCTGTCCCTGATCAAGGGCTGTGACTAAGCTGCCACCCTTCCACCACAGGAGGTGCAGCTGTACCTTGTACCCTTTCCTGCCTGGATGCCCTCATCTGCTTCTCTGAGCTTAATATGACTTTAATCATAGGCTCTTCTTGTCAGTGTCACTCTTCCAAAGAGAGCTCCAGAAGAAGCTGAAAGACTTTGAACATTGCCTGTTAGTAAGAGAGCCAGTGGAAGTCTTGGGTGTTCTGGGGACAAATGGGTGATGGACTCAGCAAGTGCTCAGGAAAAAAGTGCAGAGTCTTCCAAAATCTTTGAAAGCCAAACAGAAGGCACAAGAGGTACTGTAGAAATTCTGATGAATTGCTAATGAACTGGGGAGAATAAGGGTATATGGAATAAAAGAGCCAATTAGAGGTTAAAATGACAAAATGAGTTCTGCACGTGGCACATGTACTCTGCACATATTTTATTACAGCTACATTGAATTTTTATTACAATTCCTATCCACCTCCAGAATTTCCTGACTGGTGGGTCTTTTTTTCTTGGATGCAAAAGTCTCTGTTGCCTTTTAGATGCCATAGCAAAGTGCTTGCAGTAGGCAATTTACCAAATGCCTTTTAAAATAAACAACATAACAGGAAAAATATTGGTTGTTAGGAACCAACCATTAATTTACTACTTTTCATACTAAAATAGATTATTGTGCAACACTTGAGGTAATACGAATGTAGCAGTGCCTACTTTTAATTACTCAGAGGCACACAGGGCACAGACCAGACACTTCCAGCTTCTAGCAGCACCTGGGACATGCCAGCACTGCACTGAGAAGCTAATTGGGCTGAGTCAGCTGGATCCATCAGAGATTACAAGGTCCAGACTGGCACTGATCTTCACACCTGACAATCTGTAGAGAGATCTAAGAGCCTACACGGTGTTCCCAAGTGTTCTTGGGTCCAGAAACATAAGGCACAGACACAGAGTGGACTGAGACTGCAGCCACGCCAAAGTGAGCTGTCTGCTCCTAAGCATAAACTGAACCTGAAAAGAGAATACCTCTGTCCATAAGGAAATGAAGTTGGAAACTCTCAAAATTGGCATTTGGAAGCCTCTGAACATTGGAATTAATTTACAACCTCTGTTACCCATACAGAGAAGAAAGAAAATATTGCAAATTATAAAAACAAAAGTAGCCAGCAATGAAAATCTGGCATGTCAATCTGTAGGTTTATTTATTTGTGATACAGGATGAAGAAAATGCAGTGACTGAAAATCAAGGTATTAAAATCTGCATCCTCATACACTGGTATTCTTCTATACACTTTATTCTTCCCCTGGAAGTGTAGAAGACAGACCTTCTTATAATTACAGGTCATACTACAAGCAAAACTGATTCAATATTGTGGGAACTCAGCACATCCCTCTGGATGCCCAGAGCTACCGAGAGAACCCTTGGAGGGCTCGGAGGTCTTGGAATGTTGCCAAAAGTGTCTGGTGGCTTGACTTTGACCCTTCTAGGGATGTGTCATCTGTGTATGAGGAAATGAGAAATCCTCAGGTTTGAATGGTGCAGGGATGATATGTTCACAGGGTGAAACATAGATTTGAGAGCATTGTACAGGGGGGTTTGGAATCCTGTACATGGGGGTCAGGAGTCCCAAGATGGAGGTATTTGGGCATGCCCTGTCCTTCTTCTTTCTTCTCCTTGGCATCCATGTTCAGGATGATGCTGGCACGTGTGGATTTGTTCATGGTGAAGTTGCACTTGTTAACAAGGGTGAAAAGTATTGGAAATAAAGGTAAATATATTATACGTAGTTTTCACTATAAAAGACACAGCCGCCCCGTGGGCAGGGCAGAGTGCTTTGGGCTGCCTTGCTGATCAGACCTCGGCTGGGCAGACAGAAAACTTTGTAGATAGGAAATAATAAACACGATTGAAGACCGAAAACTCAAGAGTCCAGACTCGTCCTTCGAAGTGCGGCCTGCCCAGAACCACCTCTCCCTTATTGGGGCAGAGACAAGTAACATCGAACCCCGATACAGTATCATCATATACCTATGGCAGAAGCCTTAAGTACACTTACAGACTCCTCTACTTACAGACTGCTGCCTCCACAAAGATGAAACATTGTCTGATCAATAGAGGACATGAAGTAAATTGACAGTCCTTCTCCAGCTTCCACTCATCTAGACTTTATCACAAAATCTTTCATAATGGATAACCTGGAGAAAGGCTGAGAATTGAGTGAGTTTACAGGCTGAAAAATCTTTAGACCTTGCAAAGCAGTCTTTCTGCAGCACTAGTGACAGGGGAGAAGTCCAGACATGCTCACTGTTCATGCTCTATTCCTTGTGGTTGTTTTTTGGGCTTTGGTTTGTTTGCTTGTTTTGGGGTTAAGATATGCAAAGGACATCTGGCTTGGATTTGAAAATTTAAACTCCACACACTACATTCAATAAACCAGATACCAACATATTCTTTTTAATATGCTGGAAACTGGGCACTTAAGGCCACATCAGCTTAAATAACACTGGAAGTCAAAGCACAGAAATAAATTTCTGGGGGTGAAGAGGGTCTTTCATTGTCCATGAAGTGCCTAGAACAATGTCTTCTCAGTCCCTAGTGTAATGAAAAAGTTAGTTCAGTATGATTCTGCAAACAAATACAGCCTGATTCTAAACTATTTCCTTTATTGATTTTTGGCCTTTATTGATTTAAGAAGTTCTCAAAGAATGATAATGACATTTTACAGCCTTGCCTCTTCTCCCAACTGTAACAAGTCACTGTCAGCATTTCCCTAACTTTTTTTCATTGAGATTCTGAGATTTTACATGTGAAGGCTGAGTTTTATGACATATAAGACTACCTTGTTTTATCTACTTACAGAACAGAAATACTAATATAGATTTAATGACTTTTTTTTTGGTGGACATCTAACAGACATAAACCTTTTACTCTCCATGTTTCCAAACCACATGTACTGAAATGCATATTTGAGGTTCCACAGTAACTCAAGTCCCACATCACACAAAAAGCCTTGAAAAGCGATTAAGTTTTAAAATTCCCCACATTGGATGAAATTATTTGTGTATTAACTGTGTAAAGTTGTGTATTAACTGTGAAAAACAGAAGAAAACATTAGATTTAATTCTCTGAAAAAAAGCTTTAATATGGAAAGTTTATTAAATAGTTTTATTAGCATCTCAAATAGTTTTCAGATACTAATATGAAGAAAACTTGTAAAAAAAACCAAATAAATCTGAAAGCAGAATTGAATATCTATATTTTTGATTTATCTACAGCTTACAATGTTTTACAGGAGCTTTTAATAGCTTGTCTTCAGCTGTAAAAGTTTCATTCTCTAAACAGAGTTTCATTCTCTCAACAGCTCCAATAGTAAGTTGCATTAAAATGCAGCTGCATAAACATGTTTACACACAGTTATATTTTCTCATTCACATTCCTTTCTCACAGGTGTACTTTTTCCACTATGAAGTAACTAAACTTAAATGTATCTTATGTAAGTGCACACATGTATAATGTCACTGGTAAAACAGTCCAGACTGACTAGGGGGAAAAACTAACAGAATGCTTTATCCGAACATAAAATAAACAAGTGACATAAAAGCAGTAATTCTACCCCTTGTACAACACCAGCACTTAAATTACAACCACCAGCATGATGGCAGTGAAAGCGACTATTGCAGTGTAATTCTTTTTCCATGGCAGGAAAAATGTATTTTACTAATATTGTTTTAATAACCACACATTAACTTGTCTGTAATCAAAGAAATAACAAAGAACTGTATTTGTCCCATCATTTAGAGAAATTCATATGGCAACAGTCCAGAAACCACAAGTACCACTATTTCCATTTCAGTTAGGGAAGCAAAGGAAATGTCACTTTTTTCAGATTCATATTCTTAGTTCAGGAAACAGAAAAGTCTTGCAATGTATGGGATTCTTTCAAAAGATATCAATTATTTTTAAGATAGGGACAACTGTTTTGAAATTAATTTAGGGAAACTAAAAAGGTAACATCCATATTTAACACAACTGCATAAGTATTGCCATATAATGCTTATGCAATATTAACAGCTGTGTGCAAAATAAACTTTTATGTTGCAGATATCACATTCATTTTGCTGTTCACTTCATTCACTTACAGAGCTAAGTAGAAGGTTCTTGCTATTAATTTAAGAGTAAACCAGGTAACAATGGCAATTCTGAAATATTTCTAAAACATTTCTTGTACCTATTGCATGTTCAACCTTCAGCGTAGCCTAGCTCCCTTGGCTTAGTAAAACTAACAGGAGAGGAAATCCCTAGCAGCCTTTTTGTTATTTTTTAAGATTTTCAAAATTAGCTGCCAAAACCTTCAAACAATACATAAAAGAGCTCCCCCTCCCTTTGTGCTCAACCAATATCACACCTTCACCTTTCTTCATTAGGAAAGTGGAATAAGCACCAGAGCTAATATTTTTTTTTCCCCAGAAAAAAAAAAAAAAGAGATCTAAGTGTTTGGAGTAAATAAGCATTGCCAGAGCCCAGAGAGGACCTTTTATTTGAAGTGAGCTTTACTTACACACTAAGGAAGGCCTGACAGACAAGGCAGGAGAAAATGGTGTTTGAGCACAACCTCAGTATTTGCTCACCAGGCTGCTTGCCTGCCACAGGCTTACCCAAACACAGCCCCTGCAATGTGAAGTCAATCTTTTCTGGCTGTCTCCTAGCAAACAGACGTGAGCCTGGGAATTCCTCATACATTCAGATAAATCAAGAACTTGACTGTTCAGAGTCTCAGCCTCTGTGGCTTTAGAAGGAGATGTCAGAGTTTTGCAGAAGCCCCTGATTTCACACTACTTAGACTAAAATACAGTTATTGCCAATTATGCCAGTCACATAATTTCCAAAACTATTCACCAAGTTCGATATGCTTCCATTTGATCTGCTACTCTATGGGAAAAACCTTGAGACAAGTCTAAACTACCAAACACCTACGTAACATTCCCCTATGGATTCTTCTATGCTATCTCTATTCCTTTTGTATTATGACCAAGGGTTGTGAGGCGTGTCTTCTCAAAAAACTGATCTGGCGTTTCCTACTGTGCACAGGTTCCCTGGAGCCGTGCAGTTCTGACTGTACAGTACAAAACTTGTGTTGTCAGTACAAAACTGCAATTGCAAACCTTCTTGATCAATGCTTGACTCAAAAAAATCCTTTAGAAAAGCACAAGGTACAGAAACATTGCATTACAGTTGTAATACAAACCCACATAAATTACTTCTCTGCATGAGGTCCATTTAACAGACCAGATTTTTATGCAGAAGATGACCTAGTATTGACCACAATATCTAAGGTGACGTACTTGAGTGCTTTTCAAGCTTAAGGGTACCTCTTGAGATTTACATTCAATAAATACAGCTGGATACCTACTTAAAGATGGAGGTACCATCTTCTCTTCAAGAGAATACTTTGTCTAGATTACTTTATACATTCTGTGATGTATGTAGAAATTCAGTCAGACAATATTGATTTTACCATTTTATCAAATTACTGAACAGGCTACACATGCTCAGTTTCAAGGAGATTCTTTGGAACAGGATTTGGTTCTCTACTGTCTAGTATCAGCTCTTCACACAAGAATTAAGGAATCTAAAGAGGCTCAGCTGCTGAAATGTATTTAGGAGTACAGTATCTTTCCATACCCAGGATTTGAGGATCAGGATTCTGAAGCAGCAAGACTCATAGCAGTCTGCAAAGGAAGCCAGGCTATGAGAATTGAGAGAACACTAGTCAGTGTTGGTCATTAGAGACTACAACTATGCAGTTGGCTTTTTTTTTTATAACCTGGCAAAGAGGAGTGCCTGAGTATATGCCAGCAGTACCACAGCTGTACAAAGTTAACACCAGCAAAGCACCTCCATATCAGACATGGAGACAAGGAAACAGCAGCTGTGGAAGATTCCCGGCAGCCTCAGGCAGCAGCAGCTGCACAGCCGTTCCATGGCTCCAAGGGAAATTTGGTCCCTTTGCAATTCACTCCTTTCCAGCTCCCTCAATTGCACCACGTACTTGTTCCAGGGCACGGGCATTGGCAATTTTAATGAAATTGAGAAACCTGTTAACTACCAATCCACTGAACCTTTATAGCAAGTGTTCAGATATTAAAACTGAATATTCTTTTTATAATTTTAAATCTTACTTCACAGAACAGCCTTGTTTAGTCTACAGATTTAAGAGTCACTGGCAGATATCATTTTAAAGAGCAATGCACGCAAAATGTACTGACCTTCCCAGCAAGAACTCACAGCCCAGCTACTAAAAAAAAAGACCAGCCTCAGTAAGGTTGCTTCATTTGTCAAAAGATATTAATCTTTGCATATACCCTTTCCAAAACAAGTACAACTCTACTAGCAAAAAAAAAAAAAAAAAAATCTTTCTCAAAGAGCTTACTTTAGAAACAATGCCAAAAATAATCTAACCTTGAGGGAACCATCCCACTGAATTTCGCATGACTTGTTCTTCATACTTGTATGACACATCCATGTTTTTCCTCACAGTGGACAAAAAAAACTATCACATGATCTGGTCACAGTACTCAAAGGTACACAGAGTTGCTGCTACGCATTAGAAGAGACTGTAATACCAGCCAGCATTCCTTCCACCTTTCCAGTACAGCTGAGTGTCAGTTGCTGGGCAGGACCAACACTTTGTGCACGGTGAATGACTCTGAGCTCCTTGGTTACTGGCACAGTATAAACCAGGGGTGAGAGCAAACTGCTCACACATATCAAGGGGAAGTGGGCTGGGAGGAAGGGAGAGAAAGAAACCTGGAATGCTTGGCCCAGGGTCAGAGGAAAAAGAATTTCAGAGCTAGGTGGCAATTTTAAGAGGTAAGCGCCTATTATGCAAACATGTGCTTATCATGTTCACCCACACACTTCCTCTTCAGAGATTAGTTTTAATCCCAAAAAATTTTCTAAATTCAACTCCCCACATGCTTGCACAAGCTTGTTTGCTGGCTTGAGCATGGTGGCTACAGCAAGTAAGGATAACCAGATGGGGGCAATGCTTTTCTTTCAGTGGCACTGATGATTTAGGCTCACTTATGAGAACATATGTGTATAATGTGTTTATTAGAGTACAAAGTGCAAAAGCAACAGGCTTTACAGGACTAAAAAGAAACGTTTTAAAAATGCTTAAGAAAAAGCATGCAGTATATAGAACATAACTAAAAAGGCAGATATGCAAATCATAGGGATAAGCATTATGCACAACCTCTGCCTCTGATTTTTCTGTACAAAACGTTATTGCTGAACTAGTTTTGAATTCTCACAAAATAACTAAGCACAAACAAAGGGCTGTGTTCAAAACACAAACTGAAATTCCAGTTCCCTACATAAAGGACTTTCATTAGGACAAGATGGAAAACAAGTCAGTGATTAGCACTTGTTGCGGTGTGCTGTCATGGTGTGCCTCAGTTCCCTTAGTTTCTCCCTAAAGTTTCCTTCCCCAGGTGGGCTGTCAATCACCTCTCTTTTCCCCACCCTTGATCCCTGCTGGGCAGAAATTCCAAGGAGAGCGTTGAGTGATTGGCAGGTTCAAAAGATGCTCTCCACCCCCTGGGGCGCCACTGGCCCACCCATGTGTCCCTCTCACCTGAGATCCGCTCCCCCCATACCTGCTTGGTGCTCCCTGTGTTCTCTCCCCTGCCCCTCTCCCCAGGTTAAAGGGCAAGCAGACCACACGGTCGGGAGGTCTGTTGGAGCTGTTGCAGGATTCAGAGGCCATGTGACCCAAAATAAAAACTCTGGATTAAAAACTCTCCATCAGGACGCACTCCTTCTTCACCTCACCTCAAGGGTTTCTCCAGCTCAGGAAGGCCTGAGGAATGACCCTCACATCAACAGCAAGCTCCAGCCACAAGCACTGGAGCTCAGGACGTGCCCGGACTTTCCCCCACGTGCCCAGCTGTGACCACAGGTACTGAATAGTGTCTCTGGGGAGAGACACACAGGTGCAGCTATTTGGTTCAGCAGCTGGGACCAGGCAGACCAAGGCAGTCCCATTCAGTAAAATTGGTAAACTCCAATAAGTATTCTAATTCAATACTAAAACATAGTGGGGTACAATTGGCAAAGGCACTGATGGGCATTTTCCCATGTTCCTTGTTGAATGACTGCACTTCTTCTTTCAGAAAAAGTCAACAGTTCAAAAACATCATTATCTGCTATGACTTTCCTCACAAGTGCTGCAGTACTGAGCTCCTTGCACAGCCACTGTAAACACTGAGCAAGAACATCAATGCTCTTCAGATTATCAGCCTGAGAGCAGTCAGGTTTCTTGTGCACAGAACACACCACAAAGATTCCACAGCCATCGGGAGCTAGTTTCCAGGTAAACATATGAGTGACGGCAGATAAACCTGTATTCCATTAAAATGGCAGCAGTGAAAAGCTTTAGAAGGAGATAATTCAAGGAAAACTCTGCTGTACATTACTGATTCTGCACAGTACTTCACAAAAGCCTCATGATTATAAAAATAAAATAACAGGTTCCGTTAAATTTCCTATGCTCACTCCTCCTTATATTTAAAGGTGGAAAGAAATATTTCCCTCAGGGAAGGGGGGCCCAGTTCATAATTTCTGGGTTACACCCATTACTATTAGCTGCAGAATGAAATTATTAGTGACAGGTTCACTAAATTACCTCTTTACAGAGGTCACTGGAGCTTCCTAGAAACCTAAAACTGCCACTGTAAATTTAGCTAATAACAACTGAGTTTTTGAAACCAACTAAATTAGAGGTAAACATAATAAAGAACCTGCTTTAATACCCTAATCCAGTCATGCAGTGTAGTACAATACATTTTCGTTTCTCCACTTTGAAGTTATAAACTGAGAAATAGAAGAGTTTTGGCATGCACCACTATTACATCAACATTTTATATCCACAGATGTGGATGTAGAATTTCTATTGATTTTAAATATGCTCATTTCTCTTTGAACTATAACGCAAATCAAGAATAATTTTTCTGGCAAGTACACAAACCATAGCTTGATTAGCATATTTAAAGTAAGATTATACAGAGGCTTAAAATAGGATTAAAAAAAGCTTTCACCACGTAAAATTTTATTATGAAATGAATCAATTTTGCAATGTCAAGCATCTGAAAAAAAAAGAAACCACATGTACAAAAACCTTACTTTCATTCTATGTTTATTAGCACCATTTCTCAATTATTGATGAAGCACCTTAAACAGAAATTGTGCACCACTTTACACTTAGGTCTGCTTAATCTTCCAAGACAGTTCGTAAACTCTGTGCTCTGTTTCAGGTAAAGTACATACAGAGTCCTCAAAGTCCAGTCTGTGTTTCCACCTTCCAAGGAAGTGACCTCACCACCAGATTATAAAGTCCTGTTTCTCTTACTGGTGCTCTCTGTTGCTCTGGTCCTGTAAATTTTGCACACCTAGGAATATAAAGGATGCTCTTCATCCCAATCCAGTAAAGAGCTGAGGAGTGAAGAGTCCACTACTTGGTGAGAAACCTCAGCTTGAAATCCTTCAGCTGCATTTCAGTATTAAATCCAAGTCTTCCCTTTCTCAAGGTTATCACACAGCTGCCCAGCAATTATATCCCAGCTTTGCAGGGCATATGCAGACACTGGTGTGGTGCTGGGACACTGGGGCGCTGGCAGGAGCAGCACTGGGCAGAGCTCTACTCCCCAGGATACCAGTTTGCCTGGCTGCCAGGGCCACAGAGTGACTGGATGTCACATTTGCTTACACTAAGCTCTCCACCCCTCCCACAGGCAATGAAAGCCTTCATCTCTGCTGTTTCTCCCAACTTCTGATCTACTTTGTCAGAGGTTACTTCAAGAACTCCCAGAAGTAATGCCATTCCAACCTAGCCAAAGCCATTTTAAAATGTCTGTTTTTACACAGTGTAAAATAAACACCTTGAATTCTGCTGGTTCATAAAGA
The DNA here is from genome assembly GCF_014805655.1 of Passer montanus. NCBI lineage: Eukaryota > Metazoa > Chordata > Aves > Passeriformes > Passeridae > Passer > Passer montanus. The sequence goes on from NW_024365937.1 coordinate 229,396, forward strand.
ATTGATAGGTAAAATGGGCCTATAACTGAATTACTGGGAAAGAAATGGAACATCCATGAAATAGTCCTGATAAGTCTTACACCAAATGAGGGTCACCTGTCACAACTGAGCCCTGTTCATTACTATTGAACAGAAACCTAACAGAGTTCTTATAGTCTCACAAGCCTTAAATAGATGTAAAACATGCTCTGTTATGATTTATTTTATCAGTGGAACACTACTGTGCAAAGATCATAGAATCCTACTGACCCTGAGTTCCATATGAGTTCCACGGAACTATTACCAAAATTCCACAGTTGCCACAGACCTTGAATCTGAAGAAGACTGATACTGATTTTAAATTAAGAGACTAACCTACCATAGAGTGCAAGTTTATTGGTCAAAATCCAGTTTACTATTAATTTGGTTCTCTTTGTAATTCCTTTTTTCTGCTTACTATTGTAAGGGGTTTTGTTTTAATAACTAATATATCTCATGCAGCAACTAGACATGCCCATAACAGATAAAGACGCAAAAGGCTGGAAAAAGAGCTTGATTAATCAACTCTAAGATTCAGTATTACCTTTTGTATAGGACGTATCTGATTCTGAACAAAGAAAGCAAACATGCTCCGTGCTGTGCTAGTCTCTGCATCTTTGTGGTAGAGAGTACGGTTGTATTATTCCACTTCCTCTTGGCACTGGGTGTCTAAATTGAAAAAAATTACCACATTCTCCAGTGTCTAGGTTGGGCAAATGACCTCACAGGAATAAGAATTTCTTTGCATTGCTTTAATTCAGAATTTGCAGAATACTCTCAGTAAGAATAAGCCAAGAAAGGACAGGCATTTAAATACTGAAATGTTTCTCATCCTGCTAAAGAAACTTAGCGGTAACAGTATTAATTTAAGTAGGGTAACCGAAATGCTGAGAAAATTTGCAAGGAAACCGAGGCACTGAAGTCTTGGAGTGGTCTAAACTATCTCCAAATATTAATTCATATTGTATTTCAGGAGTCCAGCACCTTTTGCAGAGCAACTTCTGCTAATCTTCAGGTATTAGGTGATCTAAAATTCAACAAACTCTGTCAGGGGCTGTGCTGAATTATCTGGAAACTGTAAAAATCAGAATTATAGGAAGGGACATGAAAAAAATATTATTAAAACACAACAGTGATGGTAAAGCTTGACAACTTTGCAATAGAACTAACTGGAAACCTGCCTTTTATGAAGACCCATACAACCTGAAGCAAGCTGAGTGAGAGCTAAGAGCCCTGAGGCATCAGATAAAGCTACCCAAGCAGTCTCCTATCTGTGGAGGTTAAACTCTATTTCCTTCTACAATGAAATGCACAATTTTTTGTTTTAGCTTTTAAATTAATGAAAAATAGAAATCAAATTTCAAAACACTTCTTTCCAAAAGTACAGTTCTCTTTATCCAGACAACTCTATATAGTCTCTTTCTGAAAAATACAGCATTGCTCAAAATTAAATTTAAGTATTATTTGGAGTTGTCTTGCATAAACACAAGCCAAATATCAGCTTAAGTTACTATAATGGTCCTTATATAGGCTCATAAGTCAGTCACATGGCAAATTCTGGCAGAAACAGACTTCAGTCTTTGGACACGTTTAGGTATTTGAACATGGTGCCAAAAATCTCCCAAAGATAACTGAAAAACACTAGGCAAACTGGTTTTAATATCCAAAGAGTTACTCCAGCTCAAATGAACTTATCAAGAATACATTTTTCTTGCTATGCAGATAACAGATTAATATTTCTGCTCAATATCAAACAGCTGTTGAAAACAACAGATGCTGAAAACTCTCTAAGAGATTCTATAAAAAATCTTTTATAGAGCAAATTACTTTGCAACCTAAACACCATAGTTCCTATAATTAAATCAATTTCTATGCCATGGTATTAATTTTAGTTTACTTTGTATATTCATTCAACCTACAGCCCCTGAGCTTTATATTTAAGAAGTTCTCATCCCAGCAGTTGTCTTCCATAAAGAGCCCCGGTCCCTTAACAGTGCTAGTATTTGCTCAGTGAAATATTAGTTCCTGCAACCTGTCAGAAAGGGACCAAACAACAACACACTCTGGTCTGACCAAAAAAACCCCAAAAATCTAAACCAAAACCAACAAAAAACGTAAAGAAGAACAAAAAGAACACAGTTCCAAAACTGGGTGTTTTATTCTACACAGACGATTCCTGCTGATTCTGTATTCCAAAGTTAAAAATTGTAACATTTCACCAATTTACCAAAAAGCTTGTGTTTTTTTCACCCAAGGCTTAAGCCAAATGTGTCTCAGCACTGGATCCCAAATTTTAATTTCCTTCTACTTCTGCTATTGTTATGCCAGCACTTCTAAATATTTACCCTTCCCAGATTCCTAAAATGGAAGAAGTCAGGGCTCTTTTGTAGTGCAGATGATTTGCACAGACCCCAAGTAGTGGAGAAATTCTCACGCTTTCATAAGAGGGAACTGGATTTAGGTGACACTTTGCTCCTGACAGGGGAAAGTAATCTTTAATAAATTTAAATTGAAGGGTCTTTCCAACATAGAGGGATTATGTAGACCTTCCCTATGTACAATCATAAACATTAAAGGTATTAGGAAACATTCCTTAGAGAACTGCAGATGTACATTTTCCATAAACTGTAGATGTGATTAAACTGCATCTAAAGCTGGAAATGTTTAGTACGACTTAAAAATTACTTTTCTGTATATGTCACTTCAGTTTATCTTCTGAAAATTTAAACTGTCATTATAGATAAGGATTCAGTAAAAGCTTAATCAAAAATGTGAAGGCAGTACCAACAAAACGCAAGCATAAACAACATGAAAAAGAAAAACGCATTTCTATGCCTACTGAATCTTTTGGAGTCTTCATAGGAGCAACTGAGTCCTTGATATCAAAGAGGGAAATCAGGTTGGTCTTTGCTGGCATCACACATTCAGGAAAATGACCTACAAGAGAATTGCTCCATATACTGTTTATTTATTAAATCAACCCCATAGTCTAGAAAGTCATGCTACAGTAAATCTAATGGAGATGTAAACATGTAAGATACTACACACAGTCATCTGAGACAAACGCAGTTTTCCTACTTTTGTAAGCACATACTGAGTTTATCCTCCTACTTAACAGAAATCTGTTGCTAAGGATGGACAGAAGATTATTTAAAACTTGCTAAAGCCATTGATCATGCCATTTTAGCTGAAGCTGTGAATAAATGTATCAACATATTATATTATCCTTTATTTTGAAGTTGTCAAATTACGCACTCTAACTAAAGAATATCCTTCCAGAAAATCTTTGTGAGCACTGAGCCTCTTGTTATCAAAGTAAACATTTCTTAATTCGTCTATTCCATCTAATAAAGTTGGATTTTTCCCCCTTATGGATGTTGAAAACTTGGGGGATAAGAATCTTAACGAGATCATTATTTCCACATATTACAGAATTCCTTAAGAATCCATACAAGTGCATTAGTAACGGACAGAAGAATATAAAGAAACTTAAAAGAAAAGTGGTTTTGCACAGTGAGGAGCTACAGTTTCTCAATACTGGACTCAGAACACATGGGCAAATCAAAAAAGGAGGGAAGAAATCAGAGGCTGTTCCAATCTGCTTTTCAGTCTAAAGTGGCAAAATAACCAAGTCATAATTTTTTAAAAACAGGATTAAAAATATTTCAAAGGAATGGCTGTTAGTGCCAAACCCACTTCACACAGTTCCACTAGTCTATCAAAAGCAATCTCTCCTTATACTCCTGGTACTGCACCATTCCTCCTCACTTCACATGGACCTTTGCTTCTTTCTCATCTCCTGCTTCTGTTTTTATCTCTTCTGGTCCTGAATTTCCCTAATTACAAAGCCTTCAAAATCAGAAGAATCAGAAACTTAGATGAATAATTTCTAGAAGCAGCAGTCTAGATAGGGAAGAGGAAATCTGCCTCTGTCCTGCAGGAAATCTCCCTGTGTAGAATACCAGTCTGCATAAAGACCACTTATCACTGCAAGCAGTTTAGATGTGCAGGACAGTTTGAAGAAATAAACAAGGAGCTGCTGTAGGACACAGGTTCCACAGACCCCATTAACCAGTTTCATCTTTTATTCATTGCAGTGACCTGTACTGTACCTGCATCTCACAAAACACTCAAGTGCCAGTCAACATAATGCTGCTTTATGAGCATTCCTTGAGCTCTCCAATTTAGGGTAAGATTATTTTCAAGCTATAACCCCAAAGGGAAAGAGCTGCAAAACAAAATCTGAAGTTTTGTTCATGAGACTAGGGAGAAACTGTAATATTCAAAGTCTTCATTAAAATGACTTTGTTTTTACAGACTGACTTCAACAAAATACTTCAGAAAATCCTTTCTAAATGGTTTTAACTTAACTGGCAAGTTACAATACAGTTACATTTCACCAATTTCAGATCAAGCCAGGCAACTACTTTAAATTCTCAAAAGACCACTGAACAAGCAATAGTTACTTATCATACAAGTTCCTATCTTTAGCAAATATTAAAACCCAGTGCTGGAACTTTAAACTCTTAAATAGAACTTTAGAAATAACAGTGGATATTAACAAATTGCAGTCACTCATTTTTCTTTACTTTTTTACTTTATACTCTTTTAGGTATAACAGTTGCTTTAGAAGTCATAAAAAAAATAATTATTTACCTCTCCCATTTAAAACTCATAGCTGAACAGTTAGAGTTTCATGCATTAAGTAACACAGCTGCTGGCTTCAAAACCAGTAATTATGAGAAAATTTTAAGCTGAAAAAAAGGCTAAGCTTTTCATACTCTCCCAACTGCAGAAACCAAAGGTTTAACACTACCGAGGATTGGACCAAACTTTTTTATACTCTTTATTCTGCCTTTCCTTTTTATCTGACTTAAAAGGTATGCTTTTCCCAAAACCGCATTAAAAGCAGAGAGGTAAGACAGCTAGCTGAACTGGAAACTATAATAGCATTAAAGTTACATAGATATGCAGCAAATAAATACATTGCTAACACTAACTAGCACGGTAAGAGTCCTATTTTCAGCTGGAAAACCAGTTTTAACCTGCTCCTTAAAGGTAAATTTGCAAAGGAAGAACAGTCTTAAAATGGGAAATATTTAGAGAGTTAGCAGTTCTGTGTACATAATAAATAACATCCAGACAACAGGCCACAGATATAATCCTTTCCAAACAGTGTGCTATTCTCAGGAATCTTGCCCTCTGCAATGCAGAATGTATGATACCAACTCTGGAGAGCAAAGGCAAAGGGGAAGAGGAGAAAAAAAGGCACCTAGAAAGAAGCAGCCCAATTTTAGGTGGGATGATAACACGCTGAAAGCTGCTGCATAAGGAGAAAAAGCAATTTTAATCAGCTCTTTGTTACTCTTCAATAGAAGATTTTAATGAAAATTAAAATAAAGGACTCTGAAAAAAATCCAAACTCAAGCTACATAAAAAAAGAGAACATGTTCACAAGAAGAGATGCAAATACTTATTTCCCTTTCTTCTAATCATCAATGCAGACCATGACATTCTAGGTCCGTATATTCTATAACCTAAATCTCCATCGATGATCCTCACTAAAAGCAAGTCACTTTCTGGTTCTGGATTAGTAACCTTGAACACAAGTGAGCTGACAACTACAACAGCACCTTCCCAATACAGCAGAATTAAAATAATGAACTTCCCAGAGCCTGCACAAAGCAACCCCATCCTTCCATACCCAGCCATGAGTGTGACTATTGAGAACCAGCTGACTGCACACAGACTGAAGTCTCTGATCAAACTCCGGCTCATGTGTTACATTTTATGTACCTCAGGCAAGTGAAAAACTTCATTAGAACATTCCAAACAGGTTTCCAGGAGCAGCAGCACACTGAATTAGGGGCTAAAGGAAGAGGAGTTGTCAGTTCTAAGTGTACCAGAAAGAAAAACAGGAACACATTTCCTGGTGCTTTTAAATTACACCTCAAGAGCTTTTGTTACGAATAGCTGCTCTGAGTTGTGAAAACTGCAACCTTGGAGGGCAAAAGTCAAAGAAACCCTACTGGTTTTCCCTGGATTACTCACAGAATTAATAAGATCATTTGGAAGGCAGCCTTGAGGTTATCTGAAATCTCCTGTCACGTGCCCACAGCAAACTTTTTCAATATTTCTGCTTGCAGCTCTTCAATGAACTGCAGCACTGAAGCAGAAATCCTCTTGCCTGCTAGCAGGTCGTACTGAAATGCAATTTGGCCACCCACGTGTTTTGTGTTTCCAACAGCAAAGTTACCAAAAAAAAAAAAAAAACCCAAACCAAAAAAACAGCTAAGTCTTCAGCAGTTTTCCACTATATGATTCAGAAATGGCTTTTTCAAGCATTTAGTGCAGGTACCATTGAAAAAATAAGTGTCAAAACTTATGTATCAATATTATTACTGACAAAATATGCAAATTCTCTTGATCTTTCAGTACATAATCAAATAGAACATTGTCTTAAAGTGTCATAGAAAGTGTTCCTTCTTCAAATATTCTTTAAATAATAGCACTGGAACAGCTGCCCAGGGAGGTCATGGAGTCTCCCTCTCTGGAGACATTCAAACCCCACCTAGACATATTCCTGTGTCACCTGCTCCAGGTGACCCTGCCTTGGCAGGAGGTTGGACTGTTGATCTCCAGAGGTCCCTCCCAACCTCAACAAATCTGGGATTCTGTAACAGGTCTCAGGTAGGTAGAAACAATCTGAACAATGCAAGTTTGAAGTTGAATTGAACTGTTTTGACACACAGAAAATCCTAAATATCAAGGGAACTAAAGGAGAATATGATTCAAACAGATTCTTATCAAGGAAGGAATTGTAAGATTTTAGCTACAGACATGTTTTCACTATACCATGTTTAGGTACTTCGAGGATTTTGCCCAAGACACTATTTGTGCACAAGTACAAGTACAGAATATGAATTCTGAGCACGTGGTTCAATGAAATTCCCCACAAAACAGCCATCAAGGTGGATATCAAAAATATAGCTTACCAGTCAGAAGCTCATTCATTCACTGTGAATTGGTGATGGGAGCCCAGCAGAACAATCCAAACTGGTATGGCCACTACAGGACACCTCACAGCCACAAGAATAAGCAGAAACAGGTACAGATCCAACAAATAAAAATGACAGTACTTGTGGCAAAGCAGGATTTCAACTTGTCCTTAATGTGATGGGCTTGATCGAACACCTGGCATTGCTGGAAGTACATCTGGAAGTGTTACACATCTGAAAAACCTTTCTTTTGTCCTTTTGGACAAACTTTCTGAGAAGAAAATGAAAGGACTTGAAGGGGGTGAACCTGTCTGGGAGCAAGAGTAACATTAGAGAAGAGCAGAGACCGAATGCATGTCATCATCAGGTTGCAACCTAAGGGAATAATAAAATCCCCAAAACTTCCTTCCCTACCTAAAGTCAAAAAAGAGGCCAAAATCCCCAAAGCAGCCTGTCACACACAGGTAAGAGTCTGAGTTAACTTTTTTATCAATTTGAGAGAAACCAGCATTTGTGGAAGGATTTTGCTGGTTCAATCAGTACACTCATTGGAGACTTTAGATAATCAGGCATTGACTGTCACAGCTTAAAACAAAGTTTTGCAATATTTGACTTCCCCTCCTAAATTCCAGGCAATCCAAATGCATTCCAAGTAGGCAGAGAAATTAAGCATCTTTAGCCAGTCACATCTGTTTTACTTGAAAAGTTATAAGCAGCAAAAATTCAACACATCACAAGGCAGAGGGAGCACAGACATCCATCCAAATACATTTCTCTTGGTTTTCCGAACAGAAAGTTAAATCAGAATATGGAATGAGGTTGTGTCTCAGTTGCTGTACATAAAACTTCATTGTCTTGAGAATGGTTAACAAGGAGAACTTATTGACCACTTGACCATGCAAACCTTTGCATATTTTTTTGCACATTAGAACCAGCCCTAATGCACTGAGATATTTTAAGCCATAAATCCTGCTGCATGACATGCAGTTTTAACAAATCCCATGAGATTGCTGTTGTCTGCTATCTGGGCACTGCTGATTCACTGTTTTCATCCATGTGCTGCAAAGATTGCTGTCACATGCAACATTCTGCATCCTAGTTCTGCATCTTGTTTGTGTTGGCAGGAACTTTTGCCTACTCTTGACAGAAGCTTAAGATGATGTTTACAAATTCCTTTGTCAGGGCAGATTCTCCCTTCTCCTCAGACAACTCATGTCAGGGAGCAGGGAAGAAAAGAAGACAAGAGAAACAAACCTATTAATAAACTCTCAGACCAGCGAAGCATGGGCACACAAAATTTTGATAAGCCAAGTTACCAGTTATCTACACATTTAACTCCAAAGAAGATGGAACAAAGAACATCTCTTGCTTTTCCTGTACTGCTACACCATGAGCTTGGAGAGCTGCATGTCCTGCCTTGGACTCACTGATTTCCATCCAATTTCAACAGCAGCTCTTGGCCCCACTCCTTTTCTTGTAGCTTGTCCTCTCCATCAGTGTAGCAGGCTCAAGGCCTGTAAGGCCTCCTTAGAGGTCAGAAGCCTGAGCTAGGAAATGCCAAGTCAGCATGACTTAGCAGCCCCTCTCTTCCGCTTTTCAGACCCTGCTTATCTCTCTGTAAGCCTATAGGTCACTTTCCCCTGACCCTTACTATAGGACAGTTTTCAAAACCCCTGTAGGGTATAAAAACCCCTGACTCTGCCTGGTTCGGCAGAAGAGCTGTCACTGGGAACCTTCGCGGAACACCCGAATAAAGAATCCTGCGGAACCTCACAGGGCCTTCTCCTCTCTTTCCCTGCGGCTGCTGCTGCAGCACCTAGCAAGCTAAAGAGCTGAAATCACTGAGCTGAAAATCACTAAGAGCTGAAAATCACTATAGCTTGCTTAGGCTGCTTGAGCCTCCACTGAGTTATCCTGGCTCCGGCACCCTGCTGGGCATCAGCCCAGTGGGAAACTGCCGTGATACATCAGCAGTAACATGAACGAAATTTGCCATTTGAACACGTGGATAACAGCAGCTTGTCTGTCTTGGGCCTTCAGCTACCTTTAACTTTGGAAACTGCTAGGTACAAATATTTTTCTATCTGGATGACAGAAGAATGGATGATGCTTTGTAAGTTCAAGCAGCACAGTGTCAGCTGAAACACGCAACAGATGGAACAGATGTGCACTGGCTGGTGACATCCATGGCAGTAGGGATGCAGACAAGTAAACAGATGCAAATCATGGAAGTTATGGAAGAAAATCACTGTCTCGGAGAAGTCCGAGATGTGTGGATAATTTTGCATTATCTGAAAATAACAGTCACATCAATTTCCTCATCTGTCAATCTTGAAAAAAGACAGAAAATTTTACACTATGAAAAACAGGTGTCTGTCTTGGAACTACTGGTAACTATAGATACCCATCAGCTTTCTGATGGTTTTTTTGTAGATTTTTTTGAGCCAACCAGGTTTTGCCAATAGGCAAAGTCTCATCCTGCCATTACACAGGGAATCCAATGACTACCAGCCCAATATCTGTACAATTCCCTAAAACTTGCCGTGCAGACCCCTCTGTCAAAAAGGTTAACAATTACTTTTTTCCTCCTTTCGCGCTGCTTCACCAGTGACACCCTGTTTTGGTTTGTCTGATACTATTAAAATCTAATTTCTGCATTTTCTGGATGATGACTTCTTGTCAGAACTATGCTATCTTGGAACTTTTAGACCAGGATGCAAGTTTTAGACAACAAGATTAATAGGAATTATCATCACAATCTCATTCTCTCCACAAAGTAACTGGTATGGATTTATTATTTCATCTATTCTATCTTCAAGCAAAAATTTTCAAGTCTGAAAAAACATAGTGAAAGCAGACATCTACACTCCATATTTGAGTTTAGACATTACCAACAAAACAATTATCAACAAATGTCTACTTAAATATTTATAAAGCTATTAAGAACAAAGAAAATTTTAAATGCCTTAACCTGAAAACAAGGATTGAGAACCCACAAAGTGACGCCATTGAGTCAGGGACAGACAAAATGACTCTGTGATTCAGAAGGTGAAAAAGAGAGAGATCCTTTATTAAGAGGTAGCATCCTTTACAACCAGGATTGCTAAAGTGAAATCTGATTGCTGTCAAAGTAAAAACCTTTCACACTATTAGTGAACTATGAATAGCAAACTCTGAAGGTACATATCAATAAACAACATGAACAGAAAGAAAGATAGTAATTGTTTTCATTATTCCTCTAAGTTTCCCAGGCCTGAAGCCTGGGAGAATTCTCTTTGACTGCACAGAGAATCTCCACAACAAAGCTCTATATATATGCATGTGAAATGGTTCAGAAAATAACTATAAAGGTTAGATACTAGGACTAGGAGAGGGAGATCTCTAGCATGCTAGTTGATACTCAGCTTCAGGCAGCATCCATAAAAAAAAGTTATCAGACAACTTTTTGACTGCTCATGCAAATTGAACAAATGACTTGATTTCAGAACTGATAGTAAAAAGCTTTACTTGGTGGAAACATCAGGAGTGATGGGAAGGGGACAGACTTGCCTTCAAAAATGACCTGATATTATTTCAGCATCCCTCATAGATTATCATTGGGCAGAAGACTCCCAAGGATGTTCCAGTCAAGGCCTCTATAATGCAGTTTGTCCTGGGTGTGGAAAGCCACATGAATTAGCCTTCCAAGAAAATGTAATTCCTTAGCTGAAGTATCTTGCTGATCTCGCCTACTACATGAATATAAAGTCAAAACCCAAAATGTAATCAAATCAGTGTAATTGAAACAATCAAAAAGTAAATATTTGTGTGCAACTGATGGCAGATTTCTAACACTCTTAATCCTGATTAACATCAGGAATATGATCTCATGTTTATTCTTTAATTGATGTGGAAAACAAACTAGTACAAAGTATTTGTGCTCATTTAGGAAAATTACACCTCTGTAAAGGATAATCTGAGAAAGATCAGAACAGTTTCTCATTATCAGAATACCATGCCACTCACTTCACACTTTCTACATAATTTTTCTAAGAAATCAAATTTTTCTTAGAGTGAAACAGCAGTTGTACCTGGGTTGAAAGTAAACAGTCTGAACCAATCAGCCTCACTCATTTACTCAGCCTCATTTACACTGAGGGAATCTCAGTGTAAATTTTTAAGTGCATCTCTGCTTGGAATTTCAAAAAAATAGTTAGATACAAACCACTTCAAAGTGGGACATGTCTATACTGATCACTGAAACACACACTACTGCAGAAACAGAGCCAGTACTTCTAACAACATTTGAATAAAACATGAATAAAAAAAAATAAGTCTGTACTCTACAGGAAGGATAAGAACAGACTGAGAGAATATCTAAGCAGGTCGGCTTTTCATTTTTTTCAGCTAACATTACTTACACCTGTATCAAAAGCTGCTTTGGAAACACCAGAACTTAGCTGTTGGCTCCAAATACTTTAACATAATTAGAGTTCTTTTAAACTTTAGTTATGCCATGCTTATTCACGCTTCTGTGCACCCTGCAGGGGACTGAAGATCCAGTTTGTCTTCCCTCTTGCTGACCTAAGGCAGCATCAGACCTCAGCTTGTCCTGCTGGAACTCACAAGTATGAAGCTTTCAAAGTCACAGATCCTCTTCACAAAAGCTAAACTGCCAGTATATTAATCTGTCTGGTGCAGAATTACACCATTCTTTCCCCTCTGACTGCAAGCACAAGTAAAACAAGTGTTTAATCACAGTATTTGAGGAAAGACTTGGCAGCCGGGCTCCAAGTTAGCGGATGTTGTGAAACAATAGCTAACACGAGTAGTAGGGCAACTATCCACAGTTTAAGCAAAAAAATATTTCTATATGCTACACAATATCCAGATTTTTTTAGAAGAAAAGTGAAAATTCACTTGTCTTTATCCTAAAATAGAATTTCTACTTCTCAGTTTACTGGTTTGGTTTCTTTTTTTTTTTTTTTTCATAACTAAATCCACAGTTCCTATATATCCCAATGCCCAAACATATATTGCATAAAAAAATATTTTCTAGACTGAGGTGCAAAGGCTCAATGAACTGAACCTTTGCCTGTGATGACATCAGCCAGTTGCAAATAGAGTCTAGGTACACTGTCAGAACTGGGAATACAGGCCAAAAGCCCTGGCTCCCTCTCTGGAGACCTTGACAGAAAACAGCATTTAGTGAAATGGGTGGCATATAGAAAGAAAAAATAATGTATCTTCCTCTTATAACAGAAATTCATTTGGATAGACGATCAAACAGGTCATAGCTTCATATTACCACTATGAGATAAAGGGTGGTTTTTTGAAGCTGTTTGTTTTTAAAATATAAACATACACACTCTTACAGTCATATTTTGCACAATGAGCTTTATAAAAAATCTGTCATATTCTGCAGCTTTGCAAACTGAGACCGTATGTGAGCATTATACACACAATAAAAAGGCAAGCTGCCTGTTCAGCTGAACATCTCTTCCTGCGCATGGACACGGAAGCAGCTGTTGCCACTAAACTCACAGAGCTAAAATACGTCTGAGAAACTGCTCCATTCCCTAGGCACAACCTGTTCTTATGGACTGCAGCAGAGCTGGATGGGATAGAAAGTAGATGCAATTAGTGAAGTGGTTTGTCATTGTCCCTTCGTCTCCTGAAATGAGCTCTGCACAGATACTCATCCAGCTCTGAGAAATGAAAAGACAAACACAAACACCACTTCCTCCTGTAATCGCTAAACTAAGCAGAAACACAAAGTGCACACTTTTATTTTACAGCACAGCACAAACAAGAATTAGGCTTTTTGTACCAAACCATTAAAACATGCAATTGGCCCATCAGGTCACTGCAGGAGAATGAAGAAAAGTAGTGTCTGCAACACTGGCTTGTACTGGAAAAACGAGGAGGTGGAAGGATGAGGCAATGGAAAGAGGGAAAGCAGTTTATCACCCCACTCACTCTCCTATCAGAGAAGACTCTGAGCACTCAGGAATAGCAGGGGATTGTACTCCTACTCATGACCTTTCTTCGAAAAAGTGCAGTGCAAAGTCTCAAAAAGTAAAAGTCAGGGAGGAGGCAGCAATCTGTCATTTCAGTACTCCCACTCCCAGCTTAAAACTTCAAGGCAGACCGATTGCTATTTCACAGTCTGCTGATTTGCTCTACTTTCCATGAATCAAGAATGCTTAAGAAACTCTAATCTCTGCTTAATGTCTCAGTCAATCATGTTAAAATTTTGCCTCTGGAATCCTGAATGTCATCAGTGGCAGTAGTGGGCCACTGAAAGTAAACACTCAACAAGAAAAAGAAAACTAAGAATCTCCTTGCTGGAGAAAAGTGACTCAGAAATCTCTTTCCTTGAGGATTTTAAGGACAGGTTACTTTCATTTGCATGTTTTTAGACAAGCATGCACCTTTAGGAGGAGAAATCACATGTAAATCAATACAGAAATAACACAGTTCTCTCCAATATTTATCAGGTTAGGGGAAACCATTAGCAATACTGAAGTATATGTGTTTATGGAATAGAAAAGGCATTCCTGCTTTCTGTACCTAATGAAATCATGTCTCTCATAGAAAGCAGCTATAATACTACACACTGCAGCGTAAAAAACTGTAGGTATTTACATTTCTGTGACCAAAATATAGGAATGATTGTGCTGAATCAATCCACAAAATAAGAACTTTCTAAGCCTCAAAACCAACAAAATATCTGATTCTTCAGATAAAAGTGTGATTACCACAACATGGACTACTCTATAGCTTTCCCTAGGAATTATTTGTGCTGTAAGTCCATAACTATGATTTATTTTTTTTAAATACTGTTTGAATAATGTTTCATTTTTGGAGTCTATGACATTTTTGAAGTAGGTTTCAGACATGACAGAGGTCCTATCTCTGCATCATCAGTTCTGCACCACGCAACCAAATTGTCTGATCTACAAACAAACTATGTCTCTTATAAACAAAGAACTGCAATTTTTGCATTTCTACAAAGCAAATAAATTTGTACAAGTAGTTAATGCTGGATGCTGCTTTCCCTGTCATAGAACTACTTCACAATTAAATGACTAAAACTGTCAAGGCTTACATGAACACACAGTATCTCTCTATTTAGGTGTTATTATGTAGGTGCAGTTCTACTTGGACAAGTAGAAGGTAAATATTCCAGCCACTGGCCCTTTAGAGATGTTGAATGGGTAATGTGAACATGGGAACAGAAAAGCACACACATTCAAGTTTTATTTGCAACTTTCAGTCCCAGTTCTATCACCTAAAAACTTTATAAATTTTCCACTTCTACAGAGAAACCATGCCAGTATCTTCATCCAGACAAAGTACTTCTTTCATCAAATGAAAAAAGGTTAATTCCAGATTTCAAGTAAGTATTCCTACAGCCACCTTCATTACTTACCCAAGCAATGAGGTAAACCAAAGGAAAAAACCCCACCAAGTCAACAATTCCATGAATCACAGAGAAATTGTTTTGCTTTCACTGTACGGATTGATGTTTAAGCGAAGCATTGATGTCATTTTAGTGGCACACCCTCCCCTCCTGCAGGACCCCACCCTCCACAGCCTGTGCCCAGCTTCCATCCCACCCAAGCACATCCATTACGTCTGCACTTCTGCAGCAGGCTGCACTTATATCTGCACTATATTTTAAATAATTTGTTTTACCTGCTTTTTAACAGAATCAAATCAGATATAACAATTACAAGCAGAACAATGAAAATAACAAAAAGATTCAGTAAAAAGAATCCTCAGTTACTTAATTGCCTTTCAAATCCCATACATTCAACTTTGCTGTTTCCAGTTCTTTAGAGAAAATAATGGCTCATTTGACATGTTCTGATTTAAAAGTCAATTACTGTATTTGTAAAAATTTACTTTTAATGCAACTGCCACCCAAGACCTCTTCATCATTGTTCTTGATTGATTCAGGTCCTTCTCTCCAAGTAAACATTCTTGTCAGTACTGCAGCATCTTTCCCCAAGTCCCTGCTTTTCTTCTCCATCAGCATCAAGAAACCAATTCCCAATTACAGAATTTCCACCCACCCTCCATCCTAATTCCCCCTAGTAAAACAACACTACTGTCATTCTGACTCTACCAGGTGTAGAGGGGAAAAAAAGCCCATCCATATCAAAAGACACTGAACTTAGAGAAGTTATTTCCCTTGCAAAGGAGTGTGTTGTACTTACTAAAAGTTATATGGAGAATAACCACACAGAGAAGTTAATCAGCACTGGGGAAACTCTGTCCTCATAGTCTTAAAGACTTAAGAGTCTCACACATTCCTGACCTTGCAATTTATATTCCCACCTTACATTGTTTCCCCTTCAGCTGCCTGCAGCTCCTGGGTTTGCACACAGGACCTTCATTTTCTCCCCCATAATTGACATGCTTTGAGCAAGATTCAGCTGCATGAAGCCACTGGGCATTTGACATATGGACATAACAAAGAAGGAAAGAGAGCAAAGCCTTATTACAGGCAGATGCTGCTGCTCTTACTGCAGCTTCATGCTCGGGAGTCTCATTAGAAAGAATATTGCTCCCAGTTGCAGCCTAAAAGTGGAGAGAAATACAACAGAAACAAAGCAAGTTGTCTGCTCCTGACAAGGGAACATTCAACAAAAATCTATATTTGGCACCTTAATGTCTTTGAAATCAATCTGCCTTTAAAATTCCCTGCTACATGATGCTAACCTTGGAATACAGCAAAGTTTAGTGCACTGCAAATTTTTATGGTTGTCAGGAACTTTTAGCTGCTCATACTATTAATGCCAACAGAAGGACTATTACATGTTAAGCTTTTCATGCCTCGGGCTCAAATAACTTCACACCCTCTGAGACAATAAGGTTCCATGTTCTTCCTCAACCTGCCTTTTCTCCAGCTTAATAATGGTGCGTTCTCCTCCTGCTTATTTTGTTCCTCCACACTTGCAAAAAACATCATTGTTCCAATACACACCCAGCACTCTGACAGGCCTTGTACAAATAAGGATTTCGCTTCTTCCTGCCTTCTCACAGTTATTCAGTCTTCTGCCATCTCCATCTCACCTCTCCTCAAACTACCACAATATTAAAAAAGTACTGAATAAATGGTACAGTGAAATGGTACTGAACAGCTCTTCCCTTTCTAATAAGGTTTTTAATGCCTTAGGCTAGATCAGATAATTCTCTTCATGTTAGTACTAGCACCAAGTTAGTATTTCCTTTTAGTACACCAAGACTATGGTGCTACCAAACAGTAGTAAATCTCAACTAAATATTCTCAAGAAATTAAGTTCTAAAATTAGACTTGAAAGCAGTATTTTTTTAGAACCTCTAATGACTATTAGAATGGGGGAAAAAATGGGGGGAAAAAAGGAAAACTGACTCAAGTGGTTTCAAAGAACAGTATAATTATAGATGAGCTTCTAGCATTTATGATTACAAAAAGATGTTATCCTTCTGAAACTGAATTATGACAAATTTTTCCTTTTCAGGTGTAGAACAACACAAAACTGGTACTACCAAAATCTTCAGCTGAGGCAAGGTATCTTCAGCAAAATTTTTTTTTATCTCTATTATGATCTTGTGGTCAGATGAATATTACATGGCCTAGCAAAACCAACTTTAATGTGAATATATTTCTAACCTATAGCTAAAGGAAACAAAGTAAACATTGATCTGCATATGTTCCTTTATTTCCATTGGCAGAACATGAAGGTTTAAATACACAATGTTCTCCACAAGCTTTAGGAGATGGGACAATTCAGCTAGTACATCCCAACAGTGAAACCACCGAAGAAATATCCTGGAGACAGAATATGGGAGAAGAGGAAAGGCAAACTGCCTTTCTGACCCATCCCAGAAGGATAGCAACTTTTCATTATTTGACATTTGTAAAAATCTTTCATTCAGGCATTCAAGTAAAACCTTCATGATATGTAGAATCTCTACATACACTCTACCTGGAAGGTGAATATATAAAGTGGAGTATAAACATACCAACTGGAAAACTGGGATGAAACTCTCAGATCTCTGCTTCTTGCTTAAGACAGAGTGATTTTTGAAGGAACAATTGGTTTTTGTCAACTACAGATAAATCACTAAGGTTATAACTATGCAAAAGAACTCATCAAAATTCAAACATGTTCAGATGAACCGTTCTGTAATTCCATCTGAGACGTTCTAGAGTTTTTTGCTAGAAGTGCTGGTTTTCCCTAGCTCAAATAGCTCCCATTTCTAATATTCTAAATGAAGTAATCTGAACTCTTTCTAATTGCTACTTAGGCCCAAATCAACCATGAGGACGAAAAATAAAACAGCAACACCAAAACCTAACACTGTTCTGGTAAACAGTACTTTTGGTACCCAAGCCGAGCAGTACCCACAAGAATGCAGTCTGGCCACAACGAAGCTCTTGATATCCAGTCCCTGCCTCCCTGACTGACCCCTGATCACCCAGAAAATTCTAATAATTTCCACAGGTTTGCCCGAGACATTATCGTGACTACAAGGTGATACAGAATAAGCAATCTTCATCTTACAGCACTTTAACAATCTCCAGCTTTTCCCACAAATGCGAAGCTATAGATTATTTTATTTGTCCAAGACCAATACTACATGCTAATGTTTGTCCAGTTTCACTGCCATCATTTTTCAAGACCAACCAAAATATTTTCCCAAAAAGTACTTTTTTAAATTAGGTCTTGTAAGCAATATATTAAGTTCTTTCCCTTAGAAGCAGGATCTCATTTTGTGCAAGTTTAAGATAGCAAAAGCCCACCTGAAAGTGCACATTATTTCTTGGGCAAAGTTAATTCTTTATAATGTAAGTATTAAAAGCTCAAAATCATGTTTCCTTTCAATAACTGAAACATCTTTTTAACAAAGCAGCAAACTGTAGTACAGCATGAACCTTGTCACTGTCTCCTTTTAGCAGAAAATTTCATTTCACTAGTGCAAATTTTATTGTAACTACCTTCCAGTACTTCTCCCCTCTCAAAGTTTTCCTGTTTTGTAACACTATGGACACCCAAAATCTTGCTTTGAAACCCTGGCTTATGGCCAACTTGCAACTGATACTACAGTTTAAATACCTTCCTAGCAAAGTTCCACAAACTTCAAAACACTCTCGGATCAATCATTAAAATGTTTTTGTTTCAGTTACAGCACTAATGAAAACCAAATGTCTACATTTATTTTAACAGCTTAATGGCCTAGGGACTTTGCTTAAAAGAAAGCTCTGAATCAACCCTCATTTACTTCACTGAACAGATTAGCAAAACAACATTGTACAGATACAGGATAATATTTTTAAAAGGTTTAATAAGACTCTTTCAGCTACAGATTCAATCAAGGAGGCCCAATTAATCGCCTCAATTTTCTTCTTCTAATGTCTTCAATTACAGCACAGTCAAAACTATGCACTTTTAGCTGCAACTTTACAAGGCTCAATTTGCAAACAGGTTTAAGACCCAAAACTGATGTGCTACAGGATAGACTATTGCAAATTAAATAAGGTACAAAATACCAGATCCTGCCTGAAGTTTGAGCCTTTCCTAAGTGCCTGCTTGTGAAAGATATCACTGTGCTATGCAAGTGTATCTCCCAGTTATACACGCGCCACGTTCACTGGACATGGGAATATTCAGGGTGGGAATTGCAGTGTGCTAAATGAAATGCTCCATACAAAGCTGTCTTTCAGCTGAGAGTCGTGACTTTCTGCTGCTGCTTTAATCCACACCTTCTACAATAAAGCCAGCAAATTCTATGCTGGTTTTGTACAGTCTTGGCAACACAAAATAAATTGGTGTTTCAGCAACATTTTATACCTAAATTCATTTTTGAATGCTTTGTATGTACTTCTCCACAGCAAAGAATACAAACAGTCTGCTGAAGCAAAACCAACACAAGCTGGCACAAATATCTACATTTCAGTAACAACACTGCTGACCATCATTTGTATCTCAAGATATTTGGAGCATGCACCACCTGTTTCCAACTAGCTCTCACACTGTTCAACCGCACAATTAATGACAGCTGCTAAAAAGTCTAAAATATCAGGGAAAACAAATAAAAGTGTAACAGCAGCTATGCAGGATTGAGGCAAGCTATGGTCTTTTGCTAACTGTGAGTCATTATAACACATACAATACTCGAGTAATGTTAACTTGCACTTTACAGACTTCCTTCACCACCATTATAACTCAAAAGTTAGAGTTTCTTTCTGCAGGAATGCCAGTGCCTCTGTGCAACAACTGCTTCTAGGCCAGGAGGGTGAGCAGTCTGCCCGTGCACTTTCAAAGTTTTACAGACCTAAGGAATCCCTAGCAAAGACTTCCCAGTACACATGCCTAACATGCACATCCATCCTATTTAGCCAGAAAAGGAAAACAGAGCAAAAAGCCTGCTCAAGATGTGACACCAAGTGCACAAATGCTAATAGAAAAATAAATTTTAAATGAATTAATCTCAAATCATCAATTTTTTTATTCTGCAAAATGTGTGATATATAGCAAGAAAGTAAAGGTTATAAATAACTGATGAACAAGTAAGTAAACTTGATAACACCCACTTTAAGTACATTGCCACTGTATTTGAAAGTGCATTTTACTTATGAACACTGGCATTCTTGCCATGCTTTCAAAAGTATGCAGAATTCTCCCTGCGTAAAAATCCTTCTTTCTAGCACAGCAAGATATTGAAAAGAGTGACTTTTTATATGCCTAATTCAGAGTTTCAAAAAAATCACATGTTTACAGCAATTCACTTGATTTCTCCATTTAGGAGGTTTTTTCCCCAGAAATTAGAATGCAGAATGCTGGTACTAAGTAGCTGATAATTGCTTTCCCGTTAATCCCAAAAGGAAGAGAAATAAATGAATACTTAAAATTAATACACTTATGTTTAAAAAAAACCAAAACCCAATGCAACATAATAGTCTTCCAAGGCCTTAGGTCTCTGACCTAGTCACGACTTTGTAGATGATGGACATCACATCAAGAGCACCACAAGCAAAGAATCCTTTCTCAGTTTCAGCTAAATTATCACTAAAAGCAACAGGAAACAAGATCAAATAGTTCAGCTATTTTAAAGAGAATGCAAAAACAGCTGAGAATAATTTCTTATTCTTTTATTTTGTAAATCCACATACCTGTTCTTTAGTACTTTGAGAAATAATCACAGTATGCTGTTTATATAGGTATTCTTTTTAAGTGGATAAGAGAAGTATTAATTCAACCACACCCTTCAAGAACCTTCAAAAATAACATTTCTCAGTATTAATTTTCTCGGACCCTGGTAGCCTTACAGTACAGTCACAGTCCCAGCCAGTGAAGGGGTCCTCATGTGGCGTTTCAAATAGATACAACAATGCCTTCATTTATTAAACTGACCATACCTGCCTATCACAATTTCTCTCAGGCATTCAGCACAGAAGATTAATAAAGACCATGTGGATCAAAAAAGCAATATCCCCTGAGAGCAAGAAAAACGAATTCCTGCAAGAACACAGTTGGAGCTAAATTCCTGCTATCAAGTACTGTTTGCAGAAAGCAGCATAGAAGTGCAAATCACAAACTCCCATGAGACTCCCACATCACAGCTGCATACAAAGGGAACTTTTAAGTTTTAAAACCTAATGTATGGTTTGGGACAAACTTCTCAAATATGACTCTTTTAAGCATTAATATACAATCATTCCTCTCTCAAAGGGAAATAATCACACCAAAAGCAGATTACAGAGAAACAGCAATACTGAAAAATTAAGTCTCGTTAATTCAGAATATTAAGATTGATTTTTATGGCTCATAGAATAAGCTTCAATTCTTGCACACAACAGGGGATCTTTTATGTGAAAACACCTTGAGGAAAAAATAGATAAATAATAAATATTTTCCAGCAAAACAGTATTGTAAATCAAAGGCGACTCCCAACGAAGGGGAGAGAAAAAGAGGCATGTGACTCCATCATCAGAAGGCTAAATAATTACTTTATTATTCTATACTATATACATTGCATCTAAACTGAATCTGCCTTGCACTCAACTCTTGCTCACAACTGCACAGAACTGCACTATCTGTCTGCACTGTCTGTTCCGTGACTTCAGCAGACACTCCCAATACGCACAAACTCTTGGCCTTCATAGGCCAAAGGAACAAAACATCCTCACTTTAGGTAAACAATCTCCACATTGCATTCTACTTTGGTACAGCAAGCGAGATAAGAATTATGTTTTTCCTTCTCTGCTTGTCTCATAGCTTCTCTCTGTTCAGAGGGCATGTGAATACTACAAAACAGAACTTTACACTTGTCATATATTGAGCATTCTCACTAAAGCCTCATCTAATTCAGTTCAAAACATAACCCGGATCACATGACATGTTACAGAAGAGCAATATGGAAGCAAGGAGAGCTTAAGAACAAGGTGGCTGCTCAGCTTCCTTCACACTGACAACTTGTGGGAGCAGTCACCCCTTTTGGAATAAGAGAAAAAAAATTTAAGTATCTTATTTTTAATCCCAAAATTCTGCATCTGGGTATTTTCTCACAGTGTAAGAGGTTACCAAAGTAAGGGTCAACGACAAAGCATTTAATAGAGCATTACTCGGTGAATATTAGGATCTTGATGGTTGGTAGTGGCAGCTTGGAAGCTGGCTGTTGGGTCAGGTCACGAGGATTGATGAAAACTGAGATAATAGAACAGATGTACACAGCACTTGGGGTTTTCTTCCCTGTCACTAAGGCCAAGTGGCTGTTCTGTGTACAGCAGAATCTCCAGGTGTACAAAATCAACACATGGGATGATTGAAAAAAAATCCCAACACACAAAACAAAAACATAGTGGCTTTTTACCTAAAAATCTATTTGGAAATTAGGCTTGAACTGCCATAAAAGCATTCTAACCCAAGAGCATTTGGTCACTGGTGATTATCAGCAGAAGAGAGAGATTTGTATTGTTAAGACAATATCTAATAAAATGAAATAAGCACGGACTGCAAAAGACATTCATCCCCAAGCACTGTCATGTTTTAGCATCCTGCTAAGTTTGTACATTTGAGGGATATGGGCTATATTAGAGCAGCATGTGGTGCCAGTACCACATCAGGCATCACAACGTGAAGCTAGAAATCCACTTCTTGGCAATTCCAGTAAAGATTCTCACAACTTCATTTAGTCCTGGATGTCCTCAGACCCATGCCCACTTTCTTCCCAAAGAAGCTGAACTTGTGAAAAAAACTAGACTACAGCTTGTCTCATTGCTATGCAAGGGTTCCCTCCCTGGCACACACTCCTGACTGGATGTTTGGCTACGTGGAAAGACCCAATTAAACTGTATCTCTACAGAGGTGCAGAAAGTACAGACTCCACATTGCTCATTCTGAATGGAAAATGTAGATGTTTAATGGGGCTGGTATTTAGCTCACATGAACCACTCAAAATATTTTGCACGACATCTATAAAAGCAACAAAACACAATTTCAAGCACAGCTATCTCTGTACCTGTCACTTCACAAAGGCACCTCTGGCTATTGCTACAGATACTAAACCCAGAGAACATCTTGTCACCTTCATCTGGAAATTCAGACTTACTGCACTGAAATTAGCACACTGAGGGTATTTCATCTGCACTTTTAAAAACAAACAAGACACTTCTTTGTAGATACATTTCAAGGTTTTGGAACACACAAGGCATAAGACTACCACACTTTTCTCAAAATACTTGTAATAAACTTTACATGTGAGGTAAACTAAAAGGTTGACAGTGGAGCTTATATGGGAACTGACTGGCACACACTGACCAT
The DNA here is from genome assembly GCF_014805655.1 of Passer montanus. Classification (NCBI taxonomy): domain Eukaryota; kingdom Metazoa; phylum Chordata; class Aves; order Passeriformes; family Passeridae; genus Passer; species Passer montanus. The sequence continues at coordinate 252,209 of NW_024365937.1, forward strand.
GCCCAGGCATGCTCCCCCACTCAAGTAACCACCTTTGATTACAAAGTGGAAGGGAACAGAATCATTGTGGCTGTGGAGTTTCACAACTAAATTCATCACAGAACGTACACAAGGACAAATTTTACCAAGAAAGCTGCTGGTAATTCTTTTACTCCACTAAGAGTGGTCACGCATTTTTAGCAGCTGCTTCTTTAACAAGTGTTTCTCTCTCATCCTTCACTTTCCACAACAGGATATTCACCTTTTCATTCTTTTCCATTACGTTGCCTCTTAACTTTTTGCTACTCTTTTGGCTATGTGACCCAAAAATGAAACAAGCATCCTGCAGCAGTTGTTTGTCTCATCCTTAAGGGCTGCACAGCTTACACTGAGACATGAGCAGCGCTTAGTAACACCTGCACTGTGACACAGAGTTCAGTTTTTCTCAGCTTTCAAACATGCCTGCCTACATCTCTTCCAACGTGACCTGGGAAAGGAACAAGTTAAAGTTTGACTTCTGATTTAATTGCATATTTTTTCTAGTGGTTACTTGACAGCAGAGTCTAGTGCTGTGCAGGTCATTTGCATGGGCTCCAAAGTCAGCAGTTTGTATTTCTGAATCAAGATTTGAGAGGTTACATAAACATATTTATCTCTGTGGGCTTTATTTTGGAAGGAGAGAAAAGTAAGAGTGCAGCTACAAAGGAGCAAAGCAGATGACTTGAAAGGCAGAGAACAGACCAGAAACATATTTCAAGTGTTGTATTATATAATACAACATACAAATGCTCTCTCATGGGCATTTCATCTATGCATGCAGGAGTTTTATGGCTTGATTTCCTTGTTATGTCAGTTCTTAGCCAGAAAAAAATCACCATCCCCTTTTTCCCAATCACAGCAGGTCTAGGACCTCTTTGCTTTTTGCAGGTGCATGAGATGCAGCACATTTTGCAGCAGCAGTTCCTTAGTTCTAAGTGTGTGCATTGTCTCCCTATTTCAATGCCGACTGACAGGACTCCAATGCACAACACAGGGCACACAAAATCAGCAGGGTCTTTTTGCTGCAGAGGGAATGAAACAACCTGAACAACTGAGAAGCTAATGCAAGGTAAGGATATACACATGAACATCTCTGTGTTCACTCTTTTCAAAGTGAACTTAGTTCTCAAAGCAGACAGCAGAATTCACATTCACTGGCCAGTTAGACCCAATGAGAACTGCGTCACTTGAAAGCAGAACATGCATTTGGAAATAGCTACCATAAACCTTCTCTACTTCATTCCTCTATAAACAAACATTAAGAACCTGACATATCCATGGCAACTTGCTGAGGAAATGAGAATTCAACATAACCTTTTAAAAAAAAATCTTTTACAAAGATTTCACTGAAAGAACTATAAACCCTGTAGGTGACACCATAATAATAAATTTAAATGTCTGTGCAGACCTAACTTAAAACAAGCAACTGCAGGAACAAGCCCACAGGGATTTCAACCTGATGCTACTAGCCTTGGAAAAGGTATTTCATTGCCCTAAAGACCCCACATACCCTCTCACTCTTCAACACTGCTGGTCTGTTGAAGCAGAATGACATCATACAGCATTGCACTCAGCCTCTAAAGTAACTTAAATAAAAAATAAATCCTTTGGTTGTATTGCTGTATCAATGCTCCAAGACAAACCAGCTTATACCAATGCAGCGTCCTTCCTTAGAAAATAACAGGACTGGGATTCCAGTAAAATTTGAATTCTGCAATCTTTCTGTATCCTTATAAATAATGAATTAAGTAAAAAACTACACTGTACATCTGAAGTCTTTGAGAAAGGAGCTGTCTTCAACAACAGCAGGGAACTAAAAATGGAAAGGAAGAAAAAAATTTGTTATTTTCCATATATTAAAAACTAAGGAAATTACCACAAGGTTAGATATTTTTAACCTATGAGAATTTTAAATTATTGTTCTTTAACCTGAGGACACTGTAGCAGAACAATTCAAACACAACTTAGAAATTCATGAATGAAAAACTTGGGCTTACATACTAACTTCTAATGTGGGGAAACAAGTTTGAAAGTTTTAACTCTGCAGCTACAGACAAAAATTAATCCTTGCAGCATTACATTCTGTGTGTGGAAAACAAGGCCAGAGATTAAACACGTCCTTCAGCAAATCATAATTCAACATGTCTGAGATTAAGATGTTGACAGTTCTGTCTCCCAGGCCCCAAGTTCCTGCTATCAGAGTACACTGCTTCTTATTCATACATTTTAATTGCCAGATTTAGAAAAAAAAGGCATGCAAGATAAAGGCTGCTATCTGCTAATGAGGGAATGGTTTGTTTTATATCTTAATTCTGACTCAATGGAACGAACTAAGCAGTTGAAAATCTTAGAATCTGATATCAAACTTACCATGGGGTTTAAAAAGTCTAATTTCTCCCTCATCCCCAAAGCAATTTTACATACAGCTAGGGAAGAAAGATGATTCTGGAAGTTGGTAGCCATCAGTATACACTCGGTGCATCAACTGGAAGATATTTACAGATGTGAAATGGAAGTGAGCCAGAAGATTTATAAAAATATTCCCCCCTCTCCCCCAATGCAATATTACTTTCTTTGAAGAACAGGGAGTGGAAATAAGGGAGTACAGAGGTGCAATTTTGACAGCAAGACCTATTACCACAAAATGAGAAGGTGATTAACATGAGCCCAGTGCTATTATTATTAACCACTGTGATACCTTTTTAATTTGAATGTCCCTGCTTTCTAGAAACCCTTCGAGGATTTTCTAATACTCTAATGGTTAGAAAGCAGCTCAATAAATCAACTGATTCTGCCTCTCAGGACTGAGGGAGAAAAAACATGGTCTAGACAAGTTAATCACAGTTAATCTGTGCCTTATGAGGCACTCTAAAAATGGCAATACCACAGTCTTTCCAAGCAATCTGTTTCAGTGGGTTACCGTTCTTTTCTAGTGTCCATTTCCACTCTGTTGCAGTTTAAGCACGTTACCAGTGGTTCTGTTGTCAGAGAGACTGAACTGAAAAATGCTCTCCATGTTTATATCTCACCTGAATAAAACTCTTCCTTCCCTCTGTAGTCTTCCTTTCTGTAAGGAAAACACTTCTCAATCTTTCTGGGAATAAAATAATTACATTTTCAAGACTTCATTTTTTACTTTCCTCTACACTGTCTTGTGATTTAAGCTTTTCCTGGGGCGAAATGCTTAAGCCTGGCAGGAAGGACTATTATGTGCTCTGCAGAAACTCATCCTGCTTACATGTCACAGTACATCCAAGCTATCTGCAGGAGCTGTGTGAACAGAATAATGTCTGGCTTCTCAATTGCATCACCCCCAGAACTCTGCACAAAACTTATTCTACTCCTCCACAGTCTTCTTGTACAAAGATGATAAATCAAGGATCTTGAATCTTGTCCTCATCCAAAAGGCATGGTTTTCTCCCTCCCAGACTGCTTCTTCTCTGTCCTCAAGTCTCTCTGAACCCTATCCACATTTCCCACACACTCACAGCAACTCCAAGCTTGATACCATCTGCTGCTAATACTGCACAGCCTTTACATTTCACTTAAGTCAAAATTAGTGACAGAATCCTGCAGAGAGCATTCAGTCTCCACATCCTCTGGTCTGACAGTGATTCATGAAACTATTTAAGGCTTTTCACCAACTTTATGGTATTTAGAGAAACATCCTTGCTTATAATACAGAAAAAGCCATTAGAGTAACTAACTAAACTCAGAACACATTTGCTCCTCCCAAAAAAGACTGGATACCATGCCATAAAAGGAGATTTGACTGGTTGTGAATTTTGACTTGAGAAAATCCACTCTTACGTTTATTTAACGCTTTTTGTACTTATTACTTGAAAAACTCATCCAATAGCTCACATTTTTTGCAATGTTTTTGCAAGTGGACTCCAGAACACCCATGCTTCTTTTCTACCTGACCCATTTAGATATAGGTGCCGGGCCTAGTTTGTCTCCCCAGTTAAAGAACTTTATCTGTTTACATGGAAACTGAAAATCATTCTGTGACCAGGAAGCAGGTGAACCAAATTATCCTTTAAGTTTCACCTGCTTTCCAAATTACCCCTTTTGTAAGTGTTCTTCATCATCTTCCCTATAGAAGAAAAATTCCTGTGCTTCTCTTTTTGGTGTCAGGTATAACTACAGCTTATCCTGTAATAAAGATATATCTGAAACAAGTACACTAAACATACAGTCTAAAATTTTAAAATGGTTTCCTGGGAAGAAAGTTCATTCCAACCTTTTCCAAAAAAAAGGTTGCAAACAATTGATTTTTTAGAATATTTTCACCATTCGGGTCTTCTATTAGTTGTCTGCACCCTGATTTATAAATACCCAGCAGCATTTCACATTCAAGTTAACAACAGTCTAGTTTGGTAAACTGGGAAAACAAAGTCTTATGTTGCAGATGTAAATGATCTCACAGACCACCAAACACCTTCTTGGTGCCTAACTGAGGTCTCTTGCCTCCTGTCCTGGTTGAGCTGTACCAGCCATGCTGGTGCACATCCCACAGCATGCCTTGAGCTTGTTCTCTGTAGCATCCGGCCAGGACCTTACAAGGAGAAAGGATGACCACATCACCGGAGCACAGCTGCTGCACACAGCAGCCACATCTACACATAAAACTACTTGATATTGTTAATTATAGACAGCCTCTCAGGAAGCTGTCTGTACATGTCTGAATTCACTGGAAGGAGGTAACTGAGAAAAGAAGAATTTAAGCAGTGGAACAAAGCACCTGCCCTTCTCCATGGAATAGCCACGAGTGCTTGTTTTGGCCCATGGTTTATTACATGCCACATGCCATGGAAGGCTACCCAGAAACAGCTCACCAAAGAGATTACCACATCCAATTCATAACTACCAAAATATTTATTTTATTCAAACTTTTCACCTGCTGCATTTATGTTTTCTACTCCCTTCAGACATTCTGCTCAAAGCTGTAATACAATGGGGGAAATTCACAACACAAACATGAACACAAATTTCCAGAAAAGACAAACAAGATACCACAGAACATCCTTTTAACGGGGCTGACAGAAGGGCTGGTGTTATGTCTTGAAGAGTAAAGTAGTACAGCTGTGTTGAGCTATCATTCAGACCCATTATTATCAGCTGACTAAATGTTAACCTAATACACCTTTTACACTAAGGCACTGACCACCAAAGCCTTCCCTGAACCAGAGAGGGCAATGATGAGAGGAACAGTACATAAGAGAGAGCACTCAATATTAAGATTTCGTCTCAGAGTCTCATAATCCTGTTATTATGGCTTCTGTTTGTGGGTTTTACAGTTTTAACAGCTTTCAAGGTTCCGCAGATTTAGCATCCTAAGTTCTAAAACCAGCTAAGAACTCTAAACAGTATATTCAAGTTGCCTTTGGGGGTTTGAGGATAAGGAGCCAATTTAAGAACAAACAAAATCATGTTTGGCACAAGCAAACAGATGCAATTTCTCCTGCCTAGATAGTAAAAACAAAACCAGAAAATCTTATCTTTTTGGAAGTCAGTAACTTCTTTACTGTGTATGTAATTAATAAAGCCACAGAAGAGAAGAAGTTAAAGACCTTCGCAAAGTAACAAAAGCTAAGAGAGGGACAAGCCATCCCCAATCCATTCAACATCACACAAGAGTGATCAAAATCTATTTAAAAAATATTAAAACCCCTTTCAATTTCCCCAGAAAGAAGTTTGGTTTACAAAATTCAGTCATGTACAGGAAAATAACAAACCACCATGTGATCCTCTTATGGAAAGGCTATAAAAAAAAAAAAAAGAAATTTGTCTGGAGTTTATGTTGGCCAGGCAAATCAATGCACTTAGTCATAACTCAACTGCACTACTTACAAAGCAAGTAATTGTTTTCACACTAATGCCATCACTACCACTTTTTTAACATAGAACAAGTTGCCAAAGTACTCAGTACTTTGCAGCCGATCAAACTGGCTTTGCTTGACAGCAAAGAAAAGCAGTTTACTGGTGCAACAGCTAAGAAGTGATGCAAAAACCCCCCAGTCACAGCTCACAGTCAACCACAACTACTTTTTTCAGCTGTCTTGGTGTATAAACATTATTACACAATGACATTCGCAAAACCCTTAAAACAAATCTTGTTTGTTCCCCAAGTTTGTAAAGTTTCACTCTCACAGAAATTACCTGCTGCCTAATTCAGGCCCAGAAAGCATCCAGAACCATTCAGGATCTTAGACTTCACTGCCACAGAAGAGAGTTCTAAACTTACTTGCTTCTAGTTTTAATAATGGATTTTGGTTTTAATTCCATTATGTTTTTATAAAGCTATCAGCATGACATATATTTCACAGGACTTAACTTCAAAGGGTTAAGATTAAGTTACTGAATTCTTGCAATACCTACTGTAGTTTTTTATAGTATATATATCTCACAATAAGTGAGAACATATGTTTAAGACTAGGGTAAAGTTTATCCCAAAAGGCAAAAATTCCCTTCAGCTTTATATAATTATTTAGAACAGCATATGTGTTAAAGAAAATATTTTAACTTATTTGCATATTCAAAGGATGTGGCATAGCACTCTGTAATTTTCTAAGCCCAAAACATCATAACCACAGCAATCTCTAATTACCTAGTTCTCAAAATCCCCTCTTCCTTCCTCCCACCCAAAGATATCTCCACATCACCCAGTTTTGATGCAACTTCAAGAACTGCTGCCCAAGAGAGGTGTTTCAATATTAAATACTTTTACCATTAGAAATGGATCCTATCAGCTGTATTGCTGAGCACAGCAACTACTTTCAGTAAACACAATAGACAGAAAATTCCTAAGGAAGTCTTTTAAGTTCGCATCGAGTCTAAAAGCATTTTCAGTCCAAGCTTGTAAGTATTAAGCACCCTCTAGACCTTACAACAAGTAATAAGAAAGTGCAAAACTCAGAAGACCACAAATGAGGCTTTGAAAAAAAACAACAAAAGCTCCAAAACCCCCAGCTTTAACTCCAACACTACCCCAAGCACAAGTGAAATCTGAGCTGTACCATTCCACTCACATTCCAGGTAGAATGTTTTTGTGTTTACAAAATGCCTTGTCTCAAATCTCACTACCAATACTCCATCCTGTCTATAAATACTTAATCACAAACACTTCACAAAAGGCAGCTCATCGGCAAATGAATCTTCTCTAAGTTAAAACAAATAAAAATTATGTTACAAATAAGTAAGATATTGGAAAAGAAGCCTTAAAGAGAGATGTATTCAAAGAAACAATTTCTTAAGTCAGTCACTTTAGATCTAAAGTATTTTTAAAGCATATTCATTGACCAGATATGTACAAGTCACAGGAAGATGATGCCATACTTAAACTTTGAAACCTGAAACAATTCTCCTCAAGACTCTCTCCAAACACTCATTAAACAGCAAACAGGATACATGTGAAAAGCAAGGCACAAGCCCAGTATTAGCTGTGGCAATAAACCTTAGTGCCTTTGAGATTGACTCCCTGGTTCAACTCCAGCAGGCACATCTTACCACATGCAAGGATGGCAATTGCACAGGGAAATACCAGGAAGTCTAAACCAAGGCTGTTTACAGCCCCTGACCAACCCTGGTTACATAAAGAGGAAAGATAAGAATTAAAGCTCTAGAACCCAGGAATAACAAGTTTAATTTCTAAACTCTGGCTCTGCACAAGAAAGAAGTACTACTGAGCACACAAGCTTCACCCAGGAGCATTAAGTGTTTTCAGATGACAAGGCAAACATTTTCCGTTATTAAAGATTATCTCCCTCCCATTTCATCTGCATGTGAAGTTCATTAACAAGGAGATACTACACAAGACTAAACCACAGTTTCCATCTGCTATTAGTTATGGCTTAATTAGCCATTTTTATTAATTTCTGTTACATAGCACAAGAGTTATTTTGTACTACAGACAGCACAAGAATGTTTTTATTATGCTGTGTTTGTCTGTTTCTACAAAAACACCAATGCTATACATAAAGATACACAGCAAGACCTTTCTTCAGAGACTTGAATGCAGAAAGTTGATGTTATTTGCAGTCACATGTTGACTGTACAAACCCACCAGAAAGCGAGTTTTTCCTGACTCCCATAGAGGATAAAGATGGGGGGAGGAAAAAGAACACAGAGGGCAGAAAAAATGTTTCTTTCACAGCTTCTACAAGCTGTGCACACTGTGAGCAACACTCTGGGCTCTGCATCACTGACAACACCCAGCACAGCACAGGAACATTATGGTGATGTTCAAGGATGCCAGGATGAGGGAAGAGACGAGAATCTTGACTCCATGTTTCAGAAGGCTGATTTATTATATTATGATATGATATTATTCTAAAATGCTATACTAAAAGAATAGAGAGAAAAGATCCACCAGAAGGCTAGAAAGAAAAAGTAAGGAATGAATAACAAAATCTTGTGACTGCTCACAGCCTTGACACAGGTGGCTGTGATTGGACATCAAGTGAAAACAATCCACATGGACCAACTGAAGCTGCAACTGTTGCATTCCACAGCAGCAGACAGTTATTGTTTACATTTGTTTCCTGAGGCTCCTCAGCTTCTCAGGAGAAAATCCTATCAAAAGGATTTTTCATAAAAATATCATGGTGACATAACATGCCCCTAGATTACCATACAGCTTCTCTCATTTGGGGCTGCAAGTGTTAAGCTGTCTCCATATCACAAGATCTCTGCTTCCCCACCTCAGCACTAAGGTTTTCCCCCCCATAGGAATGGGTTCCACATGCCCCTATTCTCATTTCCTTCCACACACTCCAAGAACACGCACCTTACAATCACCAATTCTTTCTCTAGTGCCTTTCAGATGTATTTCTACTTAATTTTAAATGGCACTTTCCTGCCTATATACCACACAGTTTCTTTCTCTGTCTATCCTCAATGCCACCTTTACCAACCAGAAAACTTTATGCTTGCAAGGTCTACACTACTCTACAACACTATCAACAACCTTTAGCCTTCTGTGATTCCTGGCTTTGCCCCATTCCATTTCCCAACACCACTTTTGCTGCTTTTCTTTGCCCCACTCTTCTTACTTGAATGGTTCCACTTCCAGATCTCCTTGCAAGATCACCATCTGACACTGGTTCCCCTTCCCACAACTCTCCCAGACAAATTTATTTATGTTAATATTGCATGCTGGAGAATCTCCCACAGAGAAATTTAAGCTGCTATTTATAAGCATAGAGTAAAGGTCAGCTTAAAAAAAACCCAGGAGTTTTCACCTTTATAAAACTGCTTCAGAAACAGCTCTGAGCTTCCCAACCAGACTCCTCTGTTATCCTAGCTTTCACCAGCTCAGCTGGACTATGCTCCTTGATGCCCAGAAAGTTTCTCAGAAGATCCTGATTTCCCATCTTAGAATCATTATGTTGGAAAAGACCTCCAAGATCATCAAGTCCAACCGTTAAACAAACACTGCCAAGTCCACCACTAAATCCTATCTGTAAGCACCACATCTGCATGTTTTTTGAGCACTTCTAGGGATGGGGACTCCATCACTTCCTTGGGCAGCCTGTTTCAATGCTTGACTCATCTTTTTAATTAAGACATTTTTCCTAATATCCAATCAAAACCTCCTCTGAAGCAACCTGAGACTGTTTCTTCTTGTGCTATCACTTGGTACCTGGGAGAAAGGACCAACTCCCACCTGTCAACAACCTCCTTTTAGGTGGTTGTAAAAAGCAGTAAAGTCCTCCTTTTCTCCAGACTAAACAACCCCGGTTCCCTCAGCCACTTCTCATGTGACAGATAAAATTCACACTTTTTTCATTACTGCAGGCCTCAAAAAATCAGAACTCAGATGGAAATTTCCTGTGGCTGTTCTATTAATGTCATGACATGTTTAACAATAGCATTAATGTATCACACCTCAAGAAGAAAACCCGTTAAAAGGGTATGATACTGAAAGAGGGGTCTCCTTTTTACAGAAAAGCTAAAAAATATTTTGTTTACAACTAAACACTGATCTGTTGATCATTATTTGCATTAAAAAACTTCCATGTCAAACAAGCAGCAGTTACAAATTGTACTGCTTTCATACAACAGTCTTTCTGAATGTGTGATTTACAGGTTACAATCTACTCTTTCCACAAATTTAGAGCAACCTTTTTTTTTTTAAATATAAGAACATTTTCACACCTTCCCATAGTATTTAATTTTTGCTGCACTTCACAGCAAAGCCCAGCTGACTCTGTAAAAACCACCTATGGGAAATCACACTAAACTCAGAAATATCATATAGCTGCTGAACCAGAAAGTAGTCATGGTTACCAAACCAAATTAATGCCATTGATCACTTTAAAAAGAGATAGATGTAGGCTTATTAATTACCTACTTATTATGTATGTCAAAGTTTGAAAGTAATTCTATCCCTCTATCAAAGCCAGTCAATCCATCATCTCTGTTAAAGGCTGAGAGAAAAAGTCATGCTTACTGCCCAAATAAATCTGTGGTCAACATATGAAAAACATTACTATAAAAGCCATTCAGAAAGCCTCCTCATGGGAAAGGGTAACATTTTGAGAACTAAGTGTTTTCACATGTTGTTTTTACCTTTGCTCTTCCCAAGTTTTACTTTTCACATCTTCTATGGCAAGATTTTTTTGGAGGTTACTAATCTGAATTCCATCTCTTGCTTCTCAAGGCCCCTTGGGACCACTTCTCCTCAATCACGATCCTTTGTTCCTACTACAGTAATTCTCTGAGCAGTCAAAAACAGTTTCACATGGCAAGTTCCAACAGAGCCAGGAATGTGTGATGGTAGTGCACACAGGAGAAAAAAAAGGAGTGAAAAAAAAAATTGAAGTGAAGAGGAAAAAAAACCTATTCTCAGCAATGTTGAGACTCTGCTAAGAAAGCTTCATCCTCAAGTCGTGTCTCCCCCTGCCCTGGAGAAGGCAAATCCATTGAAACAAAGGTTTGGCTCTACAGACAGGAAAGCCCAACCATTGACACTGCCCTCTCCCAGGTGCCTTGAAGACAAACAGACATCGCTGTGACCTTATTTATCACTTCATATAACCTGCAAACAACCTTAACTTCGCTACAGGGAGTTCAAAAGCAGGCAAAAAAAATGGAAAAAGCCAATCACTGAGTTTTATTCCCTACATATATACGTGTCCCTCAAAAGGGGAAAAAACCCCTCCTGAGCGATGGCATAAGGCTTCAGATCCTAAGGCACTCTTCCATACTTGGCACCACTCCAGTGTCAAGTCCCCACTTCAACATCCATCTGCTTCTAACCAACATACACATTTAAGATTCTAATCTCAAAATAACTGTGTCCTCCAACTAGGCTGTGATATTACTACAGGAAATCACTCCATTCTAAAGGAGGAAACAAATATTTCAGCTCAATCTGATTTTTCTTTCTATTTAATGACCACCAAAATATCCTACACTACAACAAAAAAGTTCAACCACTACTCTGAAGCAGAACATGAGTGTCAAAGGCTGTTTTGTTTCCTTACTTCAACAGTTAAAGATAATTACTTAAGAAAAAAAGCCCCCACCTGGATGTTTGCCTCTTTCATTTGTATTTCAATTTACACAAACATTCAGCAATCAGCACAGCAGCCCCCCAGTACTAGTTAGAGTTTCTGGGAGTTACTAAAAAACTGAAGAAGCACAAGTAATTTATTTTATATTCAAAGAAAAACATAAATACATGTAAAATAAATACAATCTGTAAACGTTATATATATTCTAATATAGTGTAAAGTTTTAATTACAAGCTTAAATATCTGCCACAAGAGACTACAAATCATAGAATCTCCTGGGTTGGAACAGAACCACAAGAATCATCCAGTCCAACACCTGCATGGGACAGCCCCAAGAATTACACTGTGTGTCTGAGAGCATTGTCCAAACACTTGAACTCTGGCAGCCTTAGTGCCATGCCAACGTTTGAAATATTTATATTTTTCTAATGCACTTTTCCCTGGCCCTATCTTGGCTGTTTGACACGAGATCTCTTCCACACCCATCCCTGCAGGCTGCTTGCTTCAGGCTCTTATTCTTTTATCCCCAGTTGAGAAATCCCTTATTCCTTCCAGTCTCAATTCATCCTATCTTCTTCCTGGCACCTATTTTTGCCAGTAGTTCCACCAGTCAACACTTTTGAAGCTGAGCACTTTTATAAATCCACTGACAACCCAGATGCCTTGTCCTAAATGTTTGTTACTATTTCACAGGTTTACCCAAGCCAGATATTCTATAACAAGCTACTTGCAAGTCTGATCAGAGAGATTTTGTTCATTTGTTCATTTAAATCACACATATGCTGCAAACACACTTTGAGTAACTACAGCTCTTCATCTCTGTCCTGAAGAGGTGGTTCTCATTTACATCCATACAACGTGAACCATCAACCACTCTGCAAAAATCTATTTTTCCATCTTCTTCAGAGGCTGAGAAAAAGAGATGGAGTGTCATATTGCCTTACTCACAGAAAAGTTTTTCATTAAACTTCTAGTGTCCTTTCAATCTCTCCTAGGACAAGGATGTGAAGAACCAGCAGGTAAGCTGTCCCTGAGGCAGGAACTTAGCCATTCCCAAAGCAGGGTACAGCAAGAGCTCCTGCACTGGCTGCAGGTGCCAACTCCACAGAAAACATGGGAACTGCTTTCTCGCACTGAATCCAGAAACTGAAGAGTCTCCCACACCTACCTGGACAGAACTCTGCCCTAATGGTCTCTCCAACACTTCCAGCGTTTTCCACCGCCACTGGAAGCAATGAGCAATCTTATCACAACATGGGTTGTGCGACCAGAAGTCGGGAATTACCGTATCCTTATTTCCCAAGACAAAGGGAAATTATCTCCCTTTCGAAACCACTGCCTGTAGACCTGCTCTCAAAGACTCTTTGCTCCTAACAAATAAAACAGGCAACTACAAGCACCGTGTATCTGAACAAAGGGCAGGAGCACACGAAAGGCCGATCACATCGCAGCCCGTAACAAACGAAAAAAGTTAGGTGTTCGAACACTTTTAAATAAAGAAAAAATTAAAAAAAAAGTCACAGTAAAATAAGCACAAAATGTTCAGAAGTGAAAATGAAGAATTAATTCATTTTTACAAGATATTTTAAGGTACAGCTCCACCGACACAAGGGCACCGCCGGCCCCAGCAGGGCTCTCTCTGCGGCAGGGCCACCGCTGTCCCGGACCGCGGCTTTCCCCGCCCCACTACACGAGCACGGGGCGGCCGCCGCCGCCTCCTCCCCCTCCCCCGCCCTAGCGCCGCCGGCCCGACCTGGTACCTCGGTGGCGCGGAGAGACTGCCCGGGGAGCTCCTCTCACCTCGCGAGCCGGCGGCTGCCCGTCGTCACGGGCCGGGCGGCGGCGGCAGGAAAAGAAAGGTGGCCGCAACGTCCCCACCGTGGCGCAGTTACCATGGGACGGACGCCCTCTCCCGCTCCCTCCGGAAGTCACAGTCGGCGGGGCGGGGGAAGGCGGGGCGGCCGTCGCCGCCATCTTGAGCGTGGCGCCCGGCCCGGCTCCCGCCTGCCGCCAGCTTGAGCGGGGCGTGAGAGCCCGCGCCGGCTCTCGCAGCCCGACCGGCTCCTGGGGTAGTGGCTGCGATGAACGGAGCCTGTCCAAACCTCCCCAAAGAGCAACAGCCTAATAGACACACTTTTAAAAATGTATAGAAACAGTGGGAAAGTCGTGTCTGGGGTTGAAAGGATTCCCCTTTAGTCTTAGGCAATTAAACCGCAGAGGCCACATTGGCCCCCAGACAATTCCATCCTAGTCAGTGACACAGATCAGAGTCCATGTAGTGGACCACCCTTCATGTCTAAAAACATGTCAATATTGCACATGAAATTGAATAGAGGAAACAACATTATTTGTATGGATAAGCCTAGTGCTGAATTCCTAGGAAAAGCTTGCTGCAGACGTAGCTGTGCCAGTTTGTACATAGGCCTAATTTTTTAATTACACGGTTGCCTACTTTTCTGTCCCAAAAGGCATCTATCTTATTTAGTGCACAGAATGGGCCAAAATACAGATGCAGAGTTTCCTAACCTTTGACCGCTTTCTTTTGCAGTTGGAATAAAATTACATCTTTGTAATTTTTAAAACATAGTAACACGCAGGATAATCTGCAGTGATCCCATGCACATGATGAGCTGTTTCACTTTCATGCTGTCCTGAGGGTAATTGGCTCTCCAAAAACCCTTCTGAAGCATGTGAAACACCCAGGTCAGGCTGCTGATGGTTTGAGAGATGAGTCTGCAGCCTGAGTCAGACTCCAATCTCCTCCTTCCCTGCTAATTCTGCCTCCGGGGTTCATTTGGAGTATTTTTTTTATTGAAGGCTTGTAATCTCCAGTTCTGACCCAGGACTCCTCCTGAACACAGCCATTGCTGTGTCTCCACCAGCCCAAGGGTTTGCCTTTGGTCAGATGGGGCAGAACCAGAGCATAAAATGTTGTGAAAGCTGATGTTTTTAACACTGTCAAGTTTGGGACTAGAACTGCACTCAAGGAGTGCTGTGGTGACAGGGAGGGAGCATATGAATTCTGGAGGAGATTTTTCTATGAAGCAATATGATCAAGAGAGAGGGGGAAAGTTCCATAGTTCCATTTCTCCCAGCTGCAAAGGACTTTGCTGTCACCCCTGCCAGTGGCATTCTGCCACTTCGCCTCTAATTGTACCAATTTCTTCCATAGACTCAAGGAACAACTGAGTCATACAATAAAGCTTCTGTAATTCCTATGACTCTTTTCTTTCTTCCTTTTTTCCCCCCACAGAACAAATTACAGGATACCATTCATGCAGTGATCTTCCACTGAAGTGCACTAACCTCAAGAAATTTCCACACCCCAGCTCCTATCTTTCAGTGCCATCTAGTGCCCACTCATGGAAGAGATGGTGTAATTAATCAAATTTCTCCTCATCAGATCGATTTGCTATAATTAATGCATTTTGGAAATTGATAGATGGCACCGGTAGAAGGTATATTAATATAATATTTCTCTATATAAATCTAGCAATATATAAATTCATGTTTTTCTTTTATGGCACTAAATTCTGACACAGACACTAAATTATGGCACTAAATTCTGACATTTTTACATTAATTAAATTAAAATCAATAGCACTGACAAATCAAGCATATGTAGATATATCAGTTATTTACTTTTGGCTATGCTGTTCTCTGTAATTAATTAGATTGCTTTGGAAAGTAGTGGTCTCATTTTAAAAAAGTACTGAAATAATTTATCACTTTCTTCGTTTTCAGCTCTGCTGAAAAGGAGTAGACCCCCAGATCTGAGCCAAATCACAATTTCATTTACAAAGTTAATTTGCAAGGCTTGGAGTAACAGGTGTTTCTATCCATCTACATAAAGCAACAAGGTGATTTTTGAGACAAAATATTAAAGGTTATCCAGAGATCATCTGACTTCAGGTTTATATATTTTATCTCTTCATGCCTTTCTTTACAGTGATGGCTAGTTATTATTCTCATCAGCAGTGAAATAGTTCTTAACCTTGAAACACCCTTGTCTGTCTTTTACTGTAACACATAAACTTGAGATGCACATGATGGAGCTATGTCACCTCCCATAATAGTGCAAAGAAAGCACTTAATAGCCAGTACAGATAATTCCCCCTTGATGATCTCAGATTCTAAATTAAGATGCTAATTGTGAGTAGCAAATACAACAAAAGGAATATGAATATGGAATTCCATATAATAGAATTGTGCATATTCAGATCCTTGTTTATATGTAACAAATCTTACCTTTCCTACCTGGCCATGAAAGAACTGGAAAATCACTATTCTCTGAATTGGTCCAGCTAAAGAGGAAACAAAACAAGGTGCTCAGCTGCTTTCATTCTAGTAAAAATCTAATTTAATTAGAGCAATTTCAGATCACAATTCTGACAGCTGTGTTTATCACACTTTCTTCAAAGGATAGAAATTAGCATTGACTGACATTAGCATCAAAGCTTATTTATTCACCCGCCCACATCCTAGCAGCCCTTCTGAGTTTGTCTGTTTGTTTAGCACTTTAATAACACCACAGTAAATAAGATTTCATTTCAGAGAGTGTGTGTTTTTTTTTCAAAGCATTTAGTGCAGACTTGTTGGAATGCTGTGGTAGAGCCCCTTGTTGCAGGTTTGATGAAAGAGCACTGGGTATTCTCCAGAAAAACTATTTTAAATGGTTAGCAAAGACATAGCTTGGGATCCAGAATTTCTTTTTCATTCTTTTTTGTCAACAACTAGAAAATATCTGTCTTTCAGCAGTAGCCAGAGACAACTTGTCAATCCTTAAGCTGCAGAAGACTGCCCAAATTTGCCAGAAGCTTGGGTGGGGTGGAAATGGAGCCTCCTGTGGATATGACCCAGACAGAAATTGCTGACCACAGGCCTCCCTTGTTATGCTTTGCTTACTTATGAAATCAGAGGAAAGACAAACACAGCTCTGCGAGCAAAGGGGCAGTGTGGGCATTTTCTGCCTTGCAGTGAAATGTCAAAACTAATGAGGGAAATAGCTGTTCCTTCCCAAGGTTTATCGTGTACAGTCAGGACAGTAGCTTTCCCTAGACAGTGCTAGCAGCCTTAGCTGAAACAAAACAAAAAAAAAATCAGAGCTCTCACTGAAAGATGTCATCCAGAACATGAACAAGGAACAGCATAGCTGTAAAAGTTCTCCCTCCAGTGGGCATATGATTCTAAAGAGAAGTGAAATTAAAAGAAGGAAAAAAAACCACCAAAAAACACCAAAAATTTTTACAAAACCCCACAGAGAATAACTAGAATAACTAATGGGAATAAATTCCACTGCTTTGATCACAGAATTTCCTTCTCAAATCCTGGGACTTAATGTGCAACAGAATTATCATAAGACAGCGGTTTTGTATAATGGAAATAATTTCAGTTTTGGTATTTCATCCAGCAGTGCAGCCAGGTGTGTGTAGTGTGCTATCTTAGCTGGAGCACTTATTAAGCCTGACCGCTGGTTTATACAGTAGGAGCTGAAAAGTGACAAATTCAACTCTCCAATTCTGAACTTAGGAAAAAGCAGAAACACCAAGGAAATGAGACACTCAGCAGCTGTTTGGTGAGAGAGATGAAAAATTAACAACTTTCAATCACAGCACATGTTATGCAGAAAAAGACTGAGCTCCCAGTTTTGCTTTGGAGGTTGTGTAATTTCCAATCTTTCCTGAGACTCAAGCATGGCTTATGGTGGCAATTTGCATGTGGATGAATGAAACGTCTGCTTTCAGTGATTGTATTTCTGTCTTGCTTTTCCCTAGTTGAGAGAGAGAACAGCTTTTGGGAGGATATATTACCCTTCTAAATATCCCCATACTGTAAACCATTGCACTCAGACTTAAAAAAAAAAAAAAGGAGAGAAAAGGAAAAATGTAGGGGAGGCAACAGTGTTAACACTGATTTGCATTTTCAACTGACAGCCCAGTGGCTGGAAAATTTTGTTTTTTCTGTTTAGCTAGCCAGAAACCACACAGGCCCATGTAAACCCAAATTTTGGGCATGCTTTTTCTCAACTACCATGAAAATGTCAGGCAAAAGCATAATATAAATATGCCTTCAAAGCATATCCAGAAAACTTGTATAGTACTTTACACAATCCAGTGGCTGGCTCCCCTCCCTTTCTTCAGGCATACCAGCAAACAAAAATGTGTAACCAAGAGTAGCTTGGGACAATGTTAAGTATCTCATAGGAGATTACTACAGCAGCATATCAACTAGGATAAAAGTATTCTTCTTTTATTAGATTAGTTGATCTATAAAGCAAATCTATCTTCTTTATGAATACTGACCAACACTTTAATCTGCAACAAAAATATGGAACCTGGAGTGCAAGAAGTAAGAAAATCACTATCTTTAATGTTCAACTACTTGCTTTGCTGAATATAGGTAAATTTTACATGTTTCCAGTCAGCCAAAGTTCTTTTTGCTTCCACTTGGTTACTTTGAGGAGTGAGAAAAAAAAAAATCTGCATTTGCCCAGACCGAAAGAGGATTCTGCAGGCTGGTTTAGGGACATCAGGATATTGAATTCCTTTGTAATGGCCCAAGCAGGAGGTTTTCCATGTTCAGAAGTCATCACCTAATGACAGCTCCAAGACCCATGCATCAGAAAATAAGAGCTTCAGTTAATGGGAATCAGATTACAAGCTCCAGCGATCCCTTTAGCTTAAATAAAGCAGTAGATGCCACTGAGGTCATGTTCTTCTTCACAAAACTCCCTTTCTTTTCCATGACCGTGTTTTTTTCTCTACTTCACATTAAATCTTGCTGGCTGGGCAAAGGGAGGGGATGTCTTGTGCCCCAAGTGGATAAGAATTCATTCCTAGCCTATTAAATTACTTTAATCAGAGATATATTGGAACAACAACAATCAGTGTTTAGCTGTTGAGACACTTTTTGGGTCACATACTGAAACTGCATTCATATTTGCAAAAGCATGTTATGAGAAAAACATCGTATTCTTTATTGATTTTCAAAACTCTGTACCCCAAGGTGTCTTTTGTCACTTAAAAAAGTCCATGTCATTTCCCTCAGAGCTTTCTGCACTATCTCCATGTTCCTGAAGATAAACCAGTAAAACATTTATGAAATAAAGGGCAACTAATGTAGGTGTCTTCTGTTAGGAACACTTAAAAAATTATAATTGTCCCAGTGCTTCCACTTACCCTGCAATGAGACTCCATCACATTGGGCTGATTTGTGGCTGTAGCTTATGTGGTGAATAGTGACAAGAGATTTGCAGTATTGGAAGCCACAAAACATTGTTAAACTAAATATTGAAAAGCAACAGTGTGGAAACACCATCAGCAAATATGCTGTTACATTTTAGAAATGAATCAGTTTTGCTGTAGTATTGCATTTTATTTAAATTGTATGCTCTGTCTCTCCCCTCCAAAATGTACGGTATATCCCAAGCCTGTGGTCCTGCCCTGAACCATCCTGTGTCTGTAATCCCATTGGCACAAGTCTGATTCCGCGCCCACTTTCAATCTGCCTCTTAAAACCGTGCGAGCGAGACCAGACACTCTCTTAGCCTTTCTCTCCTCTTAGCCCCTTTTTCTCCCCTCTTGTCCCTCCCCTAGGCTCTTTCCCTCTCCCCCTCCCTCCCCCTTCCCCCTCAGTAACCACCATGCTGTTCCCGGGGATGGGATCCCCAATAAACCCTCATTTAATTAGCACCCTCAGAAGCTGTGTGGAGTCGCCTTGCCTCACAGTTTAGGAGGCTTTCCGGGGACTTCCCGGGGTGCACACCCCCCCCCCCCCCCCCCCCCCCACCAAACTAACTTCAAATTTTTGCTTTAGCAGCAAAGAGCTGCAAGAAGCTGCAAGAGCAGGGAGGGTGAGCTGCAATCACCTCTGGCTCATGTTTAGAGTCTGAACTCCTGTGCTAGCCTTTTCCCCTCAAGCTACTCTGTCCACTATGCAAGCCTGCTGTTAAATAGGTTTATGTATCAACGGTTCAAATTTAAGTCTCGTTAAAGAGAAATAAGGATAGAATTTTATGGACAAGAATCAAGCTCAAGGGAAAGATCTCAGAATGTGCTGCCAGAGCTGAGGTCCTGTTCTAAAATTCAGTTGTATCACACCTAAAACTTGCAAAACTACACTACCAGTTTCAGATACCACTTTTCCAAAGCAGACATTCACTTTAAAACACAAACTGACACAAGCTGACACTTCAGGCTTTCAGGAAAGTTGTGTTGCACCTAAATTGCAAGAGCCCATGTTAAACTGGCTAACTTGAGCTTCAAATACAGATTTAGACAGTTGCAAGTTTCAACAACTTTTGGGACCCCTTCTTTGATAGGTAATGAAAACTGAATTTAAAATTACAAAGTCCATAATCTGTTATCTTCACATCAAAAAAAAAAAAAAAATCCCATATTTTGTGAAGAATTTTATTGGTAGAAAAACTCCACTACACATTTCATACATCCTAGTTACAAAATTTCACCCAGCTGATCATCCATGAGGTGCTTCCTCAAGAAGTCCTGGGACTTACCTTGAATCAGCTGAATGTCCTGTGCAGCACCATTGTTGCAGCTATCAGTAACCAGTCTAGCAGTATAACAAAGCAGGTTGTTTTCTTACTGGCAGGAATAAGTAAAGGATAATTGGAGTTACCTTACATTATCCCAACAGCAAACACCACTTACAGAACCAGGAGCGCTGCAACAGAACCACACACTTTAGGGACTTTCAGAGAACTGGTGACAGGAAAAAGGTTTAGAGATGAAGAAGGTTTTGGGAAGAGTTTTGTGTAATCTACATTCCCAAAGGTCCTTTATGGTTAGACAAAGTTAATGCTGTACA
Source organism: Passer montanus (assembly GCF_014805655.1). NCBI lineage: Eukaryota > Metazoa > Chordata > Aves > Passeriformes > Passeridae > Passer > Passer montanus. Next base: position 272,572 of record NW_024365937.1, read on the forward strand.
GTGTCATGAAGTTAGTGACCCATCAAAAAACTTTTACCTAACTCGGATCAGGCTGAATTTGGGATATTACCTATTGCAAAGATGCACATTAAGGCTCAACTAATTTCTGTTTCATGTAAAAGAGGCTGCCTGACATAAGGTCATAAAAGCTGCTGGTTGGTTGTTTTTATCCTGGAGAGAATGGCTTTGTAGTATGTCCAAGAACCCTCAAATGCTCTTTTCTGCACAGCCCGTGTGGTTGTCCTCATTAGCTTTCTCTCCACACCATGTCCAGTTTTTTGCCGTGGCTGTTGCTGAGGAATGGCACCCCTGCCTCTTCCTGGGCACCATTCTGCTGGGAAATATTGTGGCTTTTTGTCCCTCTCCCCCAACACACACTTGGGCAGGTGCCTGTGGCAGCAGAGTGTCCAGGAGCACCAGGAAAACCTTATTTGCAATGCCAGGTTAGAACACACAGAGTTTAACTTCACATTCCAGTGTTGTTCATGGAAAGTGGAAACGAGGGGAATGGACCAACATTTGTTTATGGCAATCTTGTATCTCACAGGGTGATAGATTTTCATGGTTATACTGAGATTACTTTCCAACGGACACATTGATTTCCATGGAATAATTTCTTATTTGTATTCCTGTAATCAGGCCAGGAAGAATCAAATGTTCCATTTAAACAATTTTTTTTTTTTAGTCAGTGGTAAATTTTTCATGCTCTTCTAGGTCTGAGTTCTGGACTAACTGTAAATGAGTAAAATAAAATTGTGAGGGAAGAGAAAAGAAAAATATCTGCTTTATTTATATAAACTCATTTGCATTAAAATCAGTAATGGCTGAGACTGTTTTTTACAACGTGCAGGGGGACCTTTTTCAGGCCAGATCCCTCAGCAGTTCTGTGCATACCCAGCACTAGGTTCAAAACTTTTCATTGGCATTCAAGAATCTGTTAAATTTATCTCATTTTATTAGTATTTATTTATTAACAATTTGCAAAATCAATTGGTTCCTGCACTCTTAACTATGCATTATTTACCTTACCCAAAAGAAAAGCTGGACACATGAAATTCTAGGGAAGGTCTCCTCCTATAGCACCATTTAAACTGCAGGCCCGGTGCAAGTTTCAATCTAATGCACTATTTTTCCTTGAAACCTGCCTGCACATACATCCCAACTCTGTGTGGCAGTGAGGAGCAGTCTGAAGGTTATGGCTGTACCTATGGAATATCACTATCTTCATGGTCACAAATGCAATTTCTATTTGTTTTTTAAAACACCTAAACCCCCTATCTTTTACTTGATTATTTTTTCTGTTGTAGTTATCCCTAAATGATATTCAAAACAGGCAAATTGCATCCGTTGGGTAGAAAGGGCCGAGTCTGTGTAAATTGTAAATCAGAACTCCCCACAACTGAACGAGCATAGGGATACACAATTATTTGTGTCTCAGAATTCCTGCAGTAGGTGGATGCCCTTGGTTACCTCCACAGGCTGCGCTGCCCATGTGCACTTGGTCAGGATGTTCTCTGAGTTGATAGAGGGGAAGAGGTGAAACCCAGTGACAGTTCTTGATGGCTCATTTCAAACATGTCACTCAGTAACTCTGTCATATTTACCTGAAATTCTCTCCAGAAAGTGTTTTCTTACCAAGATTCTTTCTTTCAGCAGGAGACAGAAGAGATTGTGGAAACTGCAGGGAGATTTTGTATCTGCCTTGCCAGTAGAAAGGCTTTTCCATTAATAGTTACAGCATGGAGGTTATTAAAGCTGTGTTGCCAAAAGCAAATGGTTTGAATTTTAATGTGTGGCTTTGAGTTCAACATTTTCCCCTTTCTCTGTTCATTAATTTCCTCTTATATTCCTAAGGATATACCATGTATTACAGTACTTTTCACAGGAATTAATGTAGTCCGATGTTAAGTTTTATGTGGATTCTTTTTCCAGTCAATTTATTAATACTTCAATGTTTCTGCAGTTTGAAATACAGGAGCAAGAAAGTCCTTAGTCAGGCTGACTAAATCTAGTGACACATGGTTTAAATTTAACAAACCTGACAAGAATGACTTCTCTTTCTTGGTCCACTCTTGATTAGAATAATCCTATTCTGATTTTTCTGCAAATGCTTTCTGCCACAGTGGTCTAACTGTGAAGTTTGCACAAACTTAATCTTAGGTTTCCGTGATTGTGATGACCCCCGAGGTATTAGAAAGTCTCTTTTTTCCCAACCCCACAACTGAAGAAGAAGTTGAGATTCGTCGGTTCTGCTTTTCAAGATTGTTTCTTTTTTCTTACCTTTAAATTCTTTCTCTGACCTGCTGAGATCTGTTATGCAGGTCTGGTTGTGGCACACACTGCCTGCCTTTGGGGTGGTGTTAACATTTTATACTAAGAATTACATGTACTTTACTTACAATAATTTTCCAATACCTATCACCTATGTTAGACAGTCTGTCTCTACTCTAAACCAATCAGAAGTGTCACCATCACAGCAGAAGATGGAGGGCAAGAAGGAGAAGAAGGATAAGACATACCCAGATTCCTCCATCTTGCCTCTTGAACCCCCATTCTAAAACCCCAAAATTCTACTTTTTCACCCTGTGACAAATTAACTATCATTCTACTCAAACTCTTGTGGCTTGTAAATCTTCACACAAAGATGGTAATTTTTTCCATGAGCTAAAATCAAAGGCACAGGTGTTTTTGACTCCGTGCCAAGGTCTCTGAGCCCCTTGCCAGGGTCTCGAATCACAGAGGGCAGCCAGAGGAATGTCCTGGGTCCTGACAACTTCGTACCATACCTAACATACCACACACTGATTGCTGTATACCTGTATGAAAACCATGGTTTTCTGCTGTTTTTATCCAAAAAGGCTGCATCTGGGCATGCAAAAGCTCCTTTGTGGGTACAGAAAAATGTAACCTTTGGAAAAAGCTGATGGGCTGATACTATGCAATGTAGTCTGAATTGTATTGATAGAATTTGTATCATTTGAACAAAATAAAATAGCTAACTTTACAAATCATCAAGAGTTTTAAATACGGGTGATAATCCCTTTAGACACCACCAGTAACTATTAAAAGAAGCAGAAAAAATAGCAATATGCCAGCTTTGTTGCTTGAGTAGTGATTGCATTCCTTTTAATGCATCCTTAAAGTAAATTAATCAATCATATTAAAATTTTTTAAAAAAGGAAAGAAAAAACTTTAACTTCTTAAGGAATTAAGTGGTTGCAATTCAAACTATCCCAAACCAGAGATACAGACTCCAACTGTGAACTATGGAAACAAGAAAGCTTTAATTTTGAGCTTTGTTTAATAAAAACAAGTTAATTTATGAAGTTGCACCAAACACAGTTCTGTACCATTCAGCTTGCAATATGATCTACCACCTTGCAAAGAAAACCTGTAGCCCCTTTTAATTATCTCCTCAGACTGGCTTGATTCAGCTAATATATTATTCACTTTAAATAATCCTAGCATGGGTGGCAGATTTTGATAGACTAGTTACTGTATTCAACAGCTATACACTGAGTTTGGTAAGAACCAAGTCTTGGAGATACATCACCTGTATCCTGTTTGCCAGCCTGTCAAACCAAACAAGACAAAAATAGTAAAGGTCCATGTTTTATTCCACAGATTCACAACTTCATGACTGAGCTCTCCAGACAAACGGTTCACATCAACCTCAGTTTTGTCATTAAATGTGGCTACAGGAAGACTAATTTGGTGGTCTTTGTGAGTACCACAATTCCTGTATTTGTGGCTGTCTCCATTTTTAATACTCATGTTTTCCTGTGTGGAGATTTCTTGTCACACTCGTGATTTTTTCTAGACATCCACAGCTAAAGCTCCTATTTCCTGCTGCAGATGCTGCTTGTGTCCCATCATTCAGATGTTGCTTACACAGGGCACTGCTGTTATAGTTTTACAGTGGACTGTCATGATTTATCCCTGCTTGGCAGCTGAGCACCACACAGCCACTTACTCATTTCCTAGCCCTGGGGGCGAGAATCAGAAAGGTAAAAACACTGGTGGGTTGAGATAAAAGCAGTTTAACTAAATTAAACCAAACCAAACAAAAACCAAACCAAACAAACAAAAAAAACCCAACCACAAACAAGAGGGAGAAAAAAACTTTGAAACACAAGAAAAACAACAAACTGATGCCCAGCCAGTTTCTGAGCCCCTGCCAACCTCCATCCCCATGGTTTGACAGCTGAGCATGGCATCATATGCTGTGGGAAATCCCTCTGGTCACTGGGGGTCAGTTGCCCCACTGTGTCCCCCCACAGCCTCCTGTGCACCCCCAGCCCACTGGGGCATGCTGGCAGGGCAGAGTGCAGAGGAGAGAAGCCCTTGGTTCACATTTCCAGCTGTCTAAGGCCGCACTATCCACCTCATGGCCCTTTCCCCACAGCCATGAGCAGGCAACTGATGGACACAGCTTTGGCCAGCAGTGGCTCTGCCTTGGGGCTGGCTGGAAAGGGCTCTGGCCAACATGAAGGCAGCTGCTGCTCACAGAAGCTCCCCCTGCAACCTTCCTACAACAAATCCTTGCCACGGAAACCCAGCCCAGGACACCAGAGAAACCCCACAGATGTTGAGAGTTTTTTGCAGGACAATGGACATGTACAACATATGCACAATCCACCCTTCAGAGAAACTGAGTAAAGCCACTATGCCCTTGAAGGATATGAAAGAAGAACACACTCAGAAGCAGACAGTTCAGGATGCAAAGGCAGACAAGAAAACTGCAGCGAAACACTTGAAGAAGAAAGACTACGTAAAATTAACTGAAAAATTAAAATGCATACATAAAAGGATTTAACCAATCATGTATTAGCTTGAGGTGTGAACAATAGAAAACAGTATAAATATAGCTTGCTTTTTGTAATAAATTGGCTGCACTTGATCATATTGATCATGGCATGATGTCCCATTAATGATCCTCCACACACAGAGATGTACACAGCATCTTCTTCCCAAAGGGCAGATGCCCTAGAGAGGCTGCCAGGCCAGGGACAGAGCAGCTGCTAGGACACATGGTAAGAAACCATCTGTGTTTGTCAGTGCTGCTGCTCCATGGCCTTGACAATGTCCTCAATGGAGGGATAGCTGCTCTCCTGGTCACAGAGCATGCATGGGCTCCTGAATGCTCCCCCTGTCAGTAATTACAGAGATGTTTCACATGAAATGATGTAGAAGGTGTAACTTGTGACACACTTTCCATTTTAAAGCTGCAGTGCTGTTCCTGGGTGCACACTGCGCTGGGCAGCTGTGTGGAAAAACAGCATGAAAACACAAGCTCTGCTGCCCCTTTGTGGCCATCACTCCAGCAGGGTCCGGTGGGAATTGTTGATCCATTCAAGAAGGCTCTGTTGGTGCTGTTATGCAGGTTTTGACAATGGGGAGAAGGTACTGACTAAGCGATGCTGGCAGAAACTGGGGAAGCACGGCAAGCAGATGAGAGGGTCCAGGTGTCACAAAGGACAAGGTCCCTGATCTTGAGATTTGAGAGCAACTCAACAAAGCAAGGGCAGCCTTACATTCCAGGGGCCATAAACACGGACATTGCAAACGAGTCCTTCTTTGAAAAAGCCAGACAGGAAGATTGGAAGCATGAAACAAAATTATTAAAGACCACCACATGGCTCTGAGAGACAGATGGGACTCCTGGAGACAGCAGCAGATGCATGTCTGGTTCAGACAGGGAAGACTGAGCCTGCTGTGCTAGTGAGGCTTCAGCCAGAATATCAGAGAAGTTATCCCCAAAAACCCCCCTGACATAGACCTTGGCAAGTACTGGGATTTTGCACAGCCATAAGAAATTCTGCCTAATTACTTTATTTTTTTTCTCAACAAGCATTTGGAAAGCCTGTCTCCTCACTTCCTGCCTCGGGACTTAACATGCTTCATTGTAGCTACTACTTCCATAGGCACCCAATTAATGGATCTTCCTTATTTAAGTCTTCCTTTAAGCAAGGATTAAGTATTCTCTATAATAAAGTTGCATTAAATTGCAGAAAGTAGCAATCAAGACAGAGCCTCTTTCTTGCTACTGTATGTAAAATTTTAAATAATGAAACAAAACATGATATTTGAAGATGGTTTATTTTAAATGGCATTCTGAAATTCGTGGCTATATACAAATTTTCCAACTATGAAGGTTAAGGTTGCATGGTGACTGTCTTCACAAAGACTGCTCGGTCAGTGATCTGAGAGCTGATTCCATTGAAGTGGGATTACTCAGAGTACAGGATGGCTTCTAGACGCTTGTAATCCATGAAGGCACCAACACCAAAGGAGGGAGGCCTTCCTACATAAAAAGCTGATCAAGCGTACCCTGGGTTGCTATGGGACCTTTGCTGAATTTGAGAGCATCACCAGCAGGGAAAAGTCTGAGACAAGCCAAGGGTCACTGTGGAAAGGCCTTTACACTGCACTCACAACTTGGAGATAGACTGGAAAAGCCCCTGCAGTGTGTACCTTACTCACTGTGCTTTATTCCTCCCTCAGCTGGGCCAGTGACAGGGAAAAAACAGTAAAAGGGGAAAAAAAAGCAGCTTATGCTAATATGGTAATTTAAGAGTGATCTTTAGAGACAGAAACTTTTTAGTGGCAAGTCATAGGCATGAATAGGATTTATGTTAATGCTGAAACTTCAGTTTAGATACCAGACACAGGGGTGGGATGAAATGTTTTACCCCACAGCCAACAGACAGAAAGCCTTCACCTTTTGGAATTCCCATGGAAGACAGATGAGCTACTGCCTCTTCTCATGTTCCCCAATACTAAAGGCAGATATATCAGTTTGTTTTACACACAGACAATTAAAAACGCATTTTAGTAATGTTTCCCATTAAAACCTAACCCACAGCACAGTACTGAAATCAGTGCGACAAAATGACAGGAAGGAGTATTTACAAGCATATTGTACTGTACCAAATTTGCAAGACAAGAAAATTCTGAAGTGCAAAGTTGTCTCTATTCTACACAGACAAAGGGATCCATTTTCCTGCTTGTTGTACGAATGACTGTCATTGTTACAGACACACCACGGCTCCATGCTGAGCATCCAAGTGCCCAAACACCATCCCTAGGCTGACAGGCAAAACTCCTCTACCAAATCCAGTGAGAGGCAGACATTAGCATCCAAGGGCCAGGTTTAGTCCCTCAGCTGCTGTACATGTGTCACATGCTGGATAGAGAGTAACTACTGCAAACTGAGGAACACGAAACATGGAGGAAGTGTATTTAAATACATAGAGGAAGGTATTTAAATAGAAATCCTACAAAGAGCTTAATGGTTTGGTTTACAGTAGATTAAAGACAACCACTGCTTTTCTTAAAACACAAAACAGAGGGCACAGCACTCCGTATTTTATTCAGCTGCAGTTCTGTCCTGCTTCAGATGGGGCACAAATTTTTAAAGATTATTTACACCAACATGATTTGCAGGCTTAGCCATGACAGCTTCTAAAACCAGAGAGAGGCCACAAAATCAGGCTCTTGCAGCATTAGAATATTAAAAAGTCACAACTCAAAAAACCTCACTCTTAAAAATTACTACAGGGAGCTATAAGAGAAGGAACATGGCTGCTGGGTTTCCAGATTCACTGAAACTCCCAGTTCCTTCACTCATATTCTTAAGCATACTGGACAGTTAATCTATATCCTATTTATAGTAATTCCTGCTACTACCCAAGAAAACCAGAAGAGAAAACTGCTCATTGCCTCACAGCTCTCTCTCCTTTGCAAACTTAACAGTCTCCAGCTTATTTTTTGGCAAAACCATCCAATATTTACCACAGGTTTTCAGCTACAAGTAAATAAAGTTTGTCTTGAAAAGCAATGCATGTTAAGTGAATTAATTTGTTCCATTATTCTATTCTTAAACTACTACATCATATTTACTGAAACAGCTATGGCACAAGAGGTTATACTTAAGCTAGGCTTAAGTAATGCCATCATCTGACACAATTCACTTGGTTATGCCCCAAACTATTTACAGTGAACTTGATTCATACAAACAGCTCAGTTTGAGAAAGTGTCCAAAGAATTCCAAGTCCATAAAATAATCTTTCCTTCCAAGATGTTTGGGAATGACTTAGTCATGATTTGTTAATTTGATTTTAAGATGTTCCTCTACAGGAACCCACCCATGGGTAAAAGCTGCATTGGAAATGAGTCCCAGGACCTACAAGTACATTAGCAAACGAGGGTAAGTCTGTGCCACAGTTTGTAGCAGATAGAAGGGAAAATGAGGGGATGAGGGAAAATGGGATCTAGTCTGAACAGAAAGAAAACTAATCCAGTTGAGATGTGTATATATTGACAAAGAATTCTGAAAAACAATGAGCAGCTAAAAAAATTGTGATTATGAAACTGAGTTAACTGTATCTTGATCCTTAAAGGGGGCAGGCTGAGAAAATGTTGATGACTACAGCTAGAATACATTTTTAGAATTAAAATCTCCACAGTCTACTCTGGCAAAACCTAAGCTGGTATTTTAACAATGCAAGAAGTCTAATGAGTCAGCTGATCAAGTTAGGAACAGATTTGAGTAACTCTTCATGAAACGTACACCAGGTCCCTGTGCAGCACCAGAAGAAATGGAGCCATTTCAGGTATGTATTCTTCTTGATACTCATTATCCTCTAGGCTCCTGCAGAAGAGACACTTCTTCCAAAGAAATTCAGCTCACTTTACACTTAGTTTTATGTGCAGATCTGACAGAAAGAAAAATCCATCATGGGAAGCAAGGAGGTCTGCATTTGATCAACCCATAATCACCAGCATTAAAAGTCTCTTTGCCTTTTGCATCAACAAATTTTGTAATTTGGTCCAGTATCTCAGGAAGAGTCTTGAGTTCCCTATTAACCTCCTTGGCAGCTTTTGTTTCACAGGCCTTCAAGGAGTTACACACCTGCTCTCTAAGCTAAGAGTCTCCAAGCCCCATTAAGGATTTTAGAAGCACTGAATCACAGCACAGTGTAAGGTGAACAAAGAGTACAAAATGAGGAATGTGTTTACAGTTTACATCGCAGGAAGTACATCTGCCATCGTGTTCACTGGAAGGCTGCTCAGTTTCTTTCTCAGGCCAAGAGAAGTGTAGCAACCGGTACCCAGGGATTGCAAGGCTCTCAAGTCAACACATGCATCATATGCCTTTGCATTTGCAACAAATCAGAAAGATGTTTTTTGTTGTCAAGGGTGTTTTGCAGTGCTCAGCACTAAAGAATGCTGTCACATTTTCCACAGCAGGCAGAAATAGAAGCAGCAAGTTCTACAAAATCCATTCTTTCTTAGCCTTGACTGGGCTTGGTTTCTCACAAGTTTTCTTCAGAAAGACCTGATTTTAGTGCAATACTGCAAAACCTGAGAAGCAGCACTGTTTACACATAGGGCATAAAGAAAATCTAGAGCTTGGCTTCCCAGCTGTGCTATCAGCTCTTCAACTTGTCTTTCCCTCCTGTTTTCCTGACAGCTTATTATAGACACCACCCATCTGGAAACACAGCAACTTCCAAATACGCTACCTGAGCATGACAGCTTCAGGAATTCCAGTGCAGGGGATTTGAACTATCTACAGCCTTCAAACTTAACAAAGCTTTGAAGATTCAAAAACTCTGAACGAATGGGACAGGGATGCTTTCCTTTAAAGCACTTCCATATTGCTTGCTGCATCATTTTCAGATACACTTTGATACTAAGGGATTTGGATTAAAGCACAAAGCTAAGGTACCTTATTACAAATTCTGATATAAAAACCCTCATCTATAGAGGAAAGAACAGAGACGAATAGTTTCAGAACATAAATTGTACTCCTGTTATGCAGAACTTGAAGTTTGCCAAGTTCTGTGCAAGTCCTGTGACATATCATAGGACTGTTACAAACCAAACCCAGATTTTCTTCCCTCACTACAAATAGTTGAATTCAAACACAAGAGGGTTCTAAGCCTGAACGACAAAACTTGAATAAATATAACTGTTCATGCAAACTTCTGTTTGCAGAATTGGACATGATACAGCATATAAGATAATGGAAAAACCCTCAAGCATTACACCCATTATACTTCCTTTGCTATTTGTGGGTAAAACTAAACCCACAAAAAGCAACTCCCTAGAGGCACAATAAGAACATTTAAGCCCACTCATTCTATGATATCCCATTGAAACCAAAAGTAAGTCAGATATAAATAATCTCCAAGAAATCCACCACAATCTAAAGCAAGATAGACACATATTAACAAAGATAAACTAAATTAGCCTTGTAAATGAAAAGAGGAGAATCAAAAAAGGAGATCAGAACAAAAGCCCCAGAGTCCTGTGAATAGAATTTCAAAGCAAACTCAAAGCACTTATGGCATTTAAGAAATCTGGCATCCACTGTCTTTTTGAGGCTTTATATTTGGTTCCTTCAGAGGTTTTACTTCTTCATCTGGTTTTGGTTTATCCTGCAAACAAGAATAAAAAAAAAAAACAACTAAATACAGCTGTGCAGTATTTATGCACAGCTAACACTACATGTTATAATCTAAGTCCCCCCTTTTTTTCAAGGCTGAAAACTTTGAGTAAGCCCCAAGAAAGAGGGAAAAGACAACTGTTCTCTGTTTCAGCATCTTTAAATGAATCCCTTTCTAAAAAATAATCTTTCTCTAGCACGCTGTAATGTTACAGGACTTGGTAAAAAATAAACTGATGTTCTAGATGCTGGCAGTGGGGCAGAGGTTAATTGACTTGCCCCTGGCACAACAGAAGGATGAGTTTAGGTGCTAGCCTTGTGTCTGCTTCCTACACTGAGCTGGGGATTGTTATGGAAGAGTCAAACTAACTCTGTATGATACACAGAATAAAGCCAGAGGGAAAGAACAGCACATGGGATTATCTTACAGCATCCTCCTTTGGCCTCTTGGTGAGATCAAATGCTGCAACTGTTTCAGGAGTCCAGTGTGCATTCAAAGCAGGAAACTCAAAAGGAACAGGCTCTACTAAGCCATAGTTTGCTTTCAATTCCAGCTGGGGAGCTTCTGCTGGCACCTTCTGGAAATAGCTGGAACAAAATACAGAAACGTATTTAAAATATAGTGCACCATCGCTGCAAGTCTTGTTTACATTCTAAACAAAACAATCTGGGTTTTCACAGTGGCAAGCACTGCTGCTCTCTTCCATTTCATTAAGGCACTGCCTAACATGCATTCTGCCAGCAAGGTTCACAAGAAGAAAAGCAACTCCTTCCTAGTATTGTTATTTGTTCCCTAATTATGTGGCGGGCTTTCTCCTACTTAATAACCATTATTCCCAGTGCTTCAATGAGAAGAGCATCTTTTGTCCAAAAAAAGCTTTCAAAATACAAATGAGGATTTAAAGTACTTTCCAAAGATGAAGAGGACAGTTCTTTTCCTAAACAGTCCTAATGTGCCATAGTGGATGATGGTAACACAGCAGCCCCCCAACAGGGCAAAGCCTGATTCAGGTGTCCCTCCGCCCTTGGCAGGACAGCAGGAACTCACACACTGACACACTCTGTGACACCTCCTGTGCTGCACAGAGCTCTCCCAAAACAGTCACTGCTTTCTCTTTCCAAGTTTTGTTCTAGAGGGACAAGGATGTGCTGAAATCTCCCTTTTTGGAAGGACATTAATGAACAGAAAGCCCTATTCACAATATTAACTATACTTGGATTGGTAAAGCTCCTAGCACCCTAAGCATGATCTTCACTGAAAGCAGCACGGTGTTTTGACTTCCCTGCTTGCAAAGCAGAATCACCTACTGGTCTTCTCTACTTCTGCCTCTGTCCTCTTTTGCCTACTAGATCCAAGGAGACAGGAAGAGAGCATTAGAGCAACACGGCAACTTCTGCAGATTTTGTCCTGTGCAAAAGGAAAAGTAACCAGGTGGCTGAGGAATGAGGGAAGAAAATTGCTCAACCTCTCCAGATGTCAGTCCAGCCCCCCCTGCTGAACTGGAACAGGACACCGAGTGGGACAGCACTGACCCACTGCAAATCTGCCCAGAGAAAATTATAAAATTGCAAATTTATCTGTAAGTTACATGCCATGCCCCAAAGGAATATAACAACTGGAGAGTAAAATTTACCATCCCATCCTGAAATAAAGGCGAATGATGTAGCACTTTATGCAGAGTGCTGTACCAACCATGAATTACTTACATAAATCCATTCTCTCTCTGGCATTTTTCTAATGTGTTCTTAATCAAACTTCCTAATTTCCTAAAGAAAAGATGTCCAGAAGGTTTGGCAGTAGTCCCAGGCCCTTTGGTTTCTCCATATTCTTTGCACAATGTTTCAGCCTTGGCAAAAACTTTGCAAGAAAAAAAAGGAAATAAAAATTATTTATGTGACCATCCTAAATCATGGTTCTGCTCTACAGTGCTTCAGTCTTAGAAGACACCAGAATCCTTAGAAGACACCAGTCAGGCCTCTTCTTGGAAACAAAACCAAACCAGTTCAAAGACAGCCAAGATTTACTGCATCCAACAAGTGACTAGTAACAGGAAAAGAAAAAGACAGCTTTTTGGGTGGGAAGATGCAGAAAAGCATTCTTATATGTGGGGCAAAATGCAACAATAAGCCCAAGAACTGTGCCACATGGTAGGGAAAAACAGAGGCTATGAAGGTGTCCACACACAGCTGATGCCCCACACCAAACAACAATAACTGATATGGAGTGGGAGAAAAAGCACTCTTCTCTGAACAGCCGAACAGTATTTGTTTTACTCCCAGAAATCCAGCTTAGTTTGTTCTTAATAAATTTCTGATTTATTTTAAAAACTAATATTAAAGTTTCCACTTGGAAGATTTGAGCATTTTTATACATTGGAGTAAAGTTAGGCAGTGCAGGCCAATGGGGTACAAATAGCTTTGAAGAGAGAAGACTGGGAAGAAGACCTTGAACTACTGCAAACTTGCCTGAATATACCTTTCAAATGAATAGAACAGTTACTGAAATCTGTTAAAAAATAAACATGCAAGATCTAGATTTACTATTTAACCTCCAAAGCAGAAATGGCTGTACTACTCTTACATACAGACCAGAAAACAGGATGACCAGACCATTGTTTTTTATACTGTATATTACAGGCAGCTCAAAGTCAGTCTTTAAGCCAGGCTAAGAAGATTAAAATTTTCTGCAGAAATGTTATGAAAGACAGTATTTGGTAAGACAAAAAAAAAAAATACACCATCTATATTCAAAGGTGTGATGGATTTCCATCAGGTGACAGGTAAAATCTTTATGGGAGAGCAAATTAACACAGTACAGCAAAACAGAACAGGCATGGCATCATCAGACTCGGTACTCCAGTCTCAATCACACTTACATTTTTCTGATTCCTGCAGAGATCTGATCGCTTCCCCACATTTATCACTCACCAGCAAAGTCTGGCCATGGTAACAGTATGCCTGATGGAAGAGGACAAAATCATTACCAACATCCCTGGGCACTTCCTGCACCAATCCCCTTCTCCTCCCTACAGCAGTTGCAGCTCTTTAAAGCTGCCATTCCCTGCAGGTAGTTGACAGCTGAGGAATCCAAGTCAAAGCAGCATTCACTGAGCCATTAATGCAGTTCCACATGAACTCTGTGAACCAGAACCATGAACACTTAGTACGAACCGAGCTGTCTCAGCTCTAGCCAAGAGTAACTGAGCTGCACAAAGCTGTTTGACCTGAAGCACTGGCACACAGGCCAGTCCAAGCTCTCACTGTAGCAGTGTGCAGCATCAAGCCCCAGCACAGAAAGAGAACGAACCCCAGGCAAGTTTACAAAGCTAAGACCGAAAACTAAAACTACCTGAACACTCAAAAAATTAATCTGCGACAAACATCACTGAATCTAGAAGAGATGAGGTGTTCTGAGATATTTTGTCATAGTCCAATAACTTTTCCACCACCAAAAAGTCCCATTCCTTCATACCTGTGCTTGAAGGTGGTATTGTATTCCAGTGAGAAGTGAATTGCCTATTATCTATTAACTAGTAAACACAACAGGTAAAGGAACAATCCCATCAACTAATGCCCACCTTGCCCCCCTTCCTTCAGTGTCTGTTCTCACAGTACAAATCTATCTAAATCTACTACTGCCCAGTAGTAGAAATCACTCAAATTTAAAAAAAGAAGTACCACAACTCTGAGCCTCCCTCACCTCTCAAACCTGCTAAGGCAAGCAGATTTTAGCTACAGATTCAGCCTAAGAGAAAGACAATTATGTAAACTGCTTAGCTTGGGCCTTTTGTACAGTATAAAAAAGACAGATTACAGGCTGTGGCAGGCTACAAGACACAGCAAATTGAGCAGCTGAAGATCTCAAGGGAACTGCAGTACTTGCTAGGAGATCCATCAGGCAAATAGGGACAACTCTTGGAATGGTACCTTTTGGTACTTGATGCCGTTTCATTCAGGGCCTTCATAAAGATGCTCAGCTCTGAACTGTGCCTAGGATCAGACTGTGATGTAGATAACAGAGAGCACCATTATGCTCAACCTGAATGGCTTCAGTTAAAGATCTGTGATCACAACAAATCCACACTGCTGCAATTTCATTTGGCTCCCTAAAAACTGTTCAAATGTCACTGACACTGCACAATTCCTCTTCACAGTATGCAAAGAAAGCCAACGCAATACTTAGCCCCCATTCCCTATGCAGCCCTTGGCAGACAGACAACAAGCTGTCACCGCTGCCACCCAAAGTACTTACGTAGGCCATATAGAAACAGCTCTTCAAGTTTAAGTACTTCCTCCATTTACCTGCATAGGTTGGATCCAAACTGGATAATGTTTGATCTGTGAACACATATGTAAAGTTATTCTTAAGACATTTCTAAAAAGAAAAACCCCAAACACATTAAAAGACCAGAATTCTTAAACTTAGCACTAGATCCTAACTCTAAAGTATCCAGAAACAAGGGACAAAAATTCCTCCATAAAAATACCAAAGATATGCAGCTATCATGCAGTTGTCCCTAGAATCCCTGAAACTGCTGTCCACTAAGTCTGGATGGCTAATTCTCTGAGTATGTTTAGGCAGCATTTCAAAGCTTGTTCCTAGCTTTAAGTTCCAGTAATGACTCCCATACTTCTGCACTCCTCCCACTTGCCTCAGTAAGCCCAGAGACCATCTTACTCATCTGGAAGGTGGTACATAATGAACCCACTCCACTCTTCACGCTCTGCATCATGATCTGCTTCCCAAAGGCAGCTGGAACACGCTCCACTGACATCAGGCCATTTGTCTGATGCTAGTCTGCTTTCCTTCACTAATGTTTCCTACTATCAGCTACAAAACAAGATTCCCACAAAACCAAAAGGCCTTATCATAATACATGCTGATAACTGAAGTCTTAAATGTGCTAAATAGAAGCTAAATACACACTTCATATCCACCAAGAACAGCATTAATACTGCAATTTATGGGTAGGTGAAGTAGCTCTGCTGGCAAGAGAGCATAAATCAAGGATATAAATCACTAAGGATATAAAACAACACTCACCAGCTTTTTGGTAGAAGTTGGCTGTTTCATAAGCAAGAGCAGCTATTAGGCCTGGACTGTGTTTCAGCTCAATAGCCCGAGCAATTGTGACTGAAAAATAGTTCCACACCATGGTTAAGTTTAATTGAAATGTCCTATCACATCAAATCAGCAGAGGCATTTAGGGTTTTAAAACCCCTGCATGAACAGAAAATAGATGCGCAGTCAAGCAAACAGCAGAATAAAGACAGATTGTTTCTTGGATAGAATGATTCCAATTTAATAGAAAAACTGAAGGAATATTAGCCTTAAGATTAGCTAATAAACAGAAGCTGCACATATTTTAAAGTAAAGGAACTGGGAATGCCTATTAGGCAAGCAAGGTGGTGAAAGTGTTGCATGAAAGGAAGAAATATGAAAAAGGAGTAATGCCACACACAAGTTCTTCCAAAGTAAAAGACATTCTATATTACAATTTTAATATCAGACTGATTTTTGGCATTTTCCTTTTATAATTGTAACATAATTTTCTTTAAAAACAACCTGCCCCATTATGCCACAGTACTTCAGGAGAATAAAAAACCCATGGTCTTGCTGCCAAGCAGAATTCATGAGAGAGCAATGATGCACAAAGAGTCATTTCCCACACCCAACCAATGTATGTTTGAAGATACCTTCTTGAGCTTCAGCTTGACACTGTATGATGTAGGAGTCTATAAGTCGAGCTTCTAAATCTCTTCCCTTTTCCACAGGTGTAATCAATTTTGGAATGTGACTTTCCTAAATACAAAGCAAGTCTCAGAATTAGTTTAGGCCCAGTAACAGTGCAAAACAAGTGCCTCATTCCTAAATGGATGGGACACACTGAGTGAAGGTCCCAAGACAGCACATGTAGCACATGATATAGGCAGACAAACCACTCTTCCAGTGCCACTGGGAACGAGTTGCAGGGATTGAGTGATACCACAACATATCAATACCTTTCTGTTTCCTGCATCATTCAGGTGCTCTCAGGTATGTGTGTATAGCAAAGGCCTCTCTAAGACAAGAAGTCAAGTATTGGGAGATACCTTGAAGAACAGACAGCAAAGAAAGTCCTTCTACCTTCAGGTGTTTAAAAATCCCAGCTGCTATCTTCAGGCTGCGGTGCACACCTTTTGCTTCATCTTCTGTTATACTGAGAAAATAGAATGAATTGGTAAAATTATAGTTAGAAAGGGACTCTAAGTGTCATTTAGTGCCACCTCTTGCTTTGGGGCACCACATTTGGCAACAGCAGATTAGGTCAGTTATAGCTTTGTCTAGATGAATCTTAAATCCTTCAAGAATCAAGAGTCCATTAATTCCCTAAGTGACCTGTCCCACGCCTGTGCTACCCTCAGAGTAAAGGAGCTTCTTACAGTGTCCAATCATGAAATAATCACATAGAACTTGCTTGAAAGAAATGTAAGATCCTGTGATGACTCGCAAGTAAAAGGCAACCTCAGTGTTAGAAGCCAAGGATTTAGAGGTCTGTAGGGTTAAACGTCAGCAGAGCTCTCATGTTAAGAATCTCACTTTTCTACGTGGACGTTTAGAGGTAGACTGATGGTTTATTGACAACTGACACTTTCTCTGTATCACAGTCATGTAGTACTACTGCACTTGGTTAACAGAAGCAAGAAGGGATTGAAGTGCTTGTGTGTAAAGACCAACTGCCTCCTGGAACTCCTCTGCCTGAGCTGGACATTTCCTATAGCAGGCAACCCTCAGAACCTGCTTAAATCTTCGGTGGAGTATTGCTGCAGCAGAATTGTTAAGAAAAGAAAATCACTTACTCTTCTTTTCCAGCAAGTCTTGATGCATATTTTGTGTACCATAGAGCTACATTAAATCCCATGGAAATCAGTTCAAATACTGCATCCTGCTGGGCACTAAAGAAAGACAGACAAAAACCCCTGAAAAACTTAATGTGTTTGGTTTTGTTCTCACATCTCTCTCAGACAGTTCACGTAGCAAAAGTCAACACTTCTCTCCATAAAACATTTTTCATTTAAGATGTCAACAATTTCCAATTCCAAACCTCCTTCTTTGCTGAACTGCCTAAGGGAGACGGGAATTTTTTTACTTTTTCCCTTTAAGAACACATAATTAGAATCTACCACATTCAGATGCCCACCCTTCCCTTTTGGGAACTTTTATTTTAAAACTGTAACTTGAGATTTGTTTAGCTGTGGCTGACATTTTTCCATCTCTTTTCTTTTTTTTTCAATTGCACATTTTGTGGAAAGCCTTGCCCTGGAATGTCCACTTTAAAGTTGTACTGCTAAGTTAATAAGTCAGAATCTGTTACAACTCTCTCAAATTAATGTTACTGTAATTATTTATGTAACTGCAGACAAACAGCATGTGCAAATGGCAGGAAATTTCAAAAGCTAAAAACAGAGTCTTTCAAAAGACTGAACTTGCAATCACAAGCTCAGTTTAGCTTAGGAACTAGCAAACCTTTTAAAAAGAAAAACATGGGAGTGGGAAGAGTAATGTTGGCACAAGTAAAAGTGTGCATGACCGTGAGAAAATTAGAATAAAGTCCTAATCAACAGATTTTCTTCCATGGGGAATTAAAGCTTTGAGGAGGTCAAGCACTTCTAGCTAAAGCTTGACAAATTTGTAGGCATGATTATACAACTGGATTAACTCCAGTAGCAAGAGACAAGTGAATAATTCAGAAGGTTACAGATCTGTATTCCTCCTGGAAACAGAAGATTTGTTTGTTTGAACCAAGAGGACATGTACACGGAGCTTCAGATGACAAGAACAAAATCAGATCTTTAGCAACACTAGAATCTCCAAACACACAAAAGTTCCTGGTCAGGCAATAGTGCCAAATTAAGTTTTAAACTGCAGTGACCTTTGTTACCATGCTCAATTCACCAATACCCTCAAGGCTTTTCTTCATACTTCTCTAGCTAACTGCAGGTTCAGTTTGTAGATCAACTGAGACCCAATGGATCCTTCTATCATTATTGTGCATTCTCACAGTTCAACATAAAGGCCAGTAGGCACACTTCAGAACACCTAACACAGTACAGCAGTTACCAAAAACACAGCAACCCTTTTTAGAAACTACTTTGTGTTCAAGACTTTGCTGCATTTCTGTTTCCCTTCAGGCCTGTGCATGTGTGTAACAGAGCAGCAGAGAGCAGCTGCATACCCTGCACCCAGAAAAGCACACGCACCTCGGGACTTGTCCTTGTAATGTGTCAGTCCACTTGAAATTCTGAATATATCTCAATTTACATTCTTGGGAAGAGTCATCCAGTGAAAGGATAAAACCTACGGAATAATAAAACAGGCAATCTCAAAGTAGGAAACAGAAATGAGTAATGAAGGAGATTGATCAACATGAATACAGATATAGGAATGTTTCTTGCTGAACCCCTCAAAACCCCATGTCACTTCCTGGGGTTTTTATTCCTCAGAAACTTGAGAACAAAATGTGGAAAAAACCAACTGGCTACTTGAGGAAACTGCTTGCCCAGCATGTTACCAACTCAATTCTGAGAATCTTGACTGCTCAAGGAAAACCTGGCGGATGTCTGCATGTCCCATACGGTGACAAGTTGGGAGTAGGACTGGCCCAGGTTGTTCAAGGTGAGCAAGTGGCTGTCTCTGCCACCATAGTGGCAACCAGGAAATTCCAGGAAAAGCTGCCTGGTCAACAGGGAGAGGGAAACGGGCTTCTAAGTATGGGCTCACCTAGTCATCACCTATCTCCAAGGCTACAGGAAATTGGCTCTTTAAGTCCTGTAGCCCAGAAAACAGCAGTTAGTGGGATGAAGCTCACGCTATGGGATGTTCAAATCCTAGCATATGCAGGCCCAGGAATGTTTTAGTGAGGCTGAAGAGGGGCCTTGGTCTGATCAGGTCTTACAGACTTTAAGAGGTCAAGAGCTTGCCATAGCAGCTACTGGGGCTATACTTGTCAGTGTGTCACGTGTTTATAAAATCAGAAAATACCTGTTCCTTTCACATGCAGAACATTTTACCAGCCAAGCATGATAATTTCCTGAAGAAAGTATCCAAATCTTGGCTGTTGGATGCGACATTAGCCTACACTCTCCCAGGAGCACATTAAACCAATGTTTACTTCCCACAGACCAAAAGATCCCACTTTCCATGAATCAGCTGATTCCTGAAAACTCAGTCTTAAGAAACCTGGCCGAGCACTTGACTGCTAAGAGAGAGCTACCCAAATATTGGCAGAAGGAAGGTTTCAAAGGAATGTGTCAGCACAGCTGAACCATCTACTGAAAATGCAGACACCATGCTAATGAGCACCTACATATATACACATACCTAAGATAAGCAGCAGTAAAAGGTAAACTTGCAACAAGTCTATGGTCTAGTATTAGACAAACCAGTAGTTTACTCTGAATACTAAATGAAATAAACTAATTAATAGACTCAATGTATACTTAGGGAGAAACTCACCACTACCTAAAAGACAAATACACATTTTCTCCTCCAACAGGAAGCAGAATGAGGTTAAAGGCAGGAGCAAGGCTGCCAACACGAAGTACTGGCAGGGTCACAAAGGACACTGAAACTTGGAGAAAAGGCCTGCTGAGCAGCCAGCACTGGTATCAAGCACAGAACCCATGAAGATACTCTCCTTCCTAAGAAGTGCAAAGCTTCTTTACAGGAGATCAGCACAATTAACATTCTGAGAAGTGCCATTAAAATTGTACTGATACTTCTCTTGATGAATTAGTAGTAGTGCTAATAAATCTCCCTACCTTGCAGAAGAGAGAAGTACAAGTCAGCTGCATTCTTCATAATTTCTGGATTACAACTTGAATCTGTAAACAGCTCCAATAGCCGTGTTCGAGACAACCGCAAGTCACTAAATGAAAGGAGAAAAAAAAAAGAAAAAAATCCCCCTAAGAAATCCTATTAAAAGCGCACTAATACAGAAAAATCTTCCTTTCTCCTCTGGATACATATGACTGGACACGCAGCAGTGGATAATCAGTACTTGATCTACTGTTCCAACACTAGCTAAAATAACTGTGCCTTTACCTACCAAGAGGTTGGGTGTACAGAGAGGAAGGGGAAGCAACAAGCAGGAACATTCTTCAACATTAGAATGGGATGATGACATGAAGAGATAAGAACAGATCTGCAAAATAGGCCGAGGTCCCTTTTCGTTACATTCCCATCCACAACAGAACAGTCAGACCCTATCCACTTATGAAAATTAAGCAATCTTCTGCAGAGGAATACACAGTCATCAGAAAGACAATGAAGTGTTTAGTCTTTTGCCTCTCCATTGTTATAATTGACCTTACTGTGCATTCAGAGACTGGAGAATTCCTTCTCTGTAAGCAAATGTTCAGTATTAGCAGTGTCTTATTGCCTCTTTGCCTACACATCTCTAGTCATCTTCAGCTCAAAAACTGAAGAGCAACCATTACTTTTAAGGATGCCCCCCAAACTGTAAGAGGCAGAGTGAAGCCAGTCCCAAGTACACTTACTTGCAAACCTTTGTTGCCGCTGGAGTGGTGGTTACCCCATAATAATTAAATGAAACGGGAGCTGTAGCCTTCAGAGGGTTGCGATGGAACCAGTGGGTCATTTTCTTCCTGCAGTGTTGTCTATGCCAAATCTAAGGAGTGGAAAGGAAAGAACAGCTGCAGGAACAGGTGCAACTGAGGTGCTGCCCATGTCCTGGTCCTCTGCTTGCAAAAAGATATTCCAAATGTAAACAAGTTATTTGAAATTTTTTTTTCCCCATTTGAAATGCCAAGCTTCCATATGCCTTGTGCTCATCATCCATGTGCTTTGTGTGAGAATTACACTCTCTTGAAATACAAATGCTTTCTGAGGCAACTATTTTAAGTTAGGCAAAAAGTTACCACCTACTTTGCTCTATGTGAGCACACACATTGCTAGGAAAAAAACCTCCACATTTGTTACCTCCTGCATAAGGATGAGCATACCCGTAAATTACATGAGAAATATCTCAGGATCACAGAATCAATTGGGTTGGAAAGACCCTAAGATTATTGAGCCCAACCTTTGTGAGAATACTACCATGTCAACTAGACCATGGCACTGAGTGACATGTCCAGCCCTTCCTTAAACACCTCTAGGGATGGAGGTGGGTGACTCCACCACCTCCCTGGGCAGGGACTTTTCAATGTTTAATAACCTCTCCTGTGAAGAAATCCTTCCTAATGCAAAACCAGAATTTCCCTTGGCACAGCCTGAGGCCACTTCCTCTCATCCTGTCACTTGATACCTGGAAGAAGAGGCTGATCCCCAACTTGCCACCACCTCCTTTCAGGGAGTTGTAGGGAGTGATAAGGTAATCCCCAAGCCTCCTTCCTCCTTTCCAGGCTAAATCTCAATTCACTGAGAGCACTATACTGTGTCTGGTCCATCTGTGAATAGCTTGTATTTGGGAGCCTGTGGTATACATGAACCTGCAACCATAAACCCCGACTGAAAACGTGGATCTATTTAACCACAAACCCTGACTGAAAATGTAGATCTATTTACACAGGTGTATCAGACCTGGAATGTTGGGAGGGCAGAGATAAACCCGAGTCTCTCTCTTCTTTTGCTTCAATTTCAGCAGCCAAATATAACACAAGCATCGCAGTGAGTTTTACAACAGCAGTGCAGAGTGATGGAACATACTGGGCACATCCTGAACATGGGAGGGCCCTACTGGATAAAAGGTCGCTATGAGACAGAAAAACTGAGAAGCAAGTGGTGTACTCTCCATTTCAAAGGTTTTCCAGACCTCATGGGACAAAGCCCCGAGCCCCTGGTGTGACCTCGGAGCTGTCTCTGCTCTGAGCAGGACGCTGGACCAGAGGCCCCCCACAGGGCTTCCATCATCCCGTGGTCCTTTTGGAATCACTTCAGTTCATCCCTATAAAAACACTCTGCAGCTTTGCTGAGAACAAAACAAACAAAACCAAAACAGACCCAAGGTCTGCCAGCACTGATTCTCCGGCACTACCCAGATCCCTCACACCGAGCAGGGGATTCGTTCATCGCGTCGGCACCTATCACACCGTGCTTACCGAGCCGGCACCTCTCGGGGCTTGTCCGTCAGGCCAGCGGCTGTCGCGCCGTGACCACCCACCTGCGCAGCGCTGCTGTCCCCGCGGTGTCGCAGCCCGGCCCGGAACGGTCCGGGGGATCCGCCCGCGGGATCTCGAGGCCGCGGGACCCCGGCCCGGCCCGGCCCGGCTGCTCCCGGCGGTGGGTCACGCGCCCGCCGCCGCAGGCTGCGCCAGCCGAGAGCCGATGGCACCACCCCATCGCTGCCGATCGCATCGACCCCGCCACTCGCCCTCCTCCCCACCGGAGTCCCTGGGCCGCCGCCAACAACAGCCCCGCGGCCCTAGCGCGTCCCCCCAGGACAGCGGCCGCCGGCACGGCCGAGGCCCACAGTCCTCCCGCGGGAAGGACCCCCGAACGTCACCAACACCAGCAGGAACGGGCACGCCAGCAAACCAGCAACGGCCCTTGCCCTCCCGAGGGGCGAGACCGCCTGCGGTGCTGCAGACGGGGGTCGCCGGGACTTACCTGGGCACGGCCGGGAACGGAGGGAGGAGCGGAGCGACCCCGCCCGGGCCCCGCCCATGCGCACGTGACCGCCGCCATGACAGGTACCGGGGCGGAAGTGGCGCCCTCGCCTCGGTAGCGATGGCGCGCGCGGGTGCGGTCAGCGCCGCCTCCCCGGCTGGGCGGTGCAGGCGGGCGGGCGGGCGGGAGGCGCCGCCGCGCTCGGTGTCCAGGGGTTGGGCCGTGCCGGGCGGGGCCGTGCCGTGCCCAGCCGAGTGGCTGTCTGGCGCGGTGGGTGCCCCGGCGCGGGGTGAGCATGGTGCCCTAGCGCTGGGGCTATGTCGGAGGCGGCCCGCAGCCTCCTGCAGCGCTGGGACGCCAGCTTCAGGAAGGGTACCGATTTCGACTCCTGGGGGCAGCTCGTGGAGGCGATCGACGAGTACCAGATGTGAGTGCGGGCCCGGCACGGCTCCGGAGTTCTGGGCGAGGCGCCGGGGTGAGGGACCGGCCCCGGCTGGGGCGGGGCGGGGCACGGCAGGGGGGCCCCGCAGGGCCCAGGCCGCGGCCCCCTCGCCCATGGGGCCCCGCTGGCTGCTCCGGCCCTTCCCCAAGATGCTGGGCCAGGGGCCGAGGAGTCCCCTCGTGGGGTGCCCCGCCGGGGTGCGAGGCGGGAGCCGGCTGTCCTGCTCTCTTGGGAGGGTGGCAGCGGCCGCCGTGGAGCTTGGAGCAACTTGGCATTGTGGAAGGTGTGTCCCTGCCCATGGCAGTGGATGGAACAAGGTGTTCTTTAATGTCCCTTTCACCCAAACCAGGCCGTGATTTTGAGAGTGTGGGTTGCCAGAATGGTTGGTTGGTGGAGCCCCCGATGCACCACTGGACTGGGATGCCCTATCCTATCACCCTGTTGCCCTGGCACCATGCTTGTGGCAGCGGAGCAACCTGGCAAGTGGGCTGCCTAAGTATCAGCCTTAACCAAAAAACCCCACACAACCCATCAGAATGTAAAGTGTCCAGCACATGTTGTGTCCCTGAGGGTATCAGGGTGGGAGAGTGGGGAACCTGGCAGCCCCAGTCAAGTTGGCTGGCACAGTGTGTGACCTCACCATCCATGAATCCTTTGGCAGCAGAGGAGTATTGGCTACAGGGCATTGATGATGGACTCCTTGGAAACACACCTGGTACCTTTAGTCAGATGTTCTTCCCTACTACTCCATTTGCCATGACAATGAAAGTTATTTCTTTGTGATTGCAGTATTTCAGGCGAGGCTTCTCATGGTGAATTTTCTGGCAGTTGACAAGAGGGTTCACACTTGTTTGCCAAGAGAAAGTCAGCTGAAGAGATACTCCCTGAGGGATCTTTTAACAGCTTTCAGGACTGGTCAAGTTGGGTTCTAACCACGCTGGCTGCCAGTTCAGTTGTCATTCAGAGAAACTGGTCTGCTGGCCCCTTACTGGGTGGTCAGGAGAGGCTGTAATCTCATAATTTCATTCACTCACCAGGAAGGATAAAGTGTTACTTGTCACTGCAAGTTCAGTGATAGGCAGTTTGCTGATGACCTTTAGAGTAGGGCAGGCTGTTACTCTACAAAACTTGGCAGAGAGATGAAAAGAAGTTCTCTTCCAGATCTGTATCTCGGCAGAAAAAAAAAAAATCATCAAGAAGTAAAATAAGATATTTTTACTAACTGCCCTTATGTGGATGTCTACAAGGAGTCCAGTACAATCCTAATTCTTTAAACTGTCTAAGCAGTCTGAGCAGTGAGTTTCATATAATGATATTTCTTTGGAATGAAAAGTCTTTGGGCTCTCCTTCTGAGCTCTCTTCATTGAGAAGTCAGGTGAGTAAACATTTGCAGACAGTCCAGTTTGAGAATTGAAATGCCACTTCTGTTGTCTTCCTCACTCTGTTGCTTGTGTTGGACAAGAGCTGAGGTGATCTCCACACCCTGGGTCTGTTCTGACCTGGGAGCAGTGTGGTGTCATTGTAAGGAAGCTCCTCTTGGGTGGAAGCTGCTCTTATCAGTGAGTTTCTACTAAATACTTGTCAGTAGATGAGCTCTGTGGTCTGAGGAGTCAGTAGAAAGGACAGAGAAGATTAGGGGATTACAGGGAGATATTTCCTAGGGAGGAGCAAAACCTTTATCCTGTATCTTTAGCAGGTAAATAAATAAATTAATAACAATATCAAGCTGTAGGATACAAGTTGCAAACAAGCAGCACAGGAAAAGATGCTGAGCTGTAATTGTGGAGAGACATTGCAGGATGGGTTTATAGTGCTGCCTTCTCAAAGGCACCCTGAGATGGGATGAAGAGGTGTGGTGCTGCTCTTGTCCAGGTGCTGTGAACACCAGCACAGTCTGTGCTGATCCACACAAGCATCTTGGAGAGAAGCTGCTTACACAGAGCTTGCTGATGCTGAGAAAGCTTGGATTTGGGAAAAATAGGAGTCTTGATGGCTGCTGATGTAAAAGCACAATTATGTACCTCTTGTGTCTATCTGTTCAGGTCTTCATGTTGCCCCTAGAAGTACAAGAAGGGTACTTGGTACAAAGACTGGCCCTCAGTCATTCGGGAATTCATGCAGGAATCCTTCGAGCTGTCAGCAGTGGCTTCCCTGTTAAATGTCCCCATCATCGAACTTGGTCTCATCTAACTTTGAACGAGCTTCAAGGGGAATGCCAGATGCATTTATTTGGCTTAGGGTGGATATTTTTTGTCTTAGTGACAAATGGAAAGAGGGTTGTGTTAGTGATGGTTGCAGAAATGTTAATGCTGTGATGCTGCCTGTTGTGGGTGGCATATTGCTGCTATGGTAATCTGTTTTCTTAAATCATTATAATGCTCTTTCTCTGTGTCCCATGTATCATAGGGCAGGGCAGTAGGTAAGGAGTGTACTTTTGAGTTCAAGTATGTTTATGCTTTTTGTCTTTTCTCAGCCCCAGTCTTTCTCCAATTTTGAAGTGGGACAATACTACCAAGTTGTGCAGTTACCTTATCCTGTTTGGTTGTGTTTTTCCTGGTAAGAGTTAAAAGCTACAATGGCCTCAATCAATATGGGCATTTTTGAGAGCTGATTTTGAGGAAAAGTAAAGAAATTGAATTCTGACTTTTGTTCCTGTGGCTTTGACAACAATCTGTTCTGCTGGATGTATCTTGGTGTTTATAAGCGCCTCCTAAAGTTGTGCCAATACCCACAGCAGTGGCAGAGAGAAGCAGAGTCCCTTTCACAGTGCAAAATGGTGAGGTTCCAGGAAGTAGCCTATTGTGATGTCTCTGGGTTTCCCCTCCACCCCTGTCCTCCCTCTCCCTCTGCTTGTAAAAAACATTATCTACAGGGAATGGCAACAAGTGCCCAGAGGTTTTGCTTGTTCAATGTTCTCCTTCCTCCTGGGACAGAAACTTTACTCTACCCATAGCTTCCATCCAGCTTCTTTTCACTCTCTCAAGCTGTTTGCTTACTGTTACTTTTCAAACCCCTTGGTATTCCTGCCTTGGTGATGACAAGGCATGAGGTTTGTGCTCCGCCTGTAATGCTGACAGGCACAAATGTGAGCGGATCCACCCCGGCAGCCTAGGCCAAGCTGCCCTGTGCCTGGCTTCCAGTGCTGGGAGAGCGTGTGCCATGGCTCAGGGTGCCCTCACCTGAGCTCCCTGGCATCTCCCTTGCCTCAGCCTCTCCCGGGAAATGTGTGTGGGATTGCACCACAGTGGGTCTTCACAGGGGCTGTGGTTTGTTATTATAAAAGAAAGGAATTGTGAGAGGAAAAAAGTCAGTGCTTGTAAAAGGGGCTGTTTGCTATAGTGACCCTCTTACCTGTTCTCCTTTCATAATGCATTAGTCTTTCTTGCCTAATGTAGTTGCATACTTTGTCCACCTTCTGGAGTTTTTTCTTAAGTATGAACTATCATGGCTATAGAAAACTTTGTTTCAAAAGACAAAAAACAAAGCAAAAACACAACAGCAAAACCAACCCAAACCTCTTGGAGCAGCAGTCTGTGAACCTTTTGGCTGACACATTTTCTGGAGCTGAGGTGTGTGTGTTTGTGTTGTGTTCCCACTTTGCAATTTTCTTTTCCCCCATCCAGATTAGCCAGGCACCTCCAGAAAGAGGCACAGTCTCAGCACAACAACTCGGAATTCACAGAAGATCAAAAGGTGAGTACTGCTGTTTGCTCAGACAAGAAGCTTGACTCATAGATGTTGATGTGTGTTATGTTTTTTATCTTGCAGGTCAGAGCCTTATGAGACCTTTTTTCCTCCCTCAATGTACACAAACAGCAACAGAGCCCAGCGTGGCTAAAATGGTTGCTGTTGTTAGATGTGAGGGATGCTCTGCTGTGCTATTGAATGTCAGGCATGCTGGCCAGTGTCTTTCATAACCTGGATGTTTCTTTTTTTTTTGGATTAATGTTTGATAACTTGCTTATTCAACATTGGCACAATTTATGCCATGAGTTCTGAATACAAAACATCTTGAACTACAGACATTGAGGGTGTGTGAGGGGGATGAAAGCTTAACATGTAACACAATTTATGCCATGAGTTCTGAATACAAAACATCTTGAACTACAGACATTGAGGGTGTGTGAGGGGGATGAAAGCTTAAAATGTAACACCTGACAGGGAAGGGTCCTGGGAGAATACTCCCTAGCCACCTCTTAGAAGGTTATTTGTTTATAAACTTTCAAAATATTGAAATTACTTTACTCATTCCTCTCTCCCCTCAGTTGAAAAGGTTGTTTCTTCTCTCAGCAACATACTACAGCAGTTCTGTGATGGGATTTAAGTGGACTCATGCACTCAAGCATTTACTGCAAAATAAAATCTTTTGAGATATGAGGCCCTACTAAATTTCCTTGTCTTCTAAAATGCATGTTTTTCTTAGGAATAAAAAACTAGAAACATGTATTTCCAGATTTTCATGTCATAAAATCACTTATTTTAGCAATGCTGTTACCTGAAAGTTGACATTTGCTAGCTCAGAGTCTCACCAATGGTAATAGGATGCAAGAGCAATGGGAGCTGTGCTTAGGAATGTAAGTCCTGAAAACAGGTGCTGGCTACAGAAATTCAAGATGAACTTGATGTGTATAAAGAAACTCAAAGAAATGCACCTTTACAAAGACTCTGAGAGAGTTTTGTAGCTGTTTCCTCTTTGTGTACCAATATGAAAAGCAAAGCATGTTCTGCTTACCTTCTGCAAAGATGATAAAGCTCATGATTGTATTAAACGGAGCCATAATTTTGGAGAAGAATTTGGTCCACTTTTCCTGATTTGTAAGCCATGAGAGCCTTGTTAATGTTGGACAGCTGTTTAGTCCTTGAATGCTTATGTTCTCCCTCCCTTGCTGGTAGCTTTCTCCATCATTTTCAGCTAGAGTAATCTTTACTGTGTGCTTCCCCTCTGTGGAGACTTTTGAAAATGTAATTAGTTCATGAAGGCGAAGCTATTAATCTCACTTCTGGAGACATCATCTCCTGTGAGTATGGGAACCAGAACCACACAGGGCTTTACCTCCAGATGTTCCCTGAATCTTATGAAAAGGACCTTGGACCAGATTGTGGAAATGAATGAGGTCAGCCATGAGAGAAGGCCTGGGGGGCTCAGGAAGTGGAGATAACTGACCTCAGATGTTTCATGTACAAGTGCTGTCATGTCTTGCTTCAACAGTCTTCTGAAAAGAAAAAAGTAATGGGTGGTGGTTTTACATCCTAGCAGAGTGATACCCATTTCTAAAGCTGAAATAATTTATAAAAGAGGGTGGCATTTTTATCACTTGCTGGTTTTTGCCAGTCATTATGTTGCTGATGCACTGAATCTTTGAGTGTTTATCAAATAGCAGTGCCTGTTTCATTAGCCACTTGCATAAACCAATTCCCCAACATTTTGTTGAAAGAGCACTTTATCTCCTCTGCCATGAGGAATGCTACTGACAAAAAAAAAAGTAGAATCTTGCTATTGCTTAAAAAAGGACTTAAAACTCTGCACAGCAAAATCTCTGTTATAAAAGCTCCTTGCTGTGCTTGTGTTCCCTATTTCTGCAGGAGCTCATCCAGTGTATCATCTAGTCAGTATGACTAATTACTGTCATCACTATTATCATTCACATGGCATGTAGCTGGAGGGCTTGGTGCATACTGGGTTTGTAAGTGGTTTGATTAAATAGAAATGTATCTTATTTCCCCTTGCCCTTCTAAAAATCAGCTACAAATCAATAACTTTTGCTCAACTGTTCTCCTGCCAGTGCACCTACCAGCATGCTCTTTCCTCCTGGTTCCCAAAAACCTCTTAATCTGTTTCCCTAATATCTTGACTTTCTGAGGCTCTGTATGTTACACAAGGGCCACTTTTTGTTGTTGTTGTTTTGTCTGGGTTTTTTTGGTTTTTTTTTGTTTATCTGTAGAAGAATCTGTAAGTCTGTAACCTTCTGCGTTTGCTCATCTGATGTCACTGGCCAAGGCTATGTGCAGAATTTTGTAGATTGGAAGGCCATGAAGATGATTATGATTTCCATTTGCTTGATCTACCCTTATTGCAGGTTTTTTTGTAGATTTTCAGTCAGCTGTCTTCCAGAGGACCCTACATACTGCTGAGAATTGTGAGGCTGTCATTTCTTACTTGACCTACCCTGTGGTGAAGGTGGATTTCAGCAGTGATTCCTCTGTAGCAAGGGGACGCTACATTCTGTGTTCAAATAGGTTCATACTAGGTTCAAATCCTCATCCCTATCTGTCTGTATGAACTTTTACCATATTTGGGTTTATTTCATGAATCACAGGTGGTGTTACAGTGCAGATATGGCCACATGAAAATTGGTGGTGTGTTACTTGCTAATGTAATCATACAATCTGTTAATCTAAGAACACTTGACAGATACCAGTTTCTTTCCTGGTCATAATGTGAGGCAGTTATCATTTATCTTCTAATGCATGTATTGTTTATGGTAAGAATTGAGGCTTTTAAATAGTCATATCTCCCATTTTTCCTCCTAAAGAATCACTTTTGAAACACTATATGCTACTTGCCTTGATAGAGCACACTATCTATTTTGTTGTTCACTCCTGTATTTTCAAATTGTGATGGGTTGTCATCTTACAACTATTACAGGACATAATTCTGTATTTTTCATTCTTTGTCTTGAGTAATTGACAGTGCTGTACTCTTCATTAGTGATTGTGAATGTTATTGAAGAATTTCTCTGCAGACCCTGTAGACAGCAAATCATTGTGTTTAGTCTCCTTTCAACAGCTATAAAGAGGCTGTGCAACAGTTTTATCACTGAGAGGCAGCATGTGTGGAATGAAGAGTTACAGCTCCTGGTGAATTTACCTCAGTCTTAACATTTTGAATACTGCTGTTCACTGTTTTACCTCCATTCTTTAAAAATCCCATCTTCATTCATGAGCAACTACTGTGTTTTGTGATGGGAATTGTTCCAGTTAGGTTTGGCTGTGGCTTTCAGTTTGCCTCCAGCTACAGTTACTCTCACCCAGTTCTCTGTGCAATAAATGTGACCTTTAAAGCCCTCTTCCAACCACAGTTGTTGCTTCTTGTGTAACTGTTTTTGTGCTAGGCTGAGTTTTCATCAGTGTTTGAAAATCTTGCTTTTGAAGCATGATAACTTGCTGAAATATGAGCACTGTTGAACAGTCTCAGTATGATTCATTAAACTGCTGGTTTTCTAACAGCCTAAACTCTGGTTAAAGCCAAGCTCTGCTCTGGCTCTGTGTTTGTGCAAACATCTTTGCCTGCATTACAGTTAGCACAGTCCTTACTCACGCAACTCCTCTGAAGAAACTTTGACTACGAGATCAACTGACTTTTCCCCATTCTAATCACAAGTTTATGTAAAATGGAATCTAAACTATTTTAAACTAGCTAAGTTAATTATGGCTTCAGTCTTTCTAATGAGATGCAGAATGTTTTCCCTGCTGCAAAAAGGAGCCTTTGCAGCAGGGATAGTTGCAGCTGAAAATGATAGCAGTGTTTAGCTGCATGTTTAACTTTTGGGTTGGGTGTGGTCCCTTAAAAAATAGTTATGAATAATGCCTGCTGGGAGCTTGCCATATTTCAATAGATTCCATATAAAACCTATTCTTTACTATTTTAAGACTCCCAAACTCTCTTAAGTTAATCTGTTTCTAGAGCCATTTTTGCCCTTCAGCTCCTAGGAGCCGGAGGACACACATTTTGTATTACTCTTTGTTCTGTGAGGGGTTCCTAGTTTGGGCAGTTTTCAGAACACACAGTTATAAATCTGCAGAATAGAGAGTCGTGGAGTTGTTGAATTTATTGGTGAGTTGACACAGGAGATAGGGGTTGAGCAGTGCTTTTGAGATCTCCCTTATGGTGTGGGCTTAAAGAGAGACCAGGAGGGGCAGAGGCAGGTGAAAATCTGTTTACATGTTCTGGTTCTGTGATGGGGCATAGAGTCTGTGTGCTGTGTGCTGGTACCCTGCAAACTTATAGCCCTCTTTCTGTTGTGCAAGTGGAGGAATTTTGATCTTATGCAGAATGGGCATGTTCTTTGCTCAGCAGTCAACACCCTAACCATTGGAACAGCTGGACTTTTGCAAATGCTGGAGCTGTAGTCAAACCTCAGAGATTCCCCTCCCCTAGGGAACCTGTGGATTCCTTTCTTTTACACATTATTTCACACCTTTCTCTTTAAGAATCTACCTTTGCAGAAATAGTTTTCCAGATGTTCACAAATAGAAAAAGGAATTCCTTTTGTTATACTGCAGCTGATTAGATGGCTGTAGTGTGTTCTCATTCTAGGCACTGAGAATCTGCTTCTGCAGTACTACTTGGTGTCCTCCCCCCCAGCCTGGCAGTACATGTAAACAAATCCACAACGCCCACATATGCGGTGTAGGTCTGAAAGTCTCAAAGTGGACTCAGGACTTTGTATGCTCTTTTCTATCTCCAAATACCTGTATTTTTTCAAGCTTTGCTGGAGATGCAGTCATGGGTCTCTGTTGTATTAGCAGAATTTATTTTGGGGAGGAGGGAGGTTGTTGACTGAACAATGTGTCCTGTGTTAATAGGCATCACTCGCTGCTTTTTGGGAAGGTGCTCAGAAGAACTAAAGTTTTTGAAAGACTGCCATACAATGGACAGTAATAAAAAATTATGAAGATATAAAGTCTGGCCTAGTGCCATATTGTAACAATGTCAAGGAGAGATGCCAGCTGGGAAGAAATGGCTTCAAGAACTTTGATGAGCCTGTAGTGGCAGACAAAAGTCAGATATCTGAGGCTTTTGCACACTCCAGCTGTTGGCTCTGCCCTTGAGGTATTGATGTGTGACTGACTGACGATTCAGCTTCTGAACTCTTTCAACTTGCAGTGTGGCCTAAGGTGAACTGAAGCTGCAGTCACTTAGTTGAAATTACTGGGGGCCTAGGAGCAGATTGAGAAGGATTTGTGACACCACTTTGCGGGACAGCCAGAACAGGTGATGGGAGAGGCATCTTCGAAAACAAGCGTAGTTTTTATCTGCTGTCACCAACCTCTTGGAGTCCAAAAAATATAACCCACCTTTTGGATTTGACTGTCACTGCATAGATTGCCAGGTGCCCATACTCTTGAAGTTCTTTGATGCTAGAATTGTGCTCTTGGAAATCTTTTCCTTGCCTTGCATCCAGTTTGTGGAGAAGCTGTTTTTATACTGCCTGATTTAAAAAGAGAGAATGAGTTACAAGTGTGTATTTCAACTTTAATCTTCCTTCTGGGGGGAAATTTAATTTGAAAGTAAACCTCTTTATAGCTTCGTTGTTGCTGGTTTTCTTGCCCTATAAACGTTTCACAGAGTATTTTGAGTTTATATCTGGCACTTATTACTGCACATTGTCTGAGTTTTTCTTCACAAAAATAACAAACTTGTGATGGTCAGGAAAAATACAATTGTATCCTCTTCGTGTCACTAATGGAAGTCTTAACTCCTCATTTCCACTGGTAGTAACAGAAACAAATGTGTCTTGTTGGAGCATCTTACTTTGTGAGACATAAAAGCTTAAAACTGTCTTCAAAGCAAGATTCCTTGCAATGAGCTATTCTGAAGCCCTTCCCTCTCTTCTGCAGTTTTAAATGAAAATGAGAAATTACTTCACAGTTCTGCTCACAGATATTTTAGATTGCTGACAAGTTTGAATTCAGGCATATATTCCATTATTCACTCACAGTTTAAATCTCTTAAAATCACAAAAATAGAGAGTTAGAAAAAAAATCCACCTTTAGGCTTCCTCTCCCACCAAAACCCACAGGAGTGGGCTGTGTTTTTTTAAGGGCTGAGATACTGGGCAGCTCTAATGTCTGATGTGGGTGGACTTGGTCTGCTGAGGTTGGGAGCTGTAGGCCTGGCTCCTAAAAGGGCAAATCAGCACAAACCACTCAGGTTCTCAGGAGGTAATAGGCTGCTTGGCTTGGATTTTTTTTTTTTTCAGTCTCCTGTCACCTGAGAGCAGTTGAGTTTATAAACAGTTTATGATGTGGTAAGCATTATTACAGTTTCTACAGAGTGAACCCCCATCTGTGTTGTTGGGCTGTGGAAGGGGAGTTAAGTGGCAGATGTCTTTCACCTATTGTGCTTTCAGTAAATCCTGCTTGTCTATAAAAAAAAGCTTCTGATGCTCAGTGGTCTGGTACTGAACAGTAGACCTGAAACCTTTTCAAAAAAAAGGTTCAAAAAAAAGGCAGCTGTTTGTGTTTACATTCTGTAAAAGTATCAATCTGGACAAATACAGTTTCAGTACTAAATTATTTTTTTTTCCATTTCAGAAAACCATAGCTAAAATTGCAACATGCTTGGAACTGAGGAGTGCAGCTTTACAGGTATAGCTCTTTTTCCTGACTTCATACTTTAGCAGCAAATAAAAGCTGTAGAGCTTTTTAAAACTTGTTTACTGTCTTCAGAAATACCCAAACTTCTGAAAATGAAGTGGACACTTGGAATTTCCAGGCCGTCATCGTGATGGCCCAGGTGACTGCCTTAAGAAAGGCTGCAAGTACTTACGTGAGCATGTGTTGGTGCTTGTACAGGAATTTAACTCCACATTTTGTGTCTTTGGTTCTCTGCCTCATTTTCATCCTTCTGAACTGTTTTGTTTCTCTTCCTAACCTGTGTGCGAGGTTAAAAAGATCACCAGAATGACTCTTAGACTTACTCAGCTGCTTCATAATAGACCAGAAAGAAGAATGTGTGTGTGTGTGTAAAATAAAAGTTACTTTTTAGCTGTCATGAAAACTGGCAGTGCTCTAGGAAAATGTGGGAAAACAATAATTTGTAAACTACTCTTTGGGCTTCCTTTCTGGATTGAAAGTAGATGTCATGGGAGTGGATATAGTTTTTTTCTCAATACATGCTTATCCCCAAAACAAAAACAAGTGAGAGAAATTTCCAAAAGACCACGGATGGGGAAGGGATAAATCAACGACTGGGTTAGTGGATTACCTCTTTGCCAAGAAAGAGTGATGACAGGCAAATTTTGCATCAAGTTACTCCCAGCAGCACTGCCAAGTACTTCATTTTGCTGGACAGGGTGCTGCCTGCAGTTGTCTGAAAGGCTGGGATACAGCATGCTGGACTCATGAGATGGGGGCTGACTAGTCTTGAGGCTGTGTAGAATTTGCAGAATTATTTGGTTACCTCCACCTGTCATTCTATTTTGATCTAACCTGGGGTGTTTGAAGAATGTTTCATTTGCTTAGAGTCACTGTGACTTTGAGGAGGACCTGCATGTTCCACTATGGAACAGCTTTGTGGGTCAGGTCACACCTGGGAGCAGCAGCAGAAGCTGCAGACATGTCATAACCTGCCAAGCCGGAGAGGTGATGTTACACAAGAACACTCTTCCTTGGTGTTGATTCCCCAGCAGTAAGTCAAGGGATTTTATAAGGTTGTGAAAGGGTACAAGAACTTCTTGCCCATTTCACTTTGGGGAGGTTATGATTTCTTAGCAGAGCTTAAAGCAGTGAGTGTGCTCACCTTTTGCCACTCTCCTAACACTAAGGATATAGCTGCTTTAGTATCCTTACCCAGTCTTGCAGAAGGTCCCTATTCAGTCTTGGACAAAATCAAGAAAAAAAATCTAATTGGACCTTAAATGTTGAAAACAATGGGCAATCTTAAGGGACGCCAAGGGTGCAATGACATAATAGGTAAGACCTGACCATCCAATCAGAAGAGAATGTCCAGTGTCAGTCCTCTTATTTCCACTTCTTTTTATGCCAGCTCTGCCACTTGTCTCACAATAAACTAATCTTACCAAACTGTTGGTGAGCTACCTCAGAATAAAAAATTAGGAACTTCTCTGTTGAATTAATAAGTCAGATAGGTTTACTGAGAATTGTACATGTATGTGCCACAGACAGAGGAGGAAACCATCATCAGAGCTGGAGAAAAGAAAGATGGGAATTCCTCTTCTATTTTCAGTGAGTTCTTAGCTGAGTTTTGTCAAGCTCATCCTGTGAACTGTAATTTCTGCCAGTGTCACAATGTTGGACGCGTGTCTTGAAATGTGAATGTTCCTGTGTGCAGTAAGGAAGAATTTACAATGAGTTGCTTTAAAAATATTTATATTTCATTAGAGCTTGGAATATTGGACAAGTTTGTTCTTAATAACTGAGAAGTGACATAGTCTCTGCCTCACCTGTGAGCCTGCCTTTTGTTGGGGAGATTTTCTGGGGGGATGTAGCTTTGTAGTAACTTGGTGTGCTTGAGCAAAGGAAGCACCTTGCATGCTTATTCTGAGATGAGGGAGGTGCATATGAAGATCTGACTCTTTCTTTGTCCTGTCCTAGTCCACCCAGTCACAGGATGAGTTTAAGCTTGAGGATCTGAAGAAGTTGGAACCAAGTAAGTGGTATCTTTGTATTTTGAGTGCCATTTATCATGACAGCAGCAGGAATACTGATTAACCACACTGCGGTTCAACAGTGATGCTGGGTTTAGGTGCTTATTCCAAGTGTCTGTTACCACACAGAGAAAATCTGATGTGTATTAAGGAATGTAATGTGAGTAATTTAAAAGTACAGTAACACAAATGTTTCAGATAATAGATTAATCTTCATTTTCAAATAAGCAATTTGGGCACTGCTAATTTTTGCACAAAATAGTATTTTAAGCTATCAGTAGTACATTGTATAATTTACCTGCGCATTTCTTATTTGAACTGTATTTCACCACTTTGTGGTCTTCCTTCTTGCAGCATGAAATTTATTTTTTTCTTCTGAAAGTATTTAACTTGTGCTTATGGTAGCCAATCACCTATCACCTCCCACTGTAATGCTACCAGACCAGCGAAGGTGAGAGTCAAAATGAGGATGTGAGTCAGTCTTTTGAAGAGTTTTGTGTGATGTTTTTTTCCAGCTGATGTTGGGTCAGGTCTTGGTATGTCAATCCAGAAATAACTTTTTCATATAGGAAGTATCTATTTATCTGCTTAATTTTCCTTCCTGTAACAGTGGCTACTTTTTTTTCAAAGCATCCTTATGATT
The DNA here is from genome assembly GCF_014805655.1 of Passer montanus. Taxonomy (NCBI): domain Eukaryota; kingdom Metazoa; phylum Chordata; class Aves; order Passeriformes; family Passeridae; genus Passer; species Passer montanus. The sequence continues at coordinate 309,109 of NW_024365937.1, forward strand.
AGAGCTTCCACATCTAAGCAATATTATCCTGAATGTTAATGTTTCTGCAATTCTCAGGGAACAGGAAATGTGGAAGAGCTTCTTTCATGCTGACTGAAGTTGGTTTTATTTTGCTTATAACACAATTGTTTCATTAAGCAGCATGTTGGGGATAAATATGATAGGCAGGCAAGTGTTTCCCCTTCATAAGTAGGCTGAGCTTCTCTGCACAGGATCCTACAGGGGACCTTGTTAAGAGGTGGAGCATTCAGCTAAGCTTCCTAATATCTCTACCAAAACATAGAGTCCAAATGCTTTTGAACTGTTCCTTGAAAGTGCAAAGTGAAGGTGTGTTATGAAACTGCTGGGTCTTATGGGTGAAGACCATAACTCAGGAAAGGATTTAACTGTGTTGGAATATTTGGTCTTCCTCACTCTACATGTTGCATGTCTGGCCTCTGAATTCTGGCTTGGGATTTTTCTGTAGATTTTGCTGCTCGCTGTTTACAAAGTATTTAAAATGTTGTAATCATTGAATGACTGTGGATTTTAGACTCCATTGTGCAAATGGCCTGTGAATGACTCAGTGATGGAAGAGAGACAGGAATCTTGTCCAAAATTTCAATTATGGTGCAACAGTCCTGTTGCTTATCTTGCCCTCCATCACAGAATTGGTTTTTTGCTGTCAAAAAAACTGCTTAGCAGTGTGAAGTGAACTCAGCCCACACCTTATACAACAAGCAACTATATTAAAACTGAGGAAGAGTGTGTGGCCATCAGTTTTCAAATACACTGAGTTATTTTCCTTGGAGGAGAACAGGTGCTTCTACAACAACAATTGAAAATTGATGTTCCTAATGCTGCTGTCTTGGATAGTTCTGGCCTCTTTCTTTCTGAATTGTGCCTTTGTTTTGTGGTTTTTAAGTGTGTCTTGAATAGAGTAAATCTTAATCAGGCCAATACCAGCCATTTCATAAAATGCACTGTGAAGTGTTTTAATTTGCATGTTGTCAGTTTTCTTTTGCATCCCACCAGAAGAAGCTAAAAAAATCTGGGCTGGCAATGTAAATAAGTGATTCCTTTGTTAGGTCAAGCCATTCAATTAGGGTGGAACAAAAACAGCTATTCATACAAAACAGCTATTCACACAATGTGGCTTGTTTTAATTACTTTTGTGCCTGAAGCTGTCAGAATGATTTTGGTGTTGTTATAACAACCAGGACCCTTAGATTTCCTTTTTTCTTTTCCCTTAATCTTGTGCTGTTGAGTTTTAACTTTTTCTATTCGAGCTTGCATTTCATGCAGATTGGAAAGTGAAGCAGTTGGCTACTTCTGTTTTTTTATAGAATTTGTCACTGAATAGTTTGTTGTGGAATAATGCTACAGGTGGTTCCATACATACAAATAGCTCTTTTGAGCCTGTGCTGTGTGAAGTCATTGTTAACACACTGGATTTCAAATCCATTTCTTTGTGGAAGCTTATACCAGTGTTAGAATGCACAGTACAAATGGGTGGGCTGGGGCATCCCTTGTGCCTGAGTGATAAGACAAGTGGATACTGGGTTGTACTGCAGAGCATGGTGTCTGAATTATTTTATGTTGTTTATTAAAAAAAAAAAAGTATAGGTATCAGAAAAAATCAATGTCACAGAAAATCTAAATGGACAGTAGTCTTTACCAGGTTAATATGTCCTGATCTTCTGGCTTATGTTGATAATTTCTTTTGAAAACTTTCAAGAAAGAGCCAACTGCTGGTAAAATCAGACTATGAGGATGGTGAAGGGCCTCGAAGGATAGCCTTATGAGTAGTAGTTGACGTCACTTCATCTGTTCAGGCTGGAGTAGACTGCTGTTAAAACTTCCTCATGAGGGGCAGGCACTGATCTGTGCTCTGTGATCACAGTGACAGGACCTGAGGGAATGTCCTGAAGTTGTCAGGGGAGGTTTAGGTTGGAGATCAGGAAAAGGTGCTGTACCCAGAGGATGGTTGGGCACTGGAAGAGGATCCCTAGGGAAGTGGTCACAACACCCACCTGACAGAGTTTAAGAACTGTTGGGACAATGCTTTCAGGCTCGTGGTGTGATCCCTGGGGTGTTCTGTGCAGAGCCAGGAGCTGGACTGTGATGATCCTTGAGGGTCCATTCCAACTCAGGAGATTCTATGATTCTATGCAAGTCAAAGTGAGACTGTCCAAAGTCACGAAAGAAAAGACAACTTCTGTGCAAGAGCCTGCAGAACACTATTTTAAAAAGTTTTCTGTTGGAAATGCAGCACAGATGGAGGCCGTGATGCTGTGATCCATTAGTTGCACTTGTGGAGAATTTTCTGGGAATCATGTTCTCAAGCAGCAACATTACAACATTACAAGGCTTTTTTTCCCAGAGGCAATTGTGGTTTTGAAAATGAAACAGAGATCCAAAAAAGCCCAAACCGGTCTTTTAAAGCTTGGATGTTTTACGCAGCATTACAAGGGAGATTGCTGTTTATATTAACCTAATTTGTTTTCCTGTGATCTGGTATTTTTATTTGAATCAACTGAAGCTCATACTTTTGGCAGATGCAAAGAGGATTTTCCTTTTCCTCCAAGTTTTATTGCTTAGCTTTTTCTCTGTGGCTTTGAATAAGTATTTCACCAGGCTGAGTGCGGTGGGCCTGTTGCTTATCCTGTTGATCTTTAAAGGAGCACTTAAATTGCTGTGTTACAACTTTGCAAAATTATTTGCCATTGGTGGTGAGACAAGAATTGAAAGCTGTTTAAAAACTTGAGCCACAGCTTTTGTACAGCAAAAGGCAAGAGGCTCTGCTTCTGAGCTGAATATTCAGCACCACATTTGTTCCTGGCAAGACAGGGGTGCTCAGCCTCGGGCAAAAGCAGCAGGATTTTAGGTGCTCTAGAACTGTTTGCCTCTTGCCTGGGCTCATGTCAGTAGAGCTTTTTGGGCCCTCTAGTGATGACTGAAATTAATTAGGAGGAGGGTTTTTTTGCTTGTAAGGGGACCTGATTAGTAGAAGAGAGGAGTCTAGCACTTGTGAACCTTTGGAAAGTGGGAGGAGAGCTACTGTGACGCCTGTCTCTTCTGTTTAATGTGCCTATGATCTGTAAGAGATCTCACTTCACTGAGGTTTTTCCTCCTTGGGTAGTTTCACTTTCTGTTTCTGATATGATGTATCTCTCTGAGAGCTGGGGAATTCTGAGAGTAATAAAAATCACCTTCTTCTCCTGAACCTCAGCAGCACTGGGAGATGACTGACTGCTGTTGATCAGCTGCTTTTCTGGTAGGAAGTGGCTGTGATTCTTCAGATTCATGTTGAGATCTACATTACTGGTCACTCAGAGCAGAAGTCTTTGGAGAGAGAGACATTGTGTCAGTTTTGTCTCTCATCAAAGCTCTGAATGAAGGCACTTTAAACCTTTCTCTGTATTTATGTATTGTGACTGGCTGGGATCAGACACTGGTTAACCTCTCATGTTGTAGCACAAAAATCAGAAAAAAATCAGTATGAGTAAAGACTGGAAAGACTTTTTGGTTTCTTTATAGTTTCCCAGAGGAGTAATTTATTCTTAGAGCATTCAGATGGTGTCTAGTAAGCTAATGCAGGAGTCCAGGCTGGCTGATGGGAATGTGAAGGCAGACAGGAAAGCTCTCCTGCACTGGCTGAGTTGTAGTGTGCTCAGAGGGGCCTGGCAATGGCATTTAAGATAACTGGTATTTAACTACCTCTTGGTATTTGTGTAATCTGAATGTTGTTTGAAAAGAGTTTTGTTTTCATTCAGAAGTCTTAAGGGGAGAATTCCTCTGCTCTGAGAGTGCTTATGGTGAAGTGAAGCTCTCTGAGGGGAGTCAGGGGTTTTTAGCTCTGCTCCCCCTACCAGTCTGGGATATTCATTGTCTGGTGGGAGAGTGCCTCTCCCTGCAGGTGTCCTCTTGTAAATTTTTAGGCCCTTTAACCATGATGAAATGCTTATTTCTTTCACATGTCTTTGGAAATTTCTCTTTCACTGGTAGTTGTGTTTGGAAATGGCAGCTAAAGTTGGAATTAATAAAGTGTGAGCAAATTTCCAATATAAACAGCAAAGCCATTCTGCATGAAATTCTGAAAGTATAGACGAAGTCTCTGGGGCTTGGTTCCCAGATGTTGTACTTTATCTCTCCTGAATTTCACCAATCTGCCCAGACATATCAGGGCAGATAAAAAGAAAACACAAACAAAGGCATCACCACCACCAAACAAAACCCCCAAAACACATGACTGAAGAAGTAGAAAATCTCACCAAACCTTTGTGCTAGCAGCGCACTTGGTCTCCCATGGTGGCCGCCTGAATGTGCACCCACATGTGTCAGCTCAGGTAATCTCAGTCTGTTTGGAGCTGGTGCCAGTAATGCCACCACCCTGCTCTCAACAGCCACCAAAGATTGCTACCCTCACCCTAGGGGCTGTAGCCTTTTCTCATTAAGATTTTGGTTATTGCCAAATTTATCTTACCTGTCTGTGTGGTGTGTTAGTAGTAATCTTGTACTGCAGTTGCAGTTCACCTGTCTGAATGTTAGAGTAATATAGCTTTGATCATAGTTGTGCTGGTGCTTAAAATATAAGAGAAGAGGGGTGTTTTTTGTATGATCTTATTATTTTAAGATTATTATCATTATTATTGTTATTATTATTATTTGTGTGTGAAGATGCTCTCAGAATGGACATAGCTGTGCAAAGTAGTAGTGCTGGTTTATGAGTATGGATTTTTATTTTTTCTCTTCTCTGCAGTCTTAAAGAATATCCTCACTTACAATAAGGAGTTCCCCTTTGATGTTCAGCCTGTCCCACTCAGGTAAGAGAGAACTTCTTGCGCATCACTTCATGTAAAGATATGTACTTGAAAGGGAGTACAGTCTGGGCCTGGTGTGTCTGAAACACATTTCTAGAGCCATCTGCTTGCCGGACTGCTTTGTGTAAATGGAGTAATAAAAGAACTTTCAAACTCTGTTTGTCTAGGTACCACTAAAAATCAAGACTATACTTTTGGTGAAATCAGTACTTGTTGTGTCCCTACATCTCTCTGTAATTTCCAGTGTCATCTCCTGGCTTTAGGCTCTGTGCTTTCTATTGGTCTGAGCTCCTGCAATCTCTGTCAAAGTCTGTAGGTAGTGGTAGAAGTTAAGTATGAAATGACATTAAAGAGTGTTGTCCATGCTCAGGTGCTGGCTTGTGAGTTGGCAGATGGGTGATGAGTGAGTGTTGGTCTCATTTCTTCTTTCTTGTGTTTTACAGGAAGATTTTAGCACCTGGAGAAGAGGAACACTTGGAGTTTGAGGAGGATGATGAGGAAGGAGGAGCTCGAGCAGGGACTCCAAACTCTTTTCCTGCTAGAGTTCCAGGTAGGGGCACTAGCCTTGCCATGCCAGCCTCTGTAGCATCTCTGAGCTCTGGCTTTAAAAAGCTCCTTTTTCCACCTCTGATTTGAAAAGTTTGGGTGGGAAGCTACAGGCTCATGTAAACAAATCCTAAATGCTGTACTGGAAAACCACAAGGGTGGCCAGTGAATTTTTTTCCCAGCAAACAATATCTTACTGTGAAACAGTTATATAGAGAACCTGTGAAGGTGGTACCATCTACTTCAAATAATTAGCCTTTAATTCTGACTCAGACGTGATATTTTCATCCTGGTGCACTTTAACTATGTGAAGCATTTCAAATGTGTTCAAATATAGACTGTGGCAATGTTTCTCCTGCAAGGAGCAGCACATCTTTCTAGAGATGTGAGAAGTTGTTGCTGCTTATTATTGTGTTGCATTGTTTGGTGAGACAGTGGCTTAGAGTGAAGGCAGGCTGTGAGAGAAGAAAGAGGGGAGTTTTGATTTTCATAGCTGAAGTCCTTGTCCATGTGAAAGCACTTTGTAGAACTGGATATACCAACAGATTCTAGAGAAGGTCTTCATGTAGTTTCAGGTTTTGTTAATTTAAATGTTGTAACAAAGGTTCTTTAGTGTTCCTGGTTCCTTTAGCTCCTGGTGTAATTTCTTTGCAGAAGAAACAAGTTTCTAGTTTCAGAGCTGTCTGGCAAACTTTGTATTTCAGGAATGAGATAAGTAAGGAAACCAGTACTGGAATAATGGTTAAAAGAGCTGGGGTGTTGCATTACTTATGCCTGGAGAAAACAAATGATACTCAGTTGTGATCCCAAGCACAGTGCTGAAATGTCCCCTGCAGGCTGACCTGATGTGGACATGCACAGTCTACAGCTGTTCATGCCAAGCTCCCAAAAAGGCTGTCTCGGTCCTTGTTATTCACCATGATAAATCATTTTATGGAGATGCCTTCTGACTGTCCCGAGTACAGCAGGAAGACTCAAACAAAAGCATTTTGCAGCTCTGGGGTGAGCCGTATGAGTAAAGTGAACTTTCCCTATCTGAAACCGACAGAGTTGTGTTGCACACCTTGCTTTGATGTGCCTTTAATCCATAGTGTGGACTGTACTGTCTAACTTACCATGGTCTTGTCTTCTCCATGCATGGCTTCATCGTTATCACGTTGCCCCATTCATCTAACCCAGGAGCCAACAAAGGTATGAGAACCTTTTAGTATGTACAGTAATTTCTGTGCTCACATTCACGTAGCTGTGGTCTTCTTCATCCAGCTCTTAGTGCCAATCCTCACAAGACAATTTTTGGTAACAATCACACTACTGGGCCCCTATCTGTTGGTCTTCATTTGCCTTCAGTAAGTAGAAAAGGAAAGGTCATGTTTGTTGATTCAAACAGTTCTCTAGAGGTCCTGCTGTACTAATGAAGAGGTTCTGGGTTGTGGTGTAGCTAAGGGTATAGCTGGATTTTATTTACTGGAATACACATTTTATGGGAAATCTTACACAAAGAGTATTTGTGTAATTAGACTTCTGTGCTGTGTGGAGCAATGAACTGACCAATGGCTTGCTGCCTCTAACAGCAAAGGTTTCCTACCTTTCTCCTGGTTATATATGACTTTATTCCAGTGCTGTGCTCTTCTATGAGGCATTTCCCTTTGTGAGCCCAGAAGGAGACTTAGCACTTTTTTCCCCTTTCTCTGAACTGGGATTTGGGAGTGGAGAGCCTGAATGCCTATGTCTTGGTGGCAGTGGGCGGCTGGGCTGGCTCACTGTCTGTCCCTGAAACCTACTTGGAGGAGGACACTTTTCATTTGCAGATGCTCCCATCCCTCTCTGGCAGAGATGCTCTGTGGTTGTGTCTGGTGTGGCTGCAGCTTTCTCCTGAAAGGCCTCAATGTGAGCCTTCTCAGGGGCCTAGGCCATGGTGGCTGACAGAGGGGGGGTGCCCAGCCCAGGAAAGCTGTACTATGGAGAGGGCACTGTCACCTACTCTGGCCGCAGAGGGTCCAGCACATGCCTGCCGGGGGCTGTGGCACATGTGAGGCAGGTTACAGTCAGCTGCTCTAGTCCACTGCTGGCTTGGCTGTTCCTCTTGCTAGGGCAGGAAGGAAACAGTGTTCCTTGGATGCTCTCTGTCCTACTGTTCTCTTGTCTCCTGGAAGACTTTGGCCCTTCTGTCCCTTGCAACTCTGCAATTTCACACATTCTGGAAAGCATTCTTCAAGAACAGAATAATTTCTCTTAAGCCAGAATTTTTATAATAAACACCAGGCTGAGGCATCTTTCAGGTGATTTTTCTGTCAAGTGGGTGGAGTGATGGACAGGAAAGCTGAAGACTGCAGTTATTCCTGGCTCTTGGGGGCCATGCTGCTTTTAGAAGACAACTGACCTATGATGGAGCAAAGGTTTGTGCCAAAGAGAAGACCGGCTTGCTTCTGCCTTCACTTAGATTGAAAGAAGAACTCTATATTTGAACATCTCTTCAGGAAAGAAACAGAAAGATTAACTAGAGCATGAGCTGCTTTGCAAACATGAGGGCTCTCTACTAAGTTTGCTCTCTAACATTTCTCCCACTGCAGTCAGAAGCCTGTCCCATTGCTCAGAACACTGGGCTGAGCTCTGCTGTGCTGTGTTGAGAGGTGTGGACCCAGTGCTTTGGAGGCCCTGAGTCACCTCAAGACAGAAAATACAGAAACATACAGCATCTGTGATAGAAATTCAAGTCTTGCACGTGATTCTGAGAAGGGGATTGGATGCAGGAATGCTCATGAAATCTTGCTGAAGCTGAGCCTGTAGTTCTCAGAGCAGAATGCGAGGTCCCTCTTGCAAAGCCAGTCTCTCATAAGATGAAATCTTTGTGGTTCCACAGCTCCTCAAACAGATGACAGGAGAAAATTGTGTCAAGAAAACACCCATATTTGACTTGTGAAAGAAAATTATTACATTGTTTAGATCTCAAGCCTTAGGATAACTTCTTTTTTTTTGTTAGAAAACCAAAACTGTAACTCAAACTTGCTTATGAGCCTGAGTATTTTCTATCCTGGTGCTTTTCTATCCTGGGCAGAGGGGCTTGAAGTGTGCCAGTTTTTGCTAAATTCAGCATGAAGTAACTTACTCCATGTTTGAAGACAGAATAGCATGACTTTTAGTGAGTTTGAGCAGTCTGGACAGCTGCACTGTCTTCTTCAGCACTGTGAGGATTCATTTATACTGACCACCAAGTTTTGATGCTAAAAGTTCTTAATGCAGAGCTGGGGAGTCCTTCCTTTAGGTAGACGCGAACTTGGGGGATGCAAACACTTACTTCCCCCCCTCCCCCCACTTAAGTAGAGGCCAGTAGCACTTAAGAATCAGTTTTTTTGTTCCCTTATGTTCTGTGTGATTTGCAATAATGCCATTTTCCTCCTTAATCTCGCACTCTAAATGTTCAATGTGGAGCCAAGTCATGTTCAGTGGGGTTGGACTCCTGATTAAGTGTCTAAACCTCCTGCAACTGCAGATTGAATCCAACCTCCCAAATTTAATCCTCAAAAATGCTATCAAGTGAATTCTATGAAGTGCTATTCTGCTTGAAGGCAAGAAATAATGCTTTAAACAGTCCTCCCCTCTATTTTTATGGCATTAGTTTTTTATCAGTTGATTTAACTTGAGGCAGTCCTGAGTTTTTTCTGGGGGGCTTTGAAATCTATCAAAGGATGTTGTGTGTCTGTGCACAGACATTCCCATAGTGGTGTGTATTACTGGGATAGGTATCTTTGGAGTTTCAACCCCCTAAGAACAGCATCTTCCATGAGAGAAGATGGGAGAAGTGAGACCTCTGCTGTGAGATGACACCCAGGGTTAATAATATGCTTTACTCTTTCCAGGTACTTTATTGCCCAGGTTGCCATCTGAACCCGGGATGACATTACTCACCATCAACATAGAGAAAATTGGTCTGAAAGATGCTGGGCAGTGCATTGATCCTTACATCACAGTCAGTGTAAAGGGTAATGATTTCTGTTCTGCCTCCTCAGTGCTGCTTTAGAGAGAGTGCATTTTCTGAAAGCTCTATTGACTTTTCAGCCTGCTGGGAAAAACATTTGTTGGCACTTCTGTTGTGGATGTAGGGCTTCTGCTTTAATCAAGGGCAGAAAAATCCTGTATTTGACAGCTACTGGGAGGTATCTGCAGGATACACTTCTCTCTGTGCACTCAGGGGTGGCTTGTCCATGCTGATTTACCCTACTTCTCCATCACAGCTTCTACAGCTGACTCCTAAGTACAGATCTGCTTGGACTGTGTGTACTCCCCATGCTTATTGGTCTCTGGGCTTTCTGGAGGTGGGGAACCACAGCCCACTGACTCTATTCTTGCCCTCTCATTGAACTAATTTTGTAGTAATACAAATATAATCTTACCAGGGCTTGAGGTTTAGAGGGATGGGTATGAAGCTGAGAAGCAAAGCTTGCAAGTGAAATAAAATAAAAAATGTGTTAGCCTGGCTAGTGAAATGCTTCAGCCAAAGCCTGATGGGCTGAAAGGCTTCATAAATCTGGAAGAACCTCTCTCTGTCAGTCCAGGATAGGCAACATGAGGATTTCTCTGTTTCAGATGGTAACATAATTGGTATCTTTTGAGGCTAAGATTTTTGATATTCACATTCTTTCTAATGGGAGTATCTCTGTCCCCCATTTTGCACTTAGCAGGAAGCCTCTGTAGTCAAACCTGCTTGTGCTTGCCTTGTGTTCTGCTTTACTTCAGGTTCTCTTTACAATCTTTAAATGTAGGCAGATGATTTTTTTTTTGTTTATCATGTAAAAATTGTAGCTGATCCTCTTGTTATTTTTAGTTGTGATAATGACCTTGTATGTGTCCTCTTGAGATGTGCTATTGGATACTAAATGTAGGATGAAACACTTGTTAGATGTATGATCAGTGCTTCTTCCACCAGACATCCTCTGGCAGGAGGAAGGTTCACAATATCAAATATCCCTTGGATACTTACCAGGGCTTGTGAAGCAAACATTCCTTGTTCCTTGCCACTGAAGTGTTTGTCTCATTGTACATTGCTAAAACTGCTCCTGTAGCTCGCATTTCCCTTCTGGAGCTAAAGGAGACACTCTATTGCTGGGCTTGCTTTCCCAGCAAGTCTCTGTTAACATAATGCTCCCTGTTTCCAAGCTAATTTATCTATAAATGGTTGCTGCCAAGTAATGAGGTAGAAAATAGGATCAAACAGTGAGAGTGTGGGCAGGGTATAGCTGAGTCTGCTAATGTTGTCTTTTGATACTTTTATTTTCCAAAATTTTTGGTCAGGCAAAGTAAATCAGAGGACTCATTTTTCCACTGTTAGGAGTCTGAAGACACTTAGTAGCTGATTTCCTTGGTTTTAAACCAAGCTGCTCTTCTGCAGGTTTGGAGAGAGGTTTGTTCCTGATGCAGCACTGGCAATCCCAGCCCATGTCATGGATGAAGAGAATCACTGGTGCTCCAGGGCCTTAGCCTGAGCATCAAGCACAACATGTGCACTCCATATCTGTAATCTTGGCCGCATTGTTAGCAACTTCCTCTGCCAGAGGGAAAGGGATTGGGAATGAGAGGAAGGACAGGACAAACATACCCCTGGAAACAGCAGAACCTTAGTGAGAAACTATATTGGCTGTGCCAGAGCAGCAAAACATGGGGCTGGTGCTGAGAGCTGGAGTCCAGCCCACAGTCCTACAATGCCTCTGTGGAAAACCCAAGAGGAATAATGTTTGTTGTGTCTAGGGACAAAGGCGGGCACACACAGGATGTATGAGCTGTCCCAGCTGTGCCCTGCAGACCCTGTGTGGAGGGCTGTCTTTGGTGTGTATCCCACTTGGGCTGGAGCTTTTCTGGAGTCCTGTGTGCACAGGGAATGGAATCTCTTGCTGACAGCAGAAAGAAAATACACTCTTAAAAATAAAAAGAGGGATAAATACAATTTTTAATGTGAAATATTGCTGGAACTTTAGCTGTTTTCGTGTTGTACTCAGAAAGAAAATTAACTGATTGTGAAGTATTGCTGGAACTTTAGCTGTTTTCGTGTTGTACTCAGAAAGAAAATTAACTGATTGTGAAGGGGTATGATTGCTCCTTTTTTAGATTTTGTGGAAACATCCAGGTGTGGATTAACTTTTTGTGGCAGGATTAGGAGAGATTTATAAAACTCTTAAAGCTGAACCTTGAAGTCTGAGAAGCTTCTGCCATTCTCATGCTGTTTCTTTCCTGCAGATTTGAATGGGATAGATCTGACTCCTGTGCAGGATACTCCTGTGGCTTTGAGGAAGGAGGACACATACATCCATTTTAATGTGGACATTGAGATTCAGAAACACATTGAAAGACTAACAAAAGGTATGTGGTACCATGTCGGCAATGGAGAGAGATGGAGAAGACCGATTCGGTGATCAGAATCTGATTTTATTGTGGGATACAAATGCTTATATACTATTTCAGGGAGACTGGTAAGGTGTACTATAATTATTAGGGTAAAATCACATGCACAAACTTATGCATATAACATCTCCTGCTTGCAGAGTTTAATGGGATTTTCTTTTTCCGGTAAACATGTTTGATTTAATCATCTTGCAATCTAGGTCTAGTTTTCAAAGTTCTGTTTGCTTTTGCCAAGGCATCCTGTTATCAAATCTCTTATGTTAACCAGGTCCAAAGTCCATTATCTGTCTTGTGTCCCCCAACATTACAACAGTACCAGACACCCTAAACAGGGCCCAGGAGCTTTGGGAGCACAGACACTGGGCTGCTCCTGACCTGCTGCTGCAGGGCTCAAGATCCAGACAAGGATAAAAATAGACCTTTTCATCCTGTCCCTTTCAAACTGGTCATTAGGATGGCTTGCAGGCAAGGGAGAAATGAAAAGAGATAAAAACAGAGCATTCTGCTCTGCTACACAGGTATTGAGTTGCTTTATCACCTGCTTAGTCATTGGTACCTGGATATGAGCAATGGAGTGAAGAGTTTGAATTGTGGAGTGTGATGAGCATTGTAAGAACATGGTGTAGCCTTTGAGTAAATAACAGAAGTGTGGGAGATAATTCCCTTCAATTTAAGTAGAGCAACTTAATGGCAGGTAAGTTTTCAGATAACTCTTAGCCATAATTGCTAACTTTTCTATTAATTTTCCCTCCAGGTGCAGCTATTTTCTTTGAATTCAAACACTACAAGCCTAAGAAAAGGTTTACTAGCACCAAGTGCTTTGCTTTCATGGAGATGGATGAAATTAAACCTGGGGCAATTGTTATAGAACTGTAAGTGACTCACAGTTATGGATGACGATGACAGAGGAAATGAACCACCCTTCAGTTACAATGTGTGACTTGTTGTATTAAGGAACGTTTCTTGGATTCATTAGATTTGCTTCCATAAGGAATATTTTATTTTCAATAAAGAGGGGAAGATAGAATGCTTTTAGGCAAGTAAGATGGTTAAGGCCTCTTCTCAGAAACTAGACCAGTTTCCAAATAAAGTACTGCCATTTGTAATTTAATTTTGTATGAATTTAATGAAAGTCTGTCGGGGAGATTTTAATTTGGAGCTTAGCCTGACTGTCAGATCGGCTACATTTAAAAAAATAATCAACTCCAGTCTTTTGGTACAAAACTTCTGCAAAGGAAATCTGATTTGACGCATGAGATACCCATTTGCAATTAACTTTGTGAACATTTCAAAGCAGTATTGAGTGGTTATGGTGCGCATCCTCTCCTTGTTGAGTGGCTGAAGGTCTGAGGGAATGGGGTTTGTTTTTTTTATTCAAGAAGAAGGTGAATCTTGCAATTCTTGGAAGAGTGCTTAGTCTGTGTCAGCTGGAATACTTCTGAAGTACTGCGTTACTGATACTGGGTCTCTCCTACAATCCAGAGTATTATGTTGGGAATCTCCTTACAAAAATATTACATTCACTTAGATATTGAAATCTTTCTTCTGTAAAAATAATAATCCAGAGAAAATACTGTTTCTTCCTGTAAGCCTACTCATTACTGTTGCTTACAGCAAGCCTTGTCAGATGTATTTAAAAGGTGAGGGTAATAAGATTTTTACAGGATGAGTTTTCTAGTTTGCTTTCATCTTGCTGCACAGCCATTAGTGCTTGGATTAATGCAGTTTCTTGTGGTTACAGGTACAAAAAACCCACTGACTTTAAAAGGAAGAAATTGCAACTGTTGACCAAGAAACCACTTTACCTTCACCTCCATCAAACATTGCACAAGGAATGACCCCAGTTATGAGACCTCTGTGACCTGAACTACAAGTCCTGGTAGCTGTGTAGTAGCCTTAGGCTCTGAAGGGTGGGAAGATGACTTTGTTCATGTCAGTAGGTCACACAAGACCATCACCCACTGCACAGCACTACTTCAGGGGCAGGGACAAGCCCACCATCCAAGTGCAAGATTTTTTTCAGTAACTTCCAGATACAGGTTTTTCCAAGAGCCCTGATATGGGTTGACTGCTTTTCCTAAATTTGCTGTTCATCACTTTTTACCTTTAACAGTTCTCCGTTTGCCTCAAGCTCCCCCTGAGAATGGAGAGTGCCCCTTTGCCAAACCTGCAGCAATAAAAATGTGGCAGGCCTACTGTTTACACTGCTGTGCTATTGTAGTTCCTCTCATCTGCATTTCAGAGTCCTCTGGAGTGGGCAGGGTGACAGAAGACTGGGAGAAGGACAAGGTGGCTTGAGGTACTACAAGTGCTTTGAAATGAGGGAGCGGAGAATGCGGATCAGATGGGTGGGCACGAGTTCCTGTGGTCAGGTCAGGAGGAGGACAACTGCAGATGAGATCACTGAACTATGATTGAACAGCCTTGCCTGAGTTTTGAATGCATGTTAAAATCTTGTCAGTCACTGTTACTCCCTAATAGAGCTATTCTTTTCTGTATCTTGTCACAGAGTGATTTGCAAAGGTGAGTGGGGGATAAAGAGGCCTTCTCCAGGGCTTTGTCCTGGTGGCAGTGGCTGTGTTGCCATTGCAGTGACAGCAGGACAGGCCCTCAGTGCTGAAGTGTCAATTTTCCAGAGCTTTATATAAAGTAGGTCTGGCTAGCAGGCTGACCCACCTTTTACATGAAACTGCTGTTCTTATGGAAACTGATTGTATGCAGTTCTCTGCATATTTTGTGCAAGTCTGGAAATTTACTCAAAGAATTACCTTTTAATGTAAGTAGATAGGATTAACATTTATTTTCTGTATTTTTTATTTGGTGCATAATAAGCTGCAGGACATTGGCTTATTATGACACACTTGCATTCACCTTTTGACCTGAAAAAGGGAAAGAAGTAGAACCCAGTCAAATCTTTCATATATTTGTGTGGATATTTAATATGATACTTTATGGTTTGATAAACTTCTTGTATATCTAACTAGTGCCTGAATTATCTGCTATGCTAACTAAAGACCCAGCTCCCAAAATAGTATCAATTGTTTTAAACAGCCTGGATGCAGGTGAATCATCCATTCCTCCTTTCTGTCACCTCACCCCAAGATGTTACATCATGTGTTAAGGGAAGGGATGTTACTTTTCCTCATGCTGTTTGTCTGTCTCTATTTAGCTGTTGGGCATTTTTGGCTTTACCATATTGATTAGGATAAAAAGCTGGTTTTGAATGTCCTAATCTTCTTGCCTTTCTTCTGATATAACTACGAATGACATTATTTAGGTGTTACAACAAAAGTCAGCAACACTTTGCCAAATTCCACTGCTGGTTGGAGGGGTAAAAGGGCAGTTGAATTGTCCCGTTTATGGATCTTTACAATATCCCACTGGTTTTAAAGCTGATGGATGATCATCAAGATATCCCTGTGAGTTATGGAAACTCCTCTGAATGCAGCATTCTGGACACCAGACTAAAGAAGAACACCTACACTGCTAAAAGCCAAATACAAATCATCCTCTGAACTCTGCAAAAGGACGAAGCAAAGCATTAGTCTGTGGTTGCAAGTAATCTGAGCTTAGCCCATTTACCTGTCAGTGATCCCTGGCTAGCTCATGACTTGTTCTGACCTAGGAATTGCAGGATCTGAAAGGTGGAAGGGCTGATTCTGGAATTCAGTCCAGCTGCCACCCGGGGTAAGCACTGCAGTTGCCTGTGTGTGTCCAAGGTGAATGCTGAAACTTGACTTTTAATCGTGGATATTCATCAATGTGTGTATCATCAGCCACCCTGCAAACTGAGATACTGTCCCTTGAAGTACAAATCTTTGCTTCTCCTGCTTACCTGGACCCTTCCCCAGCTTGTAGATGTCTGTATTAATGCCACTTATATGAAATGTCAACTTTGAAGTATTTTTGTTAAATACAGAAGTAGAACTTTGTATTTAACTGATTGTGAATTAATGTCTGTTGAGTGTGAAATACATTTTTAAAGTTGCTTCTATCCCTTGCCTTTTTTTCTGTGAACTGTCCCAGTGCCAGGACTGCTGCTGCACACACCACAGGCTTTGGGATTGTTTTATGCTTCAGTGATGTTCCAGCTTGTGTTTCACCTGAAATCTAAAACTTTACACTTGTACTGTAAGAATGTGACACCAAGATGGCAACTTTAATGGCTGCTTCTACTCTGGCAGTAAAGCTGTAATGGCCTCCCAGTAGGATTTTTTATTATTCTGCACTGTTTTCTTTTTTTACTCCCTCAGGCTGCCTTTTGGACAGTGCACTTGTGAGAAACCTTACTCACCGAGACAGCCTGCAATTCCAAATGCTTGCACTAACACTTGAAGTGCCAATGTAGGGTGTGCTTTGAAAGTTGTTCAGTGGTGGTAGCTGCAGTAGATGTTTACATACCTCCACTCTGCTTTACAGAAAGCTACTTTGCTTTCTGACAGAACTAAAAAAGGCTCTCCAAATCCAGCCTTCCTTTTAAAGAAGCTGAATTGCTCTTAACCCTGAAGATGAAAATTGGTTCTCAAGCTTCACTTCATGCTGAGAGGTGCTCTTGAAAGCAGAAAGCAATTAGGGAAGTTCTAAGTTTCTCTAGTGGAGAGGCACTGTAGAAACACAGGTCAACTCCACAACCTCATTAAGGTTTCCAACTCTGGAAGCTGTATCCCTCATAGTCATCATTACACGAAGCAAGTCCATATTGCGTCACAGTAAATCAGTGTGAGGCTAACATGGTCGTTACCCTGCAGCAGCATTAATTTGGCCTTGATTCAATTCTTGTTCTCAGAACTATAGCATTCTCTGTCACATTACTGAACCAATATACTTTCTGAACAAAACATGGCACTAAAACAAAGCGTCTGGGGTTTAGCAAAAGGGATTTTGCTTTTTATTATAACTTTCCTTTGAATACAGTGTCATTTGTGCTTCTGATCTCTGACCAGACATAATTTTTAAAAAACCCCAGAACGTCAGAGTCCTCATGTAAACCCCTGGCCTACAGTAACTGCAGCTCAATGATGTGATGGAGAAGGCAGGTTGGATAGCATTTTACTTAAAAATTATTTCCACAGGAAATGATTTGATATACATTTTTAACGAAATTAGTTCATTTGCCAACTGCTTACAAAGGCTACATTGAATTAAAACTCTCCTAACAGGTACTTCCTTCCTATTGCACTTTTAGAATAGGTTCAAGTCCATCACAGGTTCTTGCAACCCAAGTGGATGGATGAATTTGTGATCATAAATGCACATAAGACACCTGTAGCAACTGGATAAAAATTAATCCTGCAAAAGCTGAGATATACTGAAATGAGACCAGTGTCTTCAAATCAAGAGCCATTTCCTAGAGTTGTGCACACAGGAGCCGGGTCCATAGGGCTGGCTGGGCGCTGCAGGCAGGGATCCTGCTCTGGGGATGTGCGTAGTCCTTGGGGCCAGCTGGTCTCAGTCCCTGGGCACCGGTGGAGGCAAGTCTCTGTTGGGAGAAGGAGCATAGTCCCTGGAAGCCTGCAGGGGTAGCCGGGGGTCTGGAGGATAATCCCTAGGGCCAGGAGGGCCAAGGGGGCGGAAGGGAAGATGCCCATGTGTGTAGCCTCTGGGATCAGGGGGAGGAGGGAGTGGGCCAGGAGGCAAACGTGGACTAGGTAAGAAATCTCTTCCAGCTGGAGGTAGCAAGGGAGGACCACAACCTAGGAGGAAAGGAAATCATGGAGTTAAATGAAATCTTGCTTTAATGTAAACAGAGAAGCACCTGATTAGTTCCTCAGTCATTTTCTGGAGTAGCTCTGGAATGGATCACTATCGCATGCAGGACTTCAAAGCCCATAAATTATTCTAGGGACTTTTGGCTGCATTTTAGAGTAAACAAGGAAAAATAGCTTGGCATTAAGGAGGCTTGAAAAAACTCACCCAGTCCAAGCTTACTGAGCCAGCTAAAGCCCATGAAACACAAGGAAGCCATGTGCTTAGGAAAAGCAGCTCTGGGTCCTGCAGTCAGGCTCCAGGAAGTGAAGTGTCAGCACAGGGCACTGCAGCCATACCTGGGTGCCCAGGGAGAGGCCGAGGCCCGAAGTGCCCCCGCAGAGGAGGAAGTGGCGGTCCTGGCGGTCCGTAGCGAATGGGTGGTGGTGGCGGAGGCCCCATCACTGGGGAGTTCATCAGAGGTGTCCCAGGGAAAGGAGAGGGGCCTTTGGCACCAGCGTTACCCTGGGCAAGATGAGGTAACACTTCAGTGAGTTACTGCAGCACTGACACTGCTGAACAATCCAACCACTCACCCAGAGGCAAGCAGGTACAAGGGGAAGAGGAAAGAAAAGAAAAATGACCCAAATACACTCCAAACCACATTAACCAGGCAGAAAACAGGGACAGCTACTGCACCATCATCATCCCAGAACACTGCTAGTACTACTCAAGAATGAGTAGTTTAGAGAGACAAGTTTGTTTAGATGAAGCTGTACTAAAGAAAAGGTCAAGCCCTGTTGAGGTGTCCTTGGTGGACACTCCTTTGTTAAAGGACCTGGTACTTTGAATTATACATGGAATTGTGCTTAAACACCACAAGTAAGTCAGCTACTTAGGATTATTGTTGTAGTCACTCCAAAGTGTTTGCCTACAGTCCTTAACAAGAAACATCTTATTGCCTCAATCCCACAAAAACCAGAGAGCAACTGCTCATCATTAGAGAAGCCCTTCGAGACAGAGGGACCAGCCCTTGATTAGTTTCACAGAGCAGTTGTTATTCAGCGGTTCAGAACACAAGCCTGTAACTCCTCTCCATTAAAGTAGCATCACCATGTCCAGCCTTGGAATACTCACTGCAGCTGGTTCCATGGAGGAAGGTGAATCTGTAGTTACACTGGGGGCTTCAGACTCTTTGGGAGAGGGTTGCTTTTGTTGTTTTTTTGAACAGCAAATAGGGATAGTGACAGGATACAGACAAGACAGAACATGATACAGTTAAAGAAGCAGGAGGAAGTACAGTGTATCATGTATTTAAAAGGCTTCCTGAAGGCTGGGGTGTTCTCAACTCACCACTCCATCAATTCCTGTGGAAGGGGAGGAGGTTCTTGGCTCACTTCTGATTAGGGATGCCACAGCAGGCCCAATATCTAAAAAGAGAGCCATGAATAAGTGTCCTACCATGCCAAGGGTAGGGAAGGTGGGCTTGAAATTGCCTTTTTGTTGCAGACCACACAACTTACCAGGAACAGACATCCTTCCAGGCAGATCTGGAGGCCTTCGTGGGGAAGGGAGGCCATCCACCATTGCACCTTAATGGAAATGAGAACCAGAGTCCCTAAACAACACAAGCCTGAGCTATTTCTATTAATAAAACCCTACCACCAACCACTCATTAGTGTATTAATAAAAGAGCTATCAATATCAACATTCCTAGAACCAATATCTGACCTTAGAGTTCCTGGTTTGTAGCCTAAGAGGCAGTTGTCAAAAAAGGGGAGTTTCACTGCTTACCAAATTCACCCCGTGCACCTTCCCTTCGAGGAGCAGAGAGGGGCCGGGCAGGGACATCATTCATCTGTGTGGGGGATGGATTTCCCCCACTCACAGGTGATGGGCCAGAAGAGCCATCTCTGCTTAAGGGCCCTGTGCCAATGAAATAAAACCACTTGATTTACTTTTCTACAATTTAGCACAGCCCTATGTTTTTATGATGCACTGACTCCAAAGATTTTGGGAGAACCAGCAGCATTTACCTCGTCGCGGTGGGATCTGGTGGTCAGGCCTGCCTGGAGTTGGCTTTACAATGACTGGTCTTTGAAGCATGATGATTTTTTGGTTTACCTCTATTAATCTGATTTTGGAAAATAAAGGTCTCTTATTATTATTCAAACAACACATGTGAGTTGTATCTATTATAATGTAACAAGGCAAACTGCATTGTAAAATGTTACAGCTTTCACCAAGAAATGTTATTTTCGCCATCAAAATACTTTAACAGTAGTTAAAATTAGTAATTTAAAAATGCACTACACATTCTGAGCTTCTCTCTCAGGCAACTCCCAGCATGTTCAAAGAGCAATAGAGAGGGTCTGTCCTGTACTTACTTCTGTCTCAGGTTGGCTGCTTCTCTTTTCTCTTCAGCCAGAGCTCTCTCAGCAGAGCGGGCAATGAGCTGGTAGGGAAAATTTCGTCAACTTCATTAATGGCACCAATGTGACATCAAATATAAACTGTTGGCATCAGAAAAGAACAAACATTCTTACCCAGTTGTCATGTGCCTTTTTCTCATGAGCAGCAATCTGAGAAGGAAAGAAGCCATTTAGTTTTTATCCAACTACCAGTATTTCCAATAACTCACCACAGAGCACTAGAATAATGCAGAAAAAGATGACACAACAGCCAGCAAGCAAGAAGTTTACCTGGTTTTTGTAAGATCGCTCTGTTTTTTGCAATTCTTCTTCCATATCTTGGATCCTTTGCCTGTACAAAACGAAAGAGAGGGGAAAGGAAAGACGTTTGAATAAATTTTCCTCAATAGCTGAAATAAATAGAAAATCATAATCTTCAGAAATTCAAGTTACTTGTAAACTTTCACTTCCTCGATGGCCAGCATGGCTTTTTCATCTGCAGCACACAATTTCTGCTCCTTCTCCTGACGCTCGTACTCTTCCTGGGTTAGTTTTCTGCATAGGGGAAAAAAAATGCACCATATAATCCAGCATTTTCCATCTATTACAACTCAAAATCAATGTATTTCCCTGCCAATGACGGCAATATCAAAATCTACAATAATGTGTGAAATCACAGAGACAAAAAAAGAGATTTTTTACAAAGAGAGACAGAAATCCTGTCTCTTGAAACCAACAGACAAACCCTTTGTGTACAAAACCTTAAAATTACAGAGTTGACTAGAAAGATTCTGACAGATCTTCAGAAGCTGACAAAACTACCAATTGCAGACAGTTCATCCCTTCTGATCCTGTAGTTTTCCTAGCAATGCCACAGACTGCAATCCAGATTTACAAAGGTACAAACAAGGAAATCCACTGGACTGACACCAACCTCGAGAAACGAAGAAATGGATGTGTGGTGAGAAGGGGCAAATTTAGGGCCCAGGTGACAAACACATTCAATAGTTATTAACCATGTGGGAAGCTTTTTCCAAGTTTTCTCCATACCAATTCACTGCACAATCAATTTCCAGAGTATTTTTATAACCTCATGGTTCATTTTTTTTTATTTTTGATATTTTTCTAGAAGTATTTAAGAGGTCTATAGTGTGTTCCTAACTTACAAGAGCTATCCCACAAAATTGGAAACATTTAACTAATAGCGAGTTAACTATTGCTAATAGCCAGTTCAACATAATCCATTTCATTGGCCAAAAGTCAAAGCAGTTTTCCAGAAAAAAAATTTGCAAGTTCTTCATCCTCATTAAGAAGTACTAACAGACAGTGTAATAGTCTCCTGTATGTTTTGGAAGGAACAGAAATTCTTCATAGAGGTCAAGATGAAGTTTTCCCTGAAAGGTGGGTTACCCTCCACCTTTCTATTCTAAGTTTATCACACATGGATCCATGGAAGTTGCAAGGTCAGGCAGTTTCACTACAGCCTCATTTCCAACTATGTGCTTCCCCCAACCAACACACTTAAACCATAGGAACTTCAACTGCTTCTCCATCATAATTTCAGCTTTTCTACAGAATTTAGCTGAGAATGTCCCTGAATCCTATTCTCAATTTTTACCCACAAAACTGAGATGGTATTACAGACATTTCAGTAAGTAAATAAATTAATGAGGAATGAAGACATACAGAGCAGAGCCTCACCACTGGCAATTCATTCCTCTCAACTGCCATCACCAATTCAGCCTTCATTTAGCCCATTGAGAATGCAAGAAGCTCACAAGGCTGAAATACTGAAGTTTCTACATTATGAGAATTAGACTCACTGAAAAGAAATCAGAGTAACACAAAGAAATCTTAATGGTCCCTATGTTCTCCTTGACACTTCTGGATGATGTAACAGAGCAACCACAGAATTTGCAGACCAAGCCACCCATCCACCCTCTCCAGAAGTTTAAAAGTAGAAGGCAATATAGTGTGTGCACTATATGGCACAGTCTAAAAAGAATTTTTAGAATTTCTGGAATGGTTGCAAAAGTGAAGAAAGGATACCAGCTTCAACTGTATTGAAAAGGTTGCCATCACTCATTCCAACCACAACTTCCAAGTTCTTTGATTCTTCTGAGCAAAAAGCATTTGGGCAGTGCCCATGATACAACAGACAGAGTAAGGAAAGGCTTACTTCTGGAGTGCCATCTCCTTCTGCTGGTACAGTTCACCAAGTATCTCCACTTTCTGCTGAAGAGTTTTGCATTCATTTTCCAGTTGAGTTTTGGCTGACTGCAGTGAACAGGAATCGTGTTCCAATGTTTTTATCTTCTCTGTTGGAGAAGCAGTTGCAGTAAGAACCATGATGGCTACTTACATACTCTGTTTCTTTTTAAGCCACCAACAGCACTTCATCCTAAGCAGTTATTTTGCTAAACCTACCTTCCAGCTCATGTCTTGCTGTTACTTCATCATTCAGTTTGCATTGCAGAAGATTTCTGTCTTCTTCAACTATGGACAACATTGTTTTGACCTGAAAAAAGGAGCAGGGAGTTTATGATTGTAGGAATAGCAGCAATGTGACTGCAATAATTAGATACTTGTGCAACATACCCTGGAGACATCCATCATCTGCTTAATCTGAGTCCTCATCTTCTCACTCTCAATATCTAAAAGAGGAAAATATCTTTGTTTTCCCTGTTTTTTAATCATGAGCAAGTATGTGGACAACTGTTAAAAGTAACACTCCCTACACGTTAATCCCTACATACTTACATGGTCAAAAGAAAAAAAATAACAAAAACATCAAGAAGTGGGAATTTCCAGCCCACACATACTTTAAATAGAAAAAAGGGGAAAAAAAAAGGAACCAAAAAGGATTTCAAAACCAAAGATGCAGCAAATACATGTGCAACATCACAAATGACAAATTGTCTGAATAGCTTTGAAAACATCTACTTTGGTCTTTCAGACTTAAAAAATGTGATTATCTAAATTAGTTATTTATCTGGAGGCAAGCAGAAAGCTCATTAAAAATTCATCTCCAAGATAAATGTACCAGAACAACAAAGCTGAGACTCTCAGCTTTAGGAATGCTCTTAATTACCAACCTTTATACACAGTCTTTACAACTGTATCACAACACTCATGGATTACCTAAAAGTTAACCTAAAAGCAATTATTGACCTTGTAGCCAGTTCCTCCCTTCAGTTAGGGACATTTTGTTTTTGAGGATTCAAGCTGGTAGTCTATATGCATGGATTCCTCTTGTTCCCTCTCTAACATGCCATGAGCAGAGCACCATGTGATCCTCAGGTGGGATAACTGTACCTGGCAACTCTCCATTGGCCAGATCATCCTCTGGGCTCCACTCAGGCCCTCTGTCATCCTTCTTGCCCTCTGAATCCATGTCCAGATGCTTCAACTGCATAATGCAATTGGTTAAAACCTAGTAAAGAAATCAAAGGTTCAATTGCCCTGCATTTTTGTGAGGTATGACAGAGTATTTTATGATGCATAATATTGAAAGCAAGCTGATTACAGAGAACTTACTTCAATTTCATTTTCTTTGTAGGCAAGTGTCTCTTCTATGTCCTTCTGAGATTTCTGATACAGTTGAATCTGCTCATGGAGCTCAGAATGCCTCTCACTCCAACCTTCAGCTTCTTTTAGCAGCTGTATGAAGTACCAAGGCAAGATGATTATTTGCTGTATTTTTAGTGCATGGTGTATGTAATTAAAGTCTACTTTACCACCAGCTCTGGTGATAAAGGGTAAACCCATGGTGATCAGTTATCACAGATAAAGGGTAAACTTCAGTTATCAGGCTCATTGCTGTTCCACTGGCAGAACTGGATGCTGGCAATCTTTCTGTAGTTCATTATTAGGTGGCTTTACAAATTTGACATTTTCTCAGCTAACATCCCAACACCAAAATGCTCACACACCTCAAAATATGAGGAAATTAATTGCAGTCCAGAGGTAACCAAAACACATGCCTTAAAAAGTCACATACTTCACATATAAAGAAAGAAAACAGATATTTACAATTATTTGGAAAAAAAAACGTCTTGACATTCCAGGGCTAAAACTACTCCCCGTTATCTTTGCTTTCTGAAATACTTTCTGGCAATTCTTCACAGTTACCTCCCTGAGCTCGGATCCCAAGTGGCAATATCTCCATCATGCCTTGACTATCACCTCAGCACAGACTTTCTGTGACTTTGCTAACAAAAACTGCATCAGGTGAACTGGCAAAGCCTTCATAACAGAGATATGGCTCAGCTGCACAAACAGCCTGTGCAAGCAGGCACAAAGCATTTGAATTTCATCGTGGTAATAGAAAACATGGAATTCTGCCATGTTAAGAAAACAGAGACATGCTGAAGCTACACTCAAAAAAAACAGGAATAAAAGCCAGATATTTTGTTTAAAAGACAAGGTTGCCTGGCCTGGGCATAACTTACCTGCTCCTTGCTCTTTTTCAGTCTAGCATTCTCTTCCTGCACATGATGAAGCTGAGATTTCACCTTTTCTTCACTCAGTTTCGCTTCATTAAGGGCTATCTGCACCTACACACAAAACAAAAAGGAACAAGAAAACAAAGTCAAACTACAGTGGAGCAACAGCTACAAAAAAACTGGTTAAATGGAAAAGAAAAAGGTACATATGCACAAACAACCTGCAACCTGCCTAGCCAGCATTTTCTATTCCATAGATAAGAATTTTCCTGGTACAAAAACTTGTGACTGTTGAGGGGGTGTAAATAATTCTTTACCTCTGAAAGCTCTGCAGAATGCATAGTGATAGCTTCCTCAAGCTTCTCCAAGGACTTCTGGGTTTCAGAGAGCTAAGAAAAAGATGAGCAGTGACTTAAGTGTTATCCTGGCATAAACCTCAGCCTGAAGTAATTATTTAACCTGTGTCTTCTGGAAGCATAAAAGCAAAGTCAAAACACAAACAAACTTCTATTTCAAGCATCCATTTGCTGGCAGCAACATAGCACTACCTTATCAACAAGGTAAGGAATAGAAACACTCAGCATATTCAAATCAACTTCTACCCCTGACTCCACCTGTCTGTGGCCAGGAAGTTCCCTGTACACCTGTGCAGCCCACAACGAGAGGAACTCCTATCATTAGCAGCAACCTTTGACCAAAACAAGGCTAAAGACCTTGTTGATACAGAAAATTGGGCTTTAAAATGAAGAAAGAGAAAACAAATATCTCTGGACAACAAGAAAGAGGGGCAGTTCAGAGATCTTCACACTTACTGTAGAACTAAATGCCACTCTGAGTACAAGAAAATGTCTCTTCCCAAACTGAAGCCTTCAGCTTATATTGCCAAGGAATTTCCTGGCTCCAGCTAGGAAGTATCAGACTAGCCCATGACTTGAATGCACCTGTTTGTATGTGAAAGCACATAACCACACAAGCCTATCAAGGTCTTAAAAAACAACAAAAAAAAAACCACTACAGAACCCCAAACAAAATAAATCAACAGACTAATCCTTTGATCATGGGATAAACCTAAAATTTCATTTAATCTCTCTTTTTTGAGGTAGATCACCTTGTTTATTCTACCTCTATCTAACCCATCAGGTCATGACTAGCTTTTAGGACATGTCAAACTAATGACAATGTAAGAGACAAGTGTAATTGTTCTAACCTTTTTCTGTTTCTTCTCATTCTTTTTTCTCTCTGTTTCAAGCATGGTGTGCAGATTTTTCACTTTGTTATCCAGCTGCTGATTTGCTTCTTCCAATTCTTTTACAGTGCCCTTAAAAAAAAAAAGGTGCAAAAGGCCAACCTAAAGCAAACTATTTTTATTTGTATTACTACTTTTAGTACAGAGACAGTTAACTTTCTCTTACCTTAAGTCCTGCAGTTTCATCTGAGAGAATGTCTTTTTGTTCTTGGGTCACTTTCACAGATTCCTTTGCTTCTTTTATCTAAACACAGAAACAACCACACAGAACTGAGGAAATTGTCAACATAATATACAGTATTAATAGAAAACAAAAATATGTTAGCTATTGTATTGACTATGTAATTAAAGCAATAATAGAAAATTAAGAAACAAAGGACAACTTAGAGCAATACCTTTTGATCATATTCTGACAACTTTTCTAAGATTTCTGTTTTTTCTTGCAGAAGGTTTTTAATCTTTTCAGCAAGTTGTTTTTCAGTCACTAGGAAGAAAAAGAAAGCTTACAGTAACTATACTTCATACACTGGGGAAAAAAACCAGCTATCATTGCTACCACTTCAAGGACCACTTTCAAGTAATGACTAAAGCATAAATCACGAGAGTATTAATTCCTTGGCAGTCAACCTTTTCTGCATCTCCAGCTTTCACTTGAAGTTAGAAGTGAAAACAAGACAGTAAAGCTGACACAAAGCTCCTGCATCCACTTCACAGAAGCTGCTCCCAGAACCCAGAGCAGAGGTGCTGGCTACACACACCTCAGGTGTGTTCAGAGGAAGAGTTGACAGTGAGGATCTCAGTGCAGTCTCAGACACTCAGGGAGGTGCCACACCTTCCCTAACAACCACCTTTCTGCTCTATTGAAGCTGAATATTGAAGTTTCATCAGCGACAGCAAGAGGATAAAAGCTCTGAAAGATCTGCTGGGAACAGAACAGAGACAGACAGCTGGGAGACAGCACCAGTAGGTCTTAAGGAGCTGCTCTGTTTAGATCTCAACAAGGCTGGGACCAAGCAGCAGCCTTCAGGCATGCATTTGCTTCTTATCCTAAACAAGCCACCAACCTACCCTCAGGATTCAATGAAAACTATTAAAATACTTTAATTATTTTATTGCAAGTTATTTAAATAACACCCAATTGTTGATTTTCAAGTCCTAAGCCGCCTTGGTCTGGATGTGACTGCCTCAAGCACTATTTGCCTCACAGCAAACTCTGCAGCACAACGAGGAGCACTGGCTGCTCAAATTGCATCCTACTGAGTGCAATGGCAACTGCTACTCCTCCTTTCCCTCCCACATAAGGGCTCCTGAGACAATGAATTCCAGGCCTTTCCCACTCTGGGAAAAGAGAGACAGCAAGTGGCTGCCAAAGCTGAAGATAGCTCTCAGCAGTTTAAGGGAAGCAGCAGTCCCTGCATTAGCTTGGGCTCCCAATTTTACTACTATCATTAAATGAAGATAATAGATTTTTATTCTTGGGACTCCAAATGTAATCTATGTTTTAAAGCATTTTTGTCACTGTTAGTATTCCTCTATTTTGGAGAAAGATTTGAAAAACAATGTGGCCTGTATCATACTTGAAGAATATCTATTTGTTCTGATCTTTAGTAGTTCCTATACAGCATCAAAGAGAAGAGTATTTGGGTGGTGGAATTAAATCCATGTTCCTTGATTTTTTAGGGAAGGCTGCTAAATAATTATTTTCTGCACCACCAGTAACAATGTTCTTCCTGCACTACAGAAATCACCTCAGAGATCTAAGATGGGCTTTTTTCAGCTCATTAATTCTGCGCTGTGCAGAAGGAAACTGCAGTATAACCACAATGAAACTAGAGAGAAATGACTGGTAAGTAAAATGTGAGGGAGGAAGAGACAGAGTTCCTATGAAGACAATTCTTTCAATTTGCATTTTTTATTCAATTATGAATTCCAGCAATCACCCTACTTTGATTTTTTTTTTCTATTCAGTACACTTTAATTTTATAAACCTGAAGCCAGAGAAAAACTCATGTAAAAAGTGATGTGCTGGACACAGGAATGCCTGCATATTTAGATCTACATCTAAGAGTGTCTCTTTGCAACTGCACAGCACCCAGTTTCAGGCTCCCCTCAATCCAAAAAACAAAAGGAAGCAGCTCCTGCTTTCTGAGAGAAACAGCAAGCAAAGGTAGACCCACTGGTCAGAAAACAAAAACAAACTGCCCCATGAACCAGTGGTTCACATTTATGTTGAGCAAAGTGGACCTTTTCCTTGCCCTTTATTTCACAGGTGAAAGTTGCATTGTTTCTCCTGATTAAAGCATTATCAAAGACAAAATTTAAACCCTCAAATTCAACTAAGTATCAACTGGTCAAGCTTACACTGTAACTTTGGACTGAGCATTCTCCTTGAAAGGGAGTGAAAATGGATACTTGGTCCTCTGAAACAGTATAAATATTCAAAACTAATGCCTAAGCATCAACTACACTGAAAAGTAGAGAGAAACTTACCTTGATACATTCTACTCTTTACCTATAGAAAAGAACAAACAAATGAAAAGATTAGGCATAAAAAGTGCTAAGTGAAAAATGTTATTAATATTCCCTATGGAAAAGAGTGCCCACTTCCATGCAGGTTAAAGCAGCATATGGAAAACATATCTATCACTGCCAATGAGTGTTGAGTAACACTACAAACAAGCTTAAGCTGCTTTCTAATAAAAGCTCCCAGGCTAAAGCCCTGCCCCAAAGCCTTTAGTCACTCGCTAAAGGATCGTGGGTAACTGCCCACAGATAATTTGAAGAAAACGAAGCCATATGTATGTTGTTTGTATCAAACCACAGCCACAAACTTGCAAGCAGGGAAAAAACCCCCTTGCATCCCAGCTTTATGCCTTCTAAAGCAGTATGTTTACATGACAGGTGGTTGTTTTGAAATTAACCCCATAAAAGACGACTTTCAGAAGCTTTTTTACCGTGTTATATTAATACTTGTTTTTGCATTTGAAGCTGACCCAGTGTACTCAATACCAAAACTAAGCAAGGGAAAAAAATCTATCAATATTGTTACAGAAAAAAAATGTAGTTTTAGTTTATTTTTGTCAGACAAATATGAAGCATTCCACAAATTTCTAGAGCATATCATGACTAAACTGAACAGCTGAAAAATAAATTTGCCTATTTGATTCTCATCTCTCAGCTCCCAAGGAAAAGCACAGCTACAGTTGAGAACTGGTGATAGACTTTCTGTTGCACAGAAAATTATCCATGTAGGAATGAGGACAAATGGAAGAGGCTCTCCAATCACAATTAATATGTTTTTAGGTTTTCAAATGCAGTACCTGCAAGCAGATGGACAACATGAAGTGGGGAGGATTAACTGTTTGTTTTGGATATAGCCAGCAACACGTTTAAGCACATGGAAGACTTCTCATTTCAAAGATATGCTGACCTTTTCCTCAGCATTCTTTACTTACATCATACTCCTTCGTCTATGCTGCTTTTGAAATTACCTCTTACTAAGCAATCTTCAATTACCAGCTTATAGAAAATGCTTCTTAGTACTGCAACTTACTTTAGCTATTCAGCCCAACATTTAGCTCCCATTAATACTCTAAACAGAGAAAGTAAAAACACAAAAGACTACATATTGCTTTGACTTCAGTAATGCTGAAACAGTTGAACCATACAAAGAACCGTTCAGTTAGTGAAACATCAGCAGGCTTGCAAGCATGAAGTATACTCACTGAAAGGCAGGATCTCCAGAAAAATATAGCAAGTGTGACAATTCCTACTAAGGCAGTTATAATAACAGGCTCCCATGGAAGTCCATGAAAATCAGGCCCAGGACGCATTTCCTCAGGCAGCATGGCAACCAACTGCAAACCGACAGCAGTGACAGCTATGAGTGTGTTTTCATTAAACAGTGGGGTAAAACAAGCAGTCTGATAGGTGCCTTTATTCCCCTCATAAAACCAGTGAACATCTGGAGGTTTCTTGCAATTTTTCTGCAAACTGAAAACCGAAAATGAAGAAAACCACAGAGCAGCCTGGTGCTCATATTTCAGTGCAGAACTCCCGAGTGCACTCAGGAGGACACCTGACAGTGGCAGTCTGCTGGCAAAGAAGAGCCACACCAAAATGAGTACACACTGATGTGCACAATTTGCATTACATAGCACTGTTACATAGCACAGTTATTTGACCTGTTTACAAATAAAGCTATAAGGATGGAAAAGCATAGAAAAAAACCCCAGTTTTACATCTGGATGTCTGTACCAATCCAGTGCGAATGGCTCAGATCTTCTCCCAGCTGCTGCCCCTGTCAGAGGGTCGACATATGCCATGACTCTCCTCTTCTACCTGGAGATCAGAGAGCACCTGGGGAAGGTGCAAATGCTTGGTACAGGTTGAAGGGGCTCATAGTGACATGGCACGGCGCTCAGGGAACAAACTGCGCGAGCCACACGGAAGCCGCTGCCTTCTCCTTTCCTTTCCTCCAACTTACCCTCTCTCTCCCTACCTTCTCCACAGCCGGCAGACGAACGGGGACAGAAAGGAGGGCGCACACTTGCCCCTGCAGAGCCTGGCCGGGGGACGAGCTCTCCCCGCCATCCGGAGAGACAGGCAGCGATCCCTGATGCCAGTGGGAGCCTCCTCCGGATTGCCCCACATTACGGGCCGGAGGCACGGAATGCCAGCCGCCCTCACGGCGGGGTACGCCGGGGTGACCCCCTCAGAGACCAGCCTCGCTTGGGGGAGGTGTGTCACTGCCCGGGTCGGGCCGCTGAAACTCCTCCGCCGCTCCTCACGGCCAGCCCGCCCTCCGCCCGCCGCCGTTTCCCTGCCCTAACCTGCAACAGCTTCCGCCGCCCCGAGGGCTCCTCCACCGGCCACCCGCTGCCGCCCGCGGTATCCATGGCGGCTCGGGAGCGCCAGGCACACGTCAGCCCTTCCTCCCTCAGGGCCCACCCGCCGCGCACCGCCCCTCGCGGCCTCCCCGCCCCCGCCCACGTCACACGGCGCGCGCCGCCGCCACTCACCCGCCGCAGCAGCTCCCGCGCCTCGCCCAGGGCCCCCCGCCAGGCGGCGCCCGCACCGGCACCTGCGGGGCGAGAGGGGAGCGGCGTCACCTCACGGGGCCACACGGCAGCCGCCTCGGCCACCGCGCTGAAGGACGGCCCCCGGTGCGCCGGGGCTCTGGGGAAAGAGGCAGCGAGCCCTTGGGAAGTGCGCTGATATTCCACACCCAGCTCCTCCAGCCGTGAATCAGAGCAGCACACACTCTTCAGTTCCTAACCGCGAATCCTTCCGATTAGTTCCCAGCAGTGTTCAGAGAATCAAAGAGTATTCTAACTAAGTTGGAAAGGACTGTAAAGTCCAACACCTGGCCCTACACAGGAGATCCCCAAGAATGACAGCATGTCAAACACTCCTGAACTCTGACAGTACTCTTAAGTGTGGCAAAAGCTTTAAAACATCTCCAGCTCTGCCTTGGCCTGAATACTGCCCTCTCCTCTTGCTCCTTCTTCTGCCATATCTGAACCAGCAGATTCTACAGCCACCCGCCCAGCCTGTTGTCACACCACGGAACAGCAGCTGTGACCAGCCATTCTACCATCATCCACCTTGTTACTTTCCAACACTTCTACCAGCTCTCCTAAGAACTCCTGCCAAGCAGCATTTAACCACATTTAACGAAAAAATGGAAAATGTCTAAAATACAGCTGAACACCTGACTGCTTAACCAGTAAGTTATCCACTAGCCATTTAAAATGCCTTAATTTTATTGGCATTCATCCTAGAGCTACCTTCAGATCTTAGAAGCTGCTCAAAAGCACTTGGCCCTGGAGATGGTACAGCACCTCAGCAATGTACAAAAACTAAACAAAAATGTGCCTGAATTTTTCCTAATTTCCTAAATGCTCAGTGGAGACTGAATTATTAAGCATAATCAGAAGTAAAGGCATAACAGCAAACAGAGAGTAGCACTGAGAATACAGTCAAAGATTGTTTCATACCAAAACAGAGCCAGGAAAGATGACAGTAACAGGATCCCTCCTTGGTATAATGATGAGACAGCACTCTAGCTCCAGAGGGATAAGGCCTCAGCCAGAGGGAGCCAAACATATCTCCTACTCCAACACACAGAGAAATGATTGAGCTGCTTGAGGGGAAAGCTGCATACCACCTTTCCTGGAAAGTAATATGGCCCAGAGACATGGGCTAAAAAAGAGGGCACATAATTCTGTGGGCCATCCTGTCTATAGAAAGTGACCTTTAGGCTGTCAATCCCTGGAAAGAGGACGAAACCTGGGCTGATGGTGTGATTCCAGGGATTTCTGCTCTTTCTCCACTACCATCCTGACACACAGTTCACAAGCCAGTCATCCTGAGACACAGTCCAAAGAGCTCTGACTCCGACACTCACAAGAGCACTTTCCTTTTTCCTACATTGCAAAACCATAGTAGAAAAACTGCTGTGCTAAATTAGCAATACAGTACTGCCCCTAGAGGGACTGTCACCAATCAGGGAAAGCCATGAGGATTACTGCAACATAAAATGAAAGTATCAGTGAAAACTCCTGCTATATGCCTAAAAATCCATTAAACCATGTGCGCCTTCAAGAGCAAAAGAACAAAATAAGCCAATTTCAAATGGTTACCTTCAGCAATGTGTTCGCTGGCACTCTCTCCTGAATCAACTGACGCAAAGGAAGTATCTTCCAGGAGTGATCCTCTTTCACTATCATACCTTTCTTCAGCTTCTCCATTATCTGAGTAGTTGACCTCTTCATGCTCAGGTGGAACATTGACAGCCCTCTTCTCCCCCTCCTCTATAGGCTGCTCTGGCCTCTTATCTTCAATGAGCTGCTGAAATTCCCGATTGCCCTCATCAATGGAATTCGGGTTTCTGTCATATGGTATTCCAGAAACACTGTCATATTCAGCCTCTTTTGCACCATCTGTGACAGACAAGGAAATATGAATTAAGCACTGAGCTAATAAGTATTACTTACTCACACCTACCTTCAGGGAAATGCTGCATGTCACCAAGCTTTCTTGACACTTTTTAAATATTTCAGTTTGTGTATTGCTTCCAGTATATTCTCAATCAACTTTCAGTAACATGTAATTAAATGTCTGTATGAAATTAATGCAAGATATCAACCACTGACCTTGCAGTGAAACACTGCAAAGTGAAATATTTGCATCATTCGTGACCTTATCAGAAATTGCATACTTAACATGTACTACTGTAACAGGAGCCTGGCTAAAAGTGTATCTTAACATCTT
The DNA here is from genome assembly GCF_014805655.1 of Passer montanus. Classification (NCBI taxonomy): domain Eukaryota; kingdom Metazoa; phylum Chordata; class Aves; order Passeriformes; family Passeridae; genus Passer; species Passer montanus. The sequence goes on from NW_024365937.1 coordinate 341,912, forward strand.
GCACACTAATAGAAAACCCAGTAATTATGCAAAAGACTCTACCTCTGGTTCTTGACCAATCAAAACATCTGTTTGTTCGGTATTGCTACTTATGCACTCTTTTATGAATATGGGCAAAAATATGATTATAAGGACATCTGAGACTTTAGGTGCCTGGATTTAGTACCTGGGCTTTGCATTAATCCCCAGATCTGTCACAATCAGTTGATAATTAGTTCAGAGGAAAAAAAAAGCCCTTCAGAAAATTCTGCAGATTAGTATATGTGAATCCCTGTTTCTTAAGGAGGTACAGACTTGTCCTGAGTGGCTCCTTATGACCATATACATGCATGGATCTCACTTATCTTATGCAGAACTTGGTCCATAAGAACAGGTGTGCTGAACTCAGTATCCTCCCTTAGGATTTGTCCCTGAGCCACTCTCATCACAATGCTAAAAATATTCACTAAAAATAAGAAAAATCCCAGGTTATTGCACAAGATCTCTTTCAATTCTACTTGCTCACCCTCTTAAAGCTTCTCTGTGTTAGTGTTGCTTGGGACAGGGTTTTACTTCCATTTCATCTGTTTATTAACTGGTTTAACATCCTACCTTGAATGTGCAGCTGGTCATCTTCCTGTTCTGGAGGAGAAGCAAGTAGGACACTCTCACCAGCAGATGAATATTTACTTCTTAATGAATATATTAACTCTTGGATATCATCCATCAGTGCACTTTCCTCATCATACAAATCCATCTCCCTCACAACCTCCTCCTTATTTTCTGCCACCCTGGAATCCAGAACTTTTCCTACAACATCCATAATGCTCGATTCTGAAAACTCCAGTATCTCATCCAGAGCTTTCTCTATATCTTCATTATTCTGGCTCGCCTTCCGAGCAAGCTCCATCTCCACCTTCATGTCGTGGAACATGGCTTCAACCCTAAGCACATGTTGGAGCCCAAGGTACTTCTGTAGGCGCATCACGTGCTTTTCATCCAGGAACTCTTTCATTATTGAGAGCCGCTTCACAGACTCACTGAAGTCTGTTACCATGTCACTGGTGGCTTCTGAGCTGTCTGCAGGGCTGGGGACATATGCAGATTGCTGGTGGTCATTTCTTGTTTGCTCTAAATTTTGCACCTCTTTTGAGTCTCTCTGTGAAATGCCCTCTAGGAGATGATCTTTCCTTTGGTCAAAGTCATTGCTGCCTTCTGTGTGAGGAGATTGGAAATTATGTTCTTCCACAGCTGATGGTTCCTCATGTTCAGAAGACTCCTCATCAGCTTCTGTGACATGTTGCATCTCATCCAATTCAGCATCTTTTCTCACTGATACATCAACTTCTTTGTTCCCAATCTTGCTTGCATTTTGCATGCTGATTGTTTTATCCTCTTTAGGAAATGAGTTTGTTTCCTCTTCTGTTTTGTAAGTAGGATTTGGGGTTCCTGAAACAGCTTTACTGAGTCCTTCTAATTCAGGATTTGTATTTTCACCACCTAGTGTATTACCCTGGGCATTTGCAGCCCTTGCTTGTGACAACTTTGCACTTGCTGCATTCTCATCTTCCAGTAGCCCATCATCCACTTCTTTCAGGTCAGGGTCATCTTCAGCATCTGGCTCTTCAGATTGCAATTCTGCTCTTTGTGTTGTTTCTTTAGCCAAATCTTTGCCAAGATTTCTGTCTGATCCCACATCCTCAGGATGAGCAGTTCCTTGATGAGTAAGATTATCTGTATTAGTGTTCTGTGTGATGCTTTTTAATTTTTCTTCAGGGGAACTTTTCTCAGTGCTTTCTTTAAACACTGGCATCTTGCCAGGATTTCTTGAAAGTTTTTCATTCATATCTGCCTCTGAATACTCAGTTTCATTTTCCCATGGCCTAGGTTGCTCAACACCTCCACTATAGCTTGGCTCTCCTTCCTCTGCAGGGGTTTCTTTCAGGTTTCTCTTTTTTATTTCCAGTTCTTTGTTAGAAGAGGCGGGATTTTTATTTTCATGATCAGTTTTCTCTGCTTGTTTTAAATCTTCATGTTTGAGAAGTTCTTTCTCCACAACAGGCATTCCACGCTCCACTTTCTGTCTCAAAAGGTCAATATCTCCTAGGTCACCTTGAGATGCATTTTTTACTTCTTCCACTAGTTTGGCTAGAACATTAACTGGAGGTTTGTTCTCAGCTTCTCCCTTCTCCATTGTTTTCTCCCATGGTCTTTTGTGCTTTAAATCACTTTCCAAGGACTCCTCCGAGGTATCATCCTCAAACTGTTTCTCACTTTTCTCTATTGGAGCAAGTGGAACTCTTTCAGGACTTTTGATGATATCATCATCAGATGGTACTGAAGCATCTTCCTTGTTTTTAAGTAATGATTTGGACTCCAGAGCACTGTCTGGACTAGGCAAAGGAGGATCAGGCACTGCTGCACCTTTCAGTGCTGCAGAATGTGACTCTGTTCCATCAGTAAGCTGCTCCTCCAACTGTTCAGTTCTGTTGGCTTTTTCTTTTAAACCCAGATCACCTGTACCCACAGGTTCCTTTCCAAGGAGTTCTTTGGAGAGATCCTCAGGTTGAGCTGTTGCTGGTGCTTCTCTTTTACTAATTAGCACCACCTCCTCCTGTTTCTCTTCTGTTTGTTTAGATTCAAACCTGTCTACACTTACACTGTCACCAGAGTTCCTGCTCTTACTGAAGGCATCCTTAAGACCTAATGCATCTGAATCACGTTCCTCTCCATTGTCTCTTTGGTTATTTAGCTTTGTAGCACCCTTTGCATCTTTATCGGGTTCGTGATTTTGTGACTTAACGTAATCATTTCCATCATCTTCTAAATCCACAGGGGATGTAATTTCATCTTCTGCTGTAAAAGACAGCAAAGGGATTTCTGCAGATTGATCTGCAAACTCTGGCTCCTCCTCTTCATTGTGAGGATTAATGCTCAAATCTTCATTTAAATCATCTTCCAGTGAAGTAACAAGGCGAGTCACTTCATCATCTGATACAACAGCATCAGCAGTTGAGCCAAATTTTGTTTTTAAGTTCACAGAGAGTTCTCTGTTTAAAAGTGTATAGGCATTGACTTCATTCTCTTGGTCAAGTTGGTTGGTTTCACCCTGAGGAATACTAGTGTTTTTGGTATTTTCACTTTCTAGCCCTTTTAGTTTTCCATGTAGCATTCCTTTCAAGTGCTCATGTGCAATTTGATCTCCCCGAGAGCCTTCTTTGTGACTACTGACACTGGAGTCTCCCCCAGTATTTTCAGTTCCTTCTGTAAGAGAATTGTCAACTTTGTCTGACAAGACAAGTTTTTCCTTTTCTTCTTCAGCGCTTTGCTCAAGATTGTCTGTCTCCAAAGCACCAAAGGACTTTCCTCTATCAGTCTGTTCAACCTCCTTATCCTTCTCAATTCCTTCAGCTGGTTTTGTCCCTGGATCAGTTTCCCCTTCATTTGCTACTGTCTCTTGCAATGACTTCAGAAGTTCATCCACATTATAATTATCAAAGTCATCCCTTCCTCCATCAAAGCAAACAAAGTCTGTTTCCTGAAATGAAAAACAACATGTAGTCAAAAAATATTATTTTCTTTATAGCAGTGATGAGACCAAAAACATTTGCCTACTTACAGAGAGATGCAGCAGCAAAGTTATGTTAATCACATAGAATTAACCCCTTGAATCCTTAACCAAAGCTCTCTTTAAAATCAGTGGAGGTTTTGCCCAAGGACTCATAAAAAAACCTAAATAAAGAGGTTTTGCAGGAACAAACTGTAAGGCAGCAATGGAGGTGGCAGTATTACACTGCACTCATCACCATATGTACTGAATTAAGAACAAGTCTATTACTGAACACCAGTGAACAGAAGAAAACAAATGTTGCTAAGCTTGAGCGTCACAACCTCTGTTAACTCGTGTCCCCTTAAAGGACCAAGTCCTCCAAGCAGGAGCTCCCTGTCATGCAGTTGCTGAAAAATAAATAGAAGCAGTGTGAGACACAATTTCATAGAACCATAGAATGGCCTTGGGTGGCCATTCTTGAAAGGGGTTTAAAGGTCATCAAGGTTCAACCCCCTGCCCTGGGTAGGGGCACCTTCCACTAGACCAGGTAGCTCAGAACCCCATCCATCCTGTCCGTGAACACTTCCAGGGATGGGGCATCCACAACTTCTCTGGGCAACTTCTTTCAGTACCTCCAAATAATTTCTTCCTAATATCTAACCTAAACCTGCTCTCCTTCAGTTTGAAGCCATTCCCCCTTGTCCTGTCACTACATGCTCTTATAAAAAGTCCCTCTCCATCTTTCTTGTAGGCTCCCTTCAGGTACTGGAAGGCTGCAATTAGGTCTCTCTGGAGCCTTCTCTTTTTCAGGCTAAACAATCCCACATCTCTCAGCCCTTCCTCATAGGAAAGGTGGTTCATCCTTCAAATCACCTTGGTGGCCTACTCTGGACTCATTCCAAGAGGCTGATGTCCCTCCTGTGCTGGAGGACCCCAGAGCTGGATGCAGCACTGCAGGTGGGGTCTCACCAGGGCAGAGCAGAGGGGCAGAATACCATCCCTTGCCCTGCTGACCGAGCTGCCTTGGATGCAGCCCAGGATTTGCTCGGCTTTCTGTGCTGCAAGCATGCCTAAAGCTACAGCCTCAAAAAGACTTTACTGACACAACTCTGGAGTTGCTGCAATTAGTGCATGAAAGCCAGTCATGTGTAAAAGGGTTGCAGGACCAATTCCACAATCAAAGGGCTGAGTGTACCCAGTTTTGTTTCTGACAGTACTTGGAAAGTTTGTGAAAAGAAGCCATTTTGATTACACACCAGAAAGCCTATGCACAAGCCAGCTAGCAGGGTGTACAGAGTTCAATCCAAACAGATCCCTTTAGAAGAAAACCGTAACATTTGAGAAATGTCAAGGCCCACATTTTGGGCTGATGCTTTCACATCCACCCACATACAGAGCTGCACAAACATTCCACCCCCCTACATACATGTGCACCTCTACAAGTATGTAGCTGCTTACTAACAAAAAGTTACTGAAGAAAAAACCAGGACAAGTAAGACTTACATCTGTTGGTAATTCTAGCTCCTCATTGGAATAGTTATGATTTATTTCAAGTAAATCCTTTGGAAAATATCCAAAATCACTTCCAACCTGCAAAAAACAACCAAATACAAATGAAAAACAGCAAAGGTTAAGAAATTATATGACTATGTAAAAAATTGCAGACACTAGTAGCAAATATGTTGAACTGACTCTCAAGTATTCTAAATGAAGTTTAACACAGTGAATAAAAGACCAGTGATGCTTTGTTTACGCCAAAGCTTTCACTGAGGTTTTACATTTCACAACAGCCTTGTGAAACTAGTTTAAGTTTTACTGTTCATGTTTTAAAGCTTGAATTATAACAAATTAATAGGAGAGTGTGGGAACTCAGTACATCACTCCGGATGTCCAGAGCTACTGAGACAACCCTTGGCGGGGCTTGGAGGTCCTGGAATGTTGCCAAAAGTAGCTGGTGGCTTGACTTTGATCCTTCTAAAGAAATGACACCTGAATGTGAGGAAATGAGAGAATTTCAAGTTTGAATGGTGAGGGGATGATATTCACTAGATAAAACTTAAATTATAATGCACTGTACAGGGGGGTTTTATATGTTGTACAGGGGGGTTTGGAATTCTGTACATGGGGGTCGGGAGTCCCAGGATGGAGGGATTTGGGCGTGCCCTGTCCTTCTTTCTTCTCCTTGGCATCCATGTTCAAGATGATGTTGGCATGTGTGGATTGGTTCATGGTGAAGGTGCACTTGCCAACAAGGGCAAAAAGTATTGGAAATAGAAGGTAAATATCTAATACGTAGTTTTCACTATAAAAGAGACAACCGCCCCGTGGGCGGGAGAGAGTGCCCTTGGCTGTCTTGCTGATCAGACCTCGGCTGGACAGACAGAAAAACTTTGTAGATAAGGAACAATAAACTCAACTGAAGATCGAAAAGCAAGAGTCCAGACTCCTTCTTCGAAAGCGCGGCCTGTCCAGAACTACCTTTTCCCGTGCTGGGGCAGAGACAAGTGACAGCCGACCCCGGCAGGAGAGCTGGGAATAAATCCCAGGCCTTCTGACTCAATTGCTTTAACTGCTATTGTGCAGGCACCAGAGGTACCACACACACCTCAAGGATTTTCTCAAGTAGCAAGTAGAAGAGGATCGTTGACTAATAAGATTTACATCCATGCACAATATTATAGCCCAAAATACGTTCACCTTGTAACTTACAGAAAAAAATTCTTAAAGCGGATTGTAGAGAAATGCAAAATTGCATAATTTTAAAATGCAGAATTAATAATTTAAAAACCTGTGTGGAAAATATACCCCCCTCTCTTCTGCAAATGCATTGTTTCTCTTCAGTGCTTGACACAAGCAAAAAATCAGTCACAGAATGGTGATTTTCAATGTGCTAAAGTAAGGCAAACAGTGGAAGACAAGAATCTCTCTTATCACTCACCAGATATGATCTACACAGAGTAATGCTCACACTTAAGAGTGCTGACAACAGCTGCCAAGAAGCCAATATTAATAGCATGCAATCACTACTCTGATTAGATAGTTGAGGCAATTAGAGTCTGGTGGAAACACATAGAAAGGTACAAAGTTCCTAGACAACCAAAATATCTGGGGGAAAAAATAAAGTTGGTCATTTCCTCAATCATTCGTTACAGGAAAAAGATGACAATTGCCAATTTTCTTGAAGAGTTTGTGTGGGGAGAACACTCAGCTAAAGTTCAAACTAAAAAAGAAACTTGGTATGGGATATTAGGGATACACAGATATATTGTTACACTGATAGCACTGGAACAGGTTAACCTTGCCTGAATCTTTCTAGATTTACAATGGTATTAAAACAAAAAAAGATTAAATTAGTATCTAGTAAATAATATAATAATAATTTTTGGAGGTGCTCGTTTTGATTTGCAAGTGAAGAACAAAGTGATACATTACAGGACTTCCTTTTTAAACTACTTCTCATTCAGATCTTATCTTCCATAGTTGATATCTCTGAAGTTAGTTACACATGTATTAAGAAACCCCAAACTGTTCCCTCTCCACCTTTTGTAAACAGATATTGCTCTCTTACTGAAAACAGATAATGTATGTATGATTATTATTAGGAATTATGTTTATTATTGGCAACTACCAATGGGAATGGGAAATTCATTTAGACAAGTCAAATCAAAAGCTTGTCTGTGTGTAGTACACTAGAGTTTAATTGTAAATAGGCTTATTGCTCTCTCTAAACTTCAACTCCAGTTTTTAATGATCTTTCTGAAAACATAAGTTAGAGCTTCAAAGCCTCCTTACAGACTAATCTCTGTGACAACCATTATAATCAGGCATCACAATTTGAAACTCCTTTATTGCAATCCAAGCTGCTGACCATACAAGTCATCTGCAGTGACCCAGTTTGCCACTTCTGTGGTTTAGAAGCCATATGGGATCTGCCTGCCCAAAATTTCATCTGCTTCTCTCCTTACAAGTACTCTCTTGTAAGAGGAAAAAAATGCCTCATTGTGCAAATAAAGGAAACATTCATTTTCTACAGACATGACAGAGGAAAGGCACTATCAATGCCAAGTGTATAAGGGAGAAATATCCACTCTCTTCCCAGCCAAAAAGTTGTGCATGGACAAGACATGTGGCTGTGTGTATATCATCTGGCCCCCCTCGTGTCCACGTGCCACAGGCAGCTGCTGCAGATTCACTGACCAAGAAGCCACACTCTCACATCATGTATCAGAAAACAGACAGCTGGGGAAGATGATGTTCAATTTTTTTTAATCTTAAAGCCCACATCCCTAAAGCACAGGCATCACAGGTAACTAAAACGTCAGAACACAGGGCAAAGAAGAGCTGGTTTGCACCTGCTGAGCATTGGCAGTGTTAAAAAAACACAGTATTGCCCTGACCCTCTGGGTCCTCCAGAAATATTGTCTTCCTGTTCTACTTAATTTTATCCATCCTGTCTTCTTTTCTACTAACCTATGTACAAGGTTTGAAAACAAACAAAACAAAACAAAAAACCAACAATACAAAGAAGCCACAATCTGCAGTTAAGTTCATTTCTTGTAATATGAGGCCAGAAATGGTTTTCTCAACCTTGAATCAAAGGTATTAAATTCAACCCTTTGCCATAAGATAAAATAACAACCTTAAAGTGTCTTTGACAAAATGCTTTGTGAAAAAGCAGCAAGTTTTACTTGGAAAGATCTGACATACTTCTGGAGTTTTGGACCCTGCTAAAGTGAGGGTAGAATACAGGAAAAATGCACAGGACATACAACAACTTGATGGCGTAAGCAACACAAGATTGATGCTGAAGAGGAGACTGATTTACAGCAGAACACTGTGCAGAGGACAACAAGAGTACGTGATATGCTCTATCTTTTGGCTTTGGGGGAAAAAAATCAAGCATTTTCCCCATAACTGATGTATTAATGAAATTCATAACATAAAATGACTATTAAATAATTGTCATAGAGTATTTTCCAAGCATTTGGCTTTGCTTTACTATTGAGGTTTAGAGAGCTCTGCTAAAAACTACAGGCCATATAATGCATAGAATACATATTACAGCTGGGTTCCAGAATTTTTTCACATGCAAAATACCCAGTGAACATAGTGTGTGCTCTGTAAGCAATTTAGTATTAAAGACTGGCACCACAAAATAATAATAAAGGAGCTACTTTGTGAAAGTACAACATGTTTACTGGCACAGGGAAAGAAAAAAATCAACAATAGCTTGAAAAGGGTGAAGTGAATTAGAAAAGCAAATGCAAATAAAGCCTAGTCCCATCTGCTACAGAAAGGCTCCTTTTCTTATCAGATCATCTCCCTTCAGGTCAGAAATACTATTGTACTTCTCATGGCTTCTTCAAATTGATTTTGGAATTAGAATCTGTATTTACAACTTGTTTGAAATAAGCCCCAGGTTGCATCAGTTGAAGCTTCTTATACACACATTTCCCTGACCTCTGCTCACACCTGACAATCAGGACTCCAGTTTGCCTTTGATTTCATAGCTTCTCTTCTGCCCTAATAATCCTCCCCCGCAAAAAAAAAACTTTGGGGAATGGAAAAAGGCAGCAGGGTACATGGATGGGATCAAATAATGCACATAAAGTCCACGTGAAGTCACGCAGTGAGATCCTAAAAGGGCCAAGGCAGAAGGTAGCATGGCTTCAATTGGAATTCTTTTGATGGCAGACCTCACTGGATAGCCTGGTTTTAATTAGCAAGCAGCAGCTTCCTGCTGGCTCCAAGACTTCACACAGCAGGCATGGCTGGCCTGCATAAATCAAACTGCCCAACCAAACCTGGCATGGGAAATCAGGCTGCCCAGCCAAATTTGACACAGGAAGTCACGAAACAGGAAAGACCCCAGTCCTACCTGTGAGTCAGGGACAGGGGCAGCTGGGCCAGTGCCCTACTCAAAATGCAAAGGCAGGCACCTCTGACTCTGCTGCAGTGCTTCCATGCTGGTTGTTGTAGCATTATGATTAATGCAGCAGCAGTCAATCCAAGAGGGATAAAAGAAACAAAGATTATAGCTACCAACCAAAAGGAATCAGTCTGGCAGCACTGCCCTAAAAGGAGCACTGAAAATCATGTAACACAGTTGAAAAATGACAACAAATAAAATGGAGCTTGGCAATTCTTTCCAACCTGCCAGCTGCAGCTTTTAGTTTAAACTCCAAGCAAACATCCTTTTAACTTGGAGACACACCTAACTGTTGCATGAGCTGCCTATCAGTGAATAATTAAATTGAATATTAACTCAACAATTACCTTAACCTGCTGTCTGATCTTGCAGCCTACATTACACCTTGTTAAGAGGATGCAAAATTGGCCCCACACTGCTACTCTGCATTCTTGAGAACTGGCAGCCCTGAAAACCTGTACCAACTAATTACCCAGATTATTTATGGTACAGTACATGTCAGAAGGGAATTACCACCATGAGAGAATTATTAACTCTTCTTTAACCATGTGCTGCAGCTTTTCTGTTCACTTCTGTATCATTCTAATTGGATGCAGCTCTTACTGAGAGCTTGGCTGTCCACACCCAGCCTGAAGTGGTTACAGAAAGTGACACATCCTGATTTTCACTGAACCTCTAGCCCCACAGTCAATACCCAGGTGTGGTGTCAAGCAGCCAAGACTACTGTCAAAATTGTTTATCCTTTGTAGAAAACTAGAATAAGAAAAGAGGTTGAAGTAAACAATTTAGACACTAAAAAGGATGTAGGGGAAACATGGGGAGGAAGTAACAGGGACTAGGTCTAAGCAACCTCTGTATTACCAACATTTTCAAGGGAAGCCCACAGAAACTGCTCTTCCTCCATGGTATCTCAGTTCTGCCTCTGCCAGGAAAATAAGGTGCTTATGAAAGTCAAGAGGAGCGTTCTACAAAGTAACTGCAAGTATGGGGATGTTCTTTACCCATTAGCAGAAGCCTCTCAGATTGTCCAAGGACGCTGACTACTCTGCAAGCTACAGCAGAGCTAAGAGAGACAGACCTTTTAGAAATCAAATTTACCCTAATCCTTTCTAGTTTTACTACTTATTTTTCCTCCAACTCTGCATGCAGCTTAGATAAAAAGGGGAAGAAGGCAGATGAATATTAGGATGAGAAGCATAATTAAAACATGCATATGCAGTGATCTTTAGCAGGATTACAGAGTGCAGGATGAGACCACGTCATTGGAAAATACAAGCACAGGCTTAAGCCTCCCTAAATGGGAAGGGAGGCTCAGCTTCCAGGTGGCCCTGTAGCACCACTGACAGTGCTGCAATAGGAGGTTTTCAACACAAAGGCAGTTTTCTAACAGTTTTTAGACACATTAGAGTTGCCTATTTTTCACAGCACTCAGGTTTGATCAAATGTCATCCCATTTCCCACTGGCCTCATGACAAAGCAGCATTCACTGTGTTTAGCCATGTTCAAAACTCCAAGCATTCTCTTACAATGTAAAAGGAATGAAAACAGATTACCAAGAAGAGCACACTGAAGAAATGCTCTACAGTACTTACGCTTCCAGCCCAAAGCTCAGTGGATTCTCCTATTAGTTTATAATACACATACACTGCTTCTCCCTTCTTAAAATTTACAAAGCGACAGTCTGGACCTTTAAAATCCTGCATGGCCTTCCCTCGGCACATTAACACTGTCCAAAGAAAACAAAGAGAAGAGTATGACTTTTAAAATAATTTACATGAAAAGTGTATTTGCCAACTGGCAGTAAACAGGACCTTGCATGCTCCACTTTGCTATTTTCTAGATTGGGTCAAGAGATAAAGTAAATTGAAAGTCCAACTAAGAAATCAATAAATTAATAAAAATATAACTAAATTGAAAGTATAACTAAGAATTTTTTAGCTATAATTAACACAAACAAGCCAAGTTATAACTAAAATTTTTTAAAAGGCAAGTTATAGCTAAAAAAGTAAAGAAGCATGCTAGTAAAGACAAGTGTTTGACAAAGCACTGGAGAACTACACTTCAGGGGTAAGCTATGAAGCTAATTATTAATGTTAAATCAGAAAGATGACATCTGTGTCCTAGCAAACCGGTCCTGGAATTATCCCAGAGAACATCCACGGGTTTATCACGAGAGGGCTCTGCAGTGGAGGGAGAAAACGAAACACGGAGCTGCGGGGATGGGAAAACTTGGCCGAGTAGAGGGACGGGGCACGTGAGCGTCGCGTTCCCGTTTCCCCGATCCTCCCCAATTTCTGCGCACGAGCCGGCGGAAGGAGGGGGCTTAGGGAAGAGCCTCCGGCAGGCATCTTCGCCCACAACTCCATGGCCGGGGCCGTGCCCGCTGCCCCCACTCACTGCTGCACTCGAGGTCGGCGCAGCGCTTGCGCTCGGCGAAGCGGCGGCCCAGGTCGGGCGCGGCGGCGGCGGCACAGCGCGAGCCCGGAGGCAGCGGCAGCAGCAGCAGCAGCTGCAGCAGCATTAGGGCGAGCAGCAGCCGGGGCTCCGGCGGCGCAGCTGCGGCCATGTCGGCGAGCGCCGCGGAGGGAGGCAGCCGGGCCGGGAAGGAGGGAGCAGACACGTCAGCAGCGCCGGCGGGAGGGCGATGTGGCGGGGGAGGGACAAGCCCGGCCCCGCCGCCGCCAAGGAAGGAGGGCAACGCACGAACTCTCCTTCACGCCCTGCCGGCGGCAGGATCCCGAGGAGGCAGCGCCCCTGGCCGCTGCACCGAGCAGGAGGCCGGCTACTTTTCCTGCTTCGCAGGCCAGAAAAGAAGGAAGGTCCTGCCCCTTATTTGTGCGGGTTTTTCCAGGTGAGGATCGCTGGAGTAACGAGAACTTACAGAAAGGTTGTAGCTGCCTCCCTGTAAGGACACGACAGATGCGAACAAGCACTTGGCTGCTCTCCCTCCTGCTCCGTCGAGCAGTTCTTATCTCTGCTGGGGAGGAGCAACCGCCACTTTCCCGTTGACCTCCGAGAGTTTGAGGTTACACCTGCGGTGTAGCAGGCGGAGGAGCTCATTCAGCCGTGACCCAGCACTGGGGAAAGTGCTGGGTTTTACAGCGAGTAGCCGAAAGCGCAGGATTCCCCAACAGGCCTATCATTGTCCTTTTGTAGCTGCAGCTTCCACTTGCTGGTACATTTTAAGTGTTGAGTGTTTGCAAGCCAAAATATGTGCTGCTCACAAGTGTGCCTGCACTTACCATTGCCTTCACGTTCATCACCTTAACATTGCCTTAGAGATCTAAAATGGCAAAATGACAGCAGAAGTTACAATGCAGATGAACAAAACTTCTCTTATTCAGACCCATGTTATTTGTTCAGCACAGTAGCCTGAGTAGACAGAGAATAAAAGATGCAGGTAAGAAAGGACAGATGACATAAGAGAATCCTCTTGCTGGTAAATCAAATTACTACATTTTTTGTATTTTTTTCTATTTTCCAGAGCAAATTCTGAAGCTGCTCCCAAAATGAATAGGCACTCACACAACTGATAGTCAAGGTGAATAATTAATTTTTTTGGTGCTTGTCAAAGCAGCTGAGGGTTTTTTCCAAGCACTTTTAAAGAGCCCTTTTAAATGCTACATCTCAAGACTTAGCAATCACTGTTGCTAATTGCATGTGTTCCTCTTGCATCTTCATGCCTATTGATTTTCGCTCCAGACTCATTTCCACAGTCTCATTCTACAAGGCCTTAGATCCAGGCTTAGTTACTGCTGTGTAATCTCTGAAAAATACATGTTTCATTTTTCAGCCCCCACCTAGAGCAGTTTAATATTTTAATCACATTATGAAAAAGTGTCAAGGTAGAAACAGGTGTTGGTACCTCCTTGCCCAGCATCCTACGGACATCTTGGCATTTCTTATGGTCCTGTGTATCCCCAGGACCCACACACTACAGGAATGCAATGATTCATTCACCCAGTGCTCATGTGTTTTCTCCAGGCCTAGCGCAGTATAGCGGCTGTAGCTCTCCTGCAATTGTGTTGACATTCTTGTTTCACATCTTAGAGAATGAGGTGATACCTATTTGTCATCACTGATGTTGGCTGATTAAAAGCTCTAAGAAAGCCTAACTCAGAAAAGAAGTTTTGAAATCTACAAGTTTGTCACAACTTACAATATGGAAATAAATTCAATCAAGACACATTTTAGGATAATTGTATGAGTGAAAGATAAACATTCTTTCCTCAACTTTAACATTTCCTCTTGTGTAATGCCCACAGAATTAGGTCCAATTTCTTGTGAAGAAAGAGCTGTTTGGTCATTTTCCATCAATACAATTTATCAAGCTTATCTTTATAAAAGACCAAGATAAAAGGTAATAAAAGGTGTCTGTGGTTGTAAAAACAAGAGCAAGAAAGGGAAATGTGAAGACAAACAAAATCACATACTTCTTGTATAAGTCACTGCCTTTATTGTACAATAATGAGCAGCTTGCAGTTGATACGTATACACAAGTTTACCACTGCAACTGTCAAGTATTTCCTACAATTTCAAGTATTTCAGGGTAATAAGGTAACCACTTATTAACATACCTAGCTTTCCTCAATGTGTGAAAGAAAAGAAAAATACTTCACTTAGTTCAATTAAGATATTTCAGGCAAAATTTCTTTCCAGTTTTCAACCCCAGTCTTGGAAGTATGTATTCAGCTATGAGTGTAGTTCCACTGTATACGAGGTATCTAAAATTCACCTACTCTTACAAAGCAGTTCTCCTATCTCTTCTGCACTAAAATAGCTACTAAAGTAGCGGATACCCATTAACAAGATCATAAACTGGCTAAGTTTACCTGAGGATCAGGAAACATTCACTGTGGCAGTTTCTGGGGTCCCCACTGTTGGGAGGAAATTGATGAATCTGACTCCATGTTTTTAGAAGGCTAATTTATTATTTTATGTTCTATAATATTGTAATAAAGAATGCTATACTAAACTATACTAAAGAAAGCTAGAGAAAGGATACAGACAGAAGGTTACAAAGAATGATAGTGAAAATTTGAGATTCCTTCCAGAGTCTGGACACAGCCTGACCGTGATTGGTCATTAAGTTAAAACAATTCACATGAAACCAATAAAATATGCACCTGTTGGTAAACAATGTCTAAACCACATTCCAAAGCAACAAAACACAGGAAAAGTAAATCGGTTAATTATTGTTTTCATTTTTCTCTGAGGCTTCTCAGCGTCCCAGGAGAATAATCCTGGGCAAAGAGTTTTTTCAGGGAATATAACTGTGACAACTCACTTATGTATGACACAGGAAAATAAAAATAACAAGCCAAAAGTAAGTGTTCTTGCATGCAAATGTGAGAACTTTTACCAAAAATTGAGGGATAAGTTGGATTCTGAAATTAGAATACTGAGCTAACAGAAGATCAGGAGTGTTGTAGGAACTGACATCAAACTTGGGGAACACCAGTGATCAGAGAGGCACTCACACAAGGTACAAATTATAAAGGACAGTCAAATAAAATGGCACTGATAAAGATGTGGTGTTACATAGCAATTTATTGTCAGCAATCAAGTTACTTATCCATTAATAACAACACTTATAAACTGAAATGCTGGCCTTTATTGGAAGAACACAGGATTAAAAATAAATAAAATGCAAAGGGTGACTTCTGTTTTACCCACATTGATTTATTAAATACCATATTAAATTATTATATTAAGGTTTAAGTGTTTAAATGCTGCACACAACTGTTCTGCCTTGCACTATTCCCAACACTGCTTATTGATCACAGCTGAACCAAGACAGTCCATCACAGGAACTTTTAATCTGAGCCAGTTTATTATTTACTCACTCTCCTATGCCAGGGCAGTTCTGAAAAAAAACCCAAACAAAACAAAACAAAAAACAAAACAAAAACAAACCAAAAAACCCACAAACAAACAAAAACCCACCCAAAACAACTCAGTAAGATCTTATGCAGTAAACTGGACTTTGTACACATCAAAACAGTTCAGGGCAAACTCAATTCCAAAGTGGTTTAAAGAAACGAAGTTCCAGCACAGATTTGTATAAACCAGCTGCTGTGGCTAAGGCAGATGGATTCCCAAAATCTGTGCGGGAGCACAGGCAACATCATTGCTCTACAACGCACAGGATTTTGATTCTTAATCTCTTCCTTCTGTAGAACGTAATGAGTTACAAAGGAACAGGAAAATAGCAATACAGCTAATGGAAAGAGTAACAGGAGAAGCTCACTAATTTATCATTGGAGTAACCAGGGCATTATCCACGGTTCTAGTCATTCTCTGACTGCTGTACATCTAGAAATAAACACCTCTGCTACACCGCTGCACACACCCAGCTACGCCCCATGCTCCACCTCATCCCTCATGCTTCACCCTTGGCCCGCATCTCTCATTTCCCCATACGCAAGGAGAAGGGAAACGCCACGCAGGCACCGCGCAGCCCCGCCCCTCACGGCGCAGGGGCCGCTCCCGCCCTGCGCTTCCGGGGACGTCGCGCCTGCCAGGAACTCCCGCCCCTGCTGCCTGCGGGGAGGTGCCGGCCTGAGGGCGCGGCCCGGCCCGGCCGCTGCCTACCCGGCCCCTGCTGAGTCCCCGTGTTCGGCTCGGCCGGCACCTCCCGCCCCTGTGAGCTGCAAGGTGAGGTCGGAGCCCGGCTGACCCTGGCGCCATGGACAGCTTCCTGGAAGAGGATGAGGAAGCGCCGGTAGTGGTAGTGAGGGGGAAGAGAAGGAGAAGCCCCGCCTCTCAGGCGGTCTTGCAGCCGCCCCTGCCCCTGCCCTTCCTGCCGCCGCAGCCGGGTAAGGGCGGAGCGCTTGGTATGTTCTCTTTGTGAACTCCTTCGTGCTACCCTGGGAATGGTGGCAGAGTTTCAGCTTCTATCCGCCTAATGTTAGCGCCGGGAAATAGGTTCCAAATAACCGTGGTTATTTGGTGAGCGGGCGGCGTGCCCTTGCAGGCAGCAGGGCCCATGGTATCATTGGGAAGAGCACTGCCAGCAAGTCGAGGGAGGTGATCATTCCGCTCTACTCAGCCCTGGTAAGGCACATCTGGAGTGTTGTGCCCATTTCTGGGCTCCTTGAAACAGGAGAAACATGGAGCTCCTGGAGAGCATCCCACAGAGGGCACCAAGGATGATTCGAGGTCTGGAGCATCTCTTATGAGGAGAGACTGAGGGAGCTGGGCCTCTTTAGTGTGGAGAAGACTGAGAGGGGATTTCATTAATGCATGTAAATATCTCAAAGACAGGTACTAAGGGCATGATGCCAGACTTTTCGGTAGTGCCCAGCAGTAGAACATGGTGCAGTGGCCATAAACTAAAGCACAAGAAGTTTCACCTCAGCATGAAGGAGATCTTTACATTGAGGGTGGCAGAGCACGGGAACAGCTGCCCATGGAGTTTGTGGAGTCTCCCTCTCTGGAGACTTTTTCAGATCCCAGCTGGACACCTTCCTGTGTCACCTTCTCCAGGTGACTCTGCCCTGGCAGCTGGTTGGACAGGATAATCTCCAGAGGTCCCTTCTAACTCTAATGGTTCTGTGATTACCTGACTTAGCCATTGTTTGAGTTATTGCTCTGCCTACAGCATCCAGGTAGGAGGTGTCTTGGTGAGCTTTTCGTGTGCCTTGTAGGTGGCTTTTTACGGATGAGCATTGTTGTGGGGTCATACAGCTGTGAGCTTTAAACACACTTCATGGAAATGAAGTTTCAGTTTCGTGCTGGTTTCAGTATAAATTGAACTACTGTTGATGTAAAAAGGCCACGGGGCCTCTTTGCAGCCTTATACTCAAATGAGAATAATTCTATATGTTTATCTTTGTGGGAATTGTTTAGCCTTTGGTACTGGAACAGTCTTATTTGTTTGTGTGCATGCAAATCTGCAGCATCATGGCATCACAAACTTAGGTGATGACTAATAAGTGAAGAGAGTAGTTCCCAAAATATGACAAAATGTACTGTGAAGTTATCAAAGCACCACGCTCCCTGATTCTAGTAGGGTAATAGTGTGACATAATTGGCTATTCACTGTTTCAAGTGAATGGAAATTTCAAGCACAGATGTGCTGCTTATGGAAAATGTAATTCCATATCACATTTCCAGCTTGTCCCATAGTCTTGCTTCCCTGTTTATCTTCAAAACCACAGAGCTTAAGATGACTCTTTATAGTGTCCATACAAGAAGGATGCTGAAATGGAGAGTATGTGGCTATTGTTTTGGGTTTTTTTGTTGTGGTTTGTTTTTTTTGGTTTTTTTTTTCTTATTTAGTATCTTCCAATGAACACAAGTTAAACTTCAAGAAGAGCAAGGAAACGTGTTTAAGTTACATTCAGGATGCCTTGCTCCAAAAGCAGTGGAAAAGGGCTGCAGAATTCCTGACCTGCTATGTTGAGTCACTAGAGAAGGACTATTCCAGAGAACACATTGGTCCGTCAGAGGTAAGCCCATGTTCCCTGAGTTCTTTTGCAGTTGAAAAAATACTTGAAAAGCAGCATATACTTAATTAGCTAATTACAGGCTTGATTTTTTTTTTTAAATAGATCCTTGACACAACAGAAGAAGACTTGGCTTGCTATAACTTCACTCTATCAGCAGTGTATCTATGAAAAGTCAAAGTAGTCCTCTAAAATGGGAAAGCAGTAACTGTGTTTGGTTCTGGCATGTCATCATTCAGAATCTGTTTGCAAGTTGGTGTCTTATTTATGTTGTTACCAGCTTTTGCAGTAGCTGCAAAACTCCTTGCAGGTGTTGAGATGGAAGCAGGTGGAAGGAAAAGGATCAGAGCTTTTAAATAAATGGAGTACTTGAGTATGGCTAGCTTGCAGACCTTGGAAACAAGTGGATGTAGTTGGGGAGCTATATCAAATTGGAAATAATCTTGGCTATTAAGTTCAAATAGTTGTGTATACTTGGTATCTTAGTGGGGGTCATATCAAAGAGGAACATAACTTTTCAGTGAGACAAGGAGGAACCCTCTGGCATGCAGTTTTCATAAACTCTTCTGGAGTTTTGCATTTATAATGAGCAATTCTGAACCACTGAATGACTCTAAAAGGCCTGCTGGATGAGTAGGTAGGTTAGATTATTAGCAGTAGATAATGCTTTGTAGTATTTTTTATTTGCAGCTCAAATGTACGTTTTTCATGTTCTACAGTAACTATAAGTTTAGTAAGACTGTATGTGATGTCTGTTGCCATTTTTGTACTAAAGTTGGTTTTGATTTTCTTTCTCCCCATTAACAGATGATTTGGAGAATAGGGACTGAAATATTGTGGCATCATTCCCAAAGCAGCATGAAAGAATTCAACTGTTTCATGGAACAGATGAAAACTTTAGGAGTAAAAAGGTACTTGAAGGTGAGTGTACTTAAAGCAGCCCTGATGATTTTTCACATTTATCTGAACACTTACTTGAATATTAACTTCCAGATCTCTTTTGCAATGTACTACTGACATTAGTGTCAAAAAAACTCAAACCCAACATTTGAATTATCAATTGCATGATATTCAATGGTCATTTTATACCTAACCTCATCTCATTTGGTCTGCATGTTTGATCACAGATGTATGTTCTCAATCCTTAGAAGTGCTTAAAAACCCTTTTATCTTTTAATTTGAATTTGAAATGGTCAAATTCATTTTCATGCACGTCCCAATGACATATAAATACAGGCAATTACTTGCCAAGTTTTATTTCCAGTCTTTAATTTGACCACTGTGCTGCTGACTAAACATTTGTACTTAAATTTTGCCTCATTACCCTCTCACTTTTTGAGTAATCTGATTATAAAACTGTATGTTGTGCACACCCATGTTACACAGCTGTGGACTTTTTTAAATGGATTTTTTCTTCTGGTGGCTCATTCAAAGCTATATTGTTGATTTCCTTGGCTGTTGTGCACTTGGGATAGTGCTTCTGTCTTTTATCCTGTTTTTAAAGGTCTTCAAAAGAAGTTCCATACAAGGGTTTTCTGGAGCTAACTGAAGGTTTAGGCTTTTATCTTATGGTGCCAAATCAACATGGTAGCGTGGAAGGACATCCCTCTTTCAGGTGCTCTGAAAAATAAGTAAAGGCAGCCCAGCTGGGTTTCCTCAGGTCATTTTTAGATCTTCTGAAATAGGTACAGCACATGTTAAAGACAAGCAGGTTTTTGAGGTAACACAAATAATTTAAATTCTTCATTACATGTCTTGGCAATATTTTTATACATGTCAGTAAGTCTCCTCTTTCTCTGCGCATATGTGTAGAACTTTGCTGTATTGCTGAAAATCTCTGCATTTGAGTGTGGAACCCTGTGTTTTGGACTGTTTGGGTTGCAGGTCTGCTTGGAGCATGTCTTCCATCTCCTCTGTAATGGACAAATAGATGAAGCCTATCAGAACCTGTCCCTGGCAGAAAGCTGGAGGTTTGGAGAGCAAACAGCTATTCAGGATAAGGAAATGAAGCTGATTCAGGCTTACAGGGGACTCTTAGACTACTGTAGCTGGTCTAAGCAGAAGAAAATCCTGTTAGAGCATGGTAAGTGTTTCTTGGATTGAGCTGTAGCTTCAACTTGCTCATGCAGGTGCCGTGGTTTGCAATGACACCTTTTCCTTTACCATACTTCAGTGTGTAATGTGTGGCTGGTACAGAATTCTGTATTAGCAATTATAGTAGTGCCAAAATAGCACTTTCTGAAGTGCCCTGAAATGCTGTTCTGAAACTGTTTCTCCCCATGTCCAGCCAGCATCACCTTAAATAATCATCAAAGGAATGCATTCCCTTAAAGCAGTGGTTTAATAGGTGTGCAAGTGCTTGATTGCTGCTGGAATATTGAGTGATAGCAAAGCCCTCAACACTTGTGTTTGAATTTCGGTTTCCTTAAAGATGTGGAAGTTGCTACATGTGTCACATCTGGTCCTATATATATCTACTGGCAGTGTTTTATTACTTGCACTAGATCTCATTCTCTGGAAACCAGATGTTGAATTTGGCTTATGGACCTTGCGCTGGTAGCATCTTCTCTTGACATCCTACTCATTGTGCTCCATAAGTTGAAATTGATTATAAATTTGAATGAGGAACAGTGAAAATTTCTTGTTTCAGTACTGAGGAGTCTTTTCTTAAAAGCTCTCTGACTGGAGTCCTTGCTTAGCAAAATGTGATCATCCCTAAGATGCAGCACTTCAAGATCCCTGTGCTTGGCAGAGTTAATAAATTTGTGACCTTCCTTTGTGTTTTGGTAGGTGAGGATGGATTTGCAGAATTAACTATTGAGCAGGAAATGCACGGTTACTTCCGGAAGGCAGCAGTGAACTTGAAGGAAATTATTAAAATACCTGGAGTCTGGGATGTCTTTGTGAAATGCTATGTGGATGTAAGGGCATGTATTACAGATGGCTTTCTTTTATGTTTCCTTGTCTAATTTTCATAAAGATACCCATATGCAGATTATTATCGGTGTGTGTGAGTGAAAACAAAGTATTTCAAAAGCAACACATTTGTATGTGCATGTCATGGGCTTTGATGTAGAGCACAGTGTACTCCTGGTAGAGCTGCAGAGCCTGAGCACAGTACAAAAAGAACTTTTATCTGTTCATTGTCAAGAAAAAGAAATAGACAAACATATTTACATATTTTGTTTTTGTGGGACTGCAAAAATTGGAACATAGCTGCTTTAGTTCAAATTCCTGAAAACACTTTGATTTTTGGCAGGGCAGTGTTTTCTCTGGATACATGAAATGTTAGAGATGCCAAATATGCAGCCCTCTGTGTTTTGGTTTGGCTTTTTTAAATATCTGCTTAGAATTTGTAATTAAGAATTAGTAATTTTAATGCGATCTTTTACTTCTTGTGGACACTGATAAATTCTGACTTCTCTAAACGTGTGTCTCAGTTTGGAAAGACAGAAGTCTGCTAAGGAAGGCAAGATCCTCCCCTGAAATGGAAATGTAAACTCCCTCTCTCTGAATTGTTATAAATTTGAAATTAAGGGGGGTTCTCAAGCAAAGATACGGGAGCAGGAATAACAGTTCCTTATTAGGGAAGAAAATAAAATAAACAATGCAGTAAATCAAAACAACACTGACAGAGTCAGAATACAACCTGACACCCTGTGGGTCAGGGTGTTGGTAGTAGTCCAATTGGAATTGTGACTGCAGTTCTCCTGGACTAGCAGATGTGGTTGTGTTGGAGCAGTGATCCTGTAGAAGGGTATAGTCTTCTTCTGAAGATCTAGTGGAAGAGGCAGCTGTTCCTCTGGGAATCCAGTGGAAAGGCTGTTCTGCTGTTGCAGAATCTCAGATTATATCTAGTTAGGAATGCTTGGCTCCTCCCTCTGGGTGGAGCATCTCACAATGGGATGCTGTAATTTTATCAGCCATGCAGTGACATTCAATGGCCCATTAACAGATGATATCTCTCTGGAGGGAGGATGGGTTGTGGAAGAGATAAGGAAAACTGCCTAATTAACAGAAGATAACTGCCCTACCTCTAACAGATGGCAAATAGAATACACATTGCTTGGCAATCTAGGACAGCACATCTTAAGAATTTTCCTTGGTGCTGGCATATGCCAAGTTCTGTCTCTAGAGATAGGGCAGGTGCCTTCAGCATCTCTTTCCAGTGAGCAAGGGATGATAATCCTTTGACAATTAAGTAGGTATTAAGGCATTTTCTCCCTGAGTAGCTTCTGTGTGTGAATTCTTGTCTCTCTGTACTGAGAGCAGCCAGTAAAATTAAGATGGGCAAGCATCTAATTATCAAATATACATTATCTAATACACTGCACTCTTATATACAGACTGTGCTGCTGGATGGATCTGTGGCAGTCCAGAATTAGTTGTAAGAGTTTGGTTGCCTGTATCTGACAAACTAATGACAGACTTAACTTCCAGTTGCTGGAGTTCTATGGAGACCACAATGAGGCCCGCCAAGTGTTAAATGAATATGCCTACAACTCAAAGTTCCCTGCTAACCCCAATGCCCATGTCTACCTCTATCACTTCCTCAAGAGGCAGGGTGAATCAAAGAAATCCCTCATATCTGCACTGAAGGTAGGTATCCCTTAGGAGATACAGTCTGTGTCAGTCACGGGGTGGTCTGACAGCTTGCTTGAGTTCTGTAACATTATTTATCCTATTGTATTCTGTGTGGGAAATAGTGGGTTACAGGGAAGTTAGTGGGAGGGAACAGAGTCCTTTACTGTCCTTGAATTCCAGTTCTTGTTTTGCCTTTAACTAGTACACCATATCACTTAAAGGCAGTAAGCAAGCTCAGAGAACATGTCCATGTGGTTCCAGAAGTCTGTATCAGCAGACTTGTGCATATCATGCATTGATTTCTTTTACAGGTTTGATCTTTACAATATTGTACAAATTATTAAATACCTTCTCTTTAACGTATTGATCCTGTCTAGCAATTAATTTCTTTGCTTGTTTTCAATGCGCTGTGCATTAAAGCTAAAAGTTAATATCTGCTGGTTGTTGGCAGACAAGACCTTGTTGGGTTAAGCTTTTACATTCCTGCTTTCCTTGCCCTTGGTATTCCTTGCAAACCATGCTCTGCCACTTGATGGCACTAATGTGCTTTTGTTAGTGCAAGTGTTGTTTAAAAACAGGTTTGTAAGGCTGTTGTGTTTGTTTTAGACTTTGATACTGTAGCAGATTTGCATGAAATTCTCCTCTGCATTTTAGCAGTGGCTTTAGACATGAGTCTCTTAAAAAACAGAGATAAATCATAGAAATTGTTTGATAAGTCCAGAAACAGATCCAATGCACAGAGCAGTAGACAGGGGAGCTAGAACTGTCCTAAGGAGAAAGTTACATTGCCTTCAAAAAAGGGGACACTGGATATGGATTTGGGCTGCTCCTTCAGAATGTTGTATTTGCCGCATGCAGTGTTTGTCAGCAGCCATCAAGGTATTTCATCTGTGGTGTCACAGAGCAGTGTCACAAATGTGCAAAATGGACCTAGAGATCCATTCTTTGTAACTAAGTTATAAAGATTGCTAAATTTTCTGAACTAAAAGCACCTGAAGCTCTGAAACCTGTGCTTTTCTTGGTCAGATAGAAGTCTTCAAAAGTTTTCACATTAAAATAACCTATCTGGGCTTTGTCTTTTTATTTTTCAGATCTTGCATGATATTGTTCCTTCTCATGAACTAATGATAGATTTTAATACCATGCTTCAAAAATCAAGTAAGTCTTTACCTTTGTTCATTTCATTTATGCTAATTTCAGAAAACTATTCCGGATTATCCTACCGCCTTCTTTCTGCTTTTGAAAGTAGTTTTGTTTTTTAAGAAATAATTCCAAAAACCTAACTCAAATGCCAACTTTTCAATCACCATAACCTCTTAGATGGATGTATGAGCAGTCACTTAGAAATTTGTGTAAACAAATGCCTTTTTTATTTTAAAGCAAGCAGTTGTAATGCACAGGCAGGATCTCAAAAACAACTTAATTTTTTTTAGGCACCCTACTCTGAATTCCAAGGTCTTCATTCGATTTTTGGGATCTTTGTTTTATTTTTTCTTTCCTTTCTTGGAATGTATCTATTCTTTAGTTCATTGTTAATGATCAAACAACAAAAATTTCCTTCTCTTTAAGGGAGCATTATCTTCAAGCTGGTAGAAAAGTCTTCTGATCTGAAGACTATTTTTTTTCCATGCTGATCAATTGTATTCCAAGCTGTCTGTCTTCTTGTGGCTTGGTATGTCCCAGCAGGTCAACAGATTGGTGAAATGTACATGAATAAAGATTGTTCTCTCTTCTGATATGATGAGGGTTAATGGCTTCAAACTGACAGGGAGAGGTTTAGAAGAGATTTTGGGAATAAATTCTTGATTGTCAGGGTGGTGAGGCACTGGCACAAGTTGCCCAGGGCAGCTGTGGATGCCCCATCCACAGTGTTGAAGGAAGTGTTCAAGGCCAGGATGGCTGGAGCATCTCTAGCAGAAGGTGTCCCTGCCCATGGCAGGGGGTTGTAACGTGATGATTTTTAAGGTCTTCTCCAACCCAAACCATGATTCTTCTTTCATAACTAATGAGAACAACTTGGAGATTTTAAAGAAATTTATACCAATAAACATAACTTATGTTTAAAGTAGCAGAATTATTGGGGGGGGGGGGGGGGGGGGGGGGCAGAGTGAAGAACTGTATTTCACTTGTGCATTACTAATGAGTTCATCCTGATCTGTGTAATTCATTAATCAGCCTCATATTTTTCCAGAGAAAAGAAAAAAACATCAACTGGGCCTAGAAGTTATTTTTGCAGCCTTGGATTATGCTGGCTGGAAAGAAAATGCAAAAGCATGGAGCTGTTTGGCAAGACAGGTGAAACAAATTGTAATGTAAGTAGCTCTGATGCAGTGTGTTGAAACAAATGTGTCAAGTCTCCACCTTTGGACAGTGGATCTCTGTGCTCTATATTTGCCTTCATTTTTGCCTTTCATACACAACTTCAGAATATCTTGAAATATACTGGGCATTTTGGTCACTGTACGGGAATGTCACTTCCCTGTTGTAGATAGCTTTATAGAATCCTAGAATAGTTTGGGTAGAAAGGGATCTGAAAGATCGCTTTGTTCTAGCCCCTCTGCCATGGGCAGGGGCACCTCCCACTAGAGCAGTGTAGTGGGCTGACCATGGCTGGATGCCAGACACCCACCAAAGGTGCTCTATGCCTGCACTCTGCAACTGGATGTGGAGAGAAAACATACTTGCTCATGGGTTGTGAGAAGGACAGGGAGAGACCACTCACCAAATACTGTACTGGGCAAAACAGACACAGGGCCTCACCATCAGAGTGAAAATTTTCTTCCTAATATCTAATCTAAACCTGTTGTTTGTGAGTTTAAAGCCATTCCTGACCCAGGGCCTCACCATCAGTGAATAATTTTCTTGGGGTTTTCTCTGGTTGAGATGATCCCAAGGTGTGTTAAAATGTCTTTTTTCCCCAACCCAGCTGTCAAAGAATAGATCAGGAGTCTTTGGCTGTCGTTCTCGAGGTCGTTTATTATTTCTTATCTAAAACATTTTCTGTCTGGCCTGCCAAGGTCTGTTCTGCAGGTCGGTCCGAGGAACACTCCCCACCCACGGGGCTGGTGGTGTCTTTTATACTACAAACCACGTATTTGATATTTACAGTTTATTTTCCAATACCTATCACCTATGTTAGACAGTGACTTTCTACTCTGCACCAATCCCAAAATGCCACCATCAGCAAGAAGATGGAGGCTAGGAAGAAGAAGAAAGGACAGGACAACGCCCAAATCCCTCCATCCTGTCCCCCTAGACTCCTATAATAAAATTCTTCAAAATGTCACCTTTCGCCCTGTGACAACTACTGTTATGCTACTT
This sequence comes from Passer montanus, assembly GCF_014805655.1. NCBI lineage: Eukaryota > Metazoa > Chordata > Aves > Passeriformes > Passeridae > Passer > Passer montanus. Next base: position 367,725 of record NW_024365937.1, read on the forward strand.
AAACTTTTGTGACTTGTAATTCTTCATATGAAGTTGGTAATTTGCTCCATGGGTTGAGATCGAATTCCCAAGTGTCTTTGGCTTTCTGACAGGGTCTCTGACGCCCCTGCCAGGGCTTTGAGCCATCCAGAGGGATGTCCTGGGTTCTGACATAATTTCTTCCTAATATTTAATCTAAACCTGTCCTTTTCCAGTTTAAAGCTGTTCCTCCTTGTCCTGTCTCTACCTTCCCTTGCAAAAACTCCCTCTTCGTGTTTCTTGCAGGTTCCCTTGAGGGGCTGGAAGGAGTTTGTGTTGCTGAAATGCTTGGTTTAAGGGCGTTATTGCCTAACAGTAATAACTGTTTGGGATGAATTAGTCTTTGAGTATGCCTGGAGTAACACAAACCTTTCCTAAGGACAAACCAACCCCTTCATACTACTCATTTGTTGACAAACCTGGAGAAACTTCCATATTACTATTGACAGACTGGCACAAAAGTGAAATGCTTGCTTCATTTCACACCATAATCTGTGCTATTGCCAAGACTTAATAAGACTGCTAGAGTTCACTTCCAGCCTCACAAGTGTTGCTAGGGATTAAAAAAGAATTGCTAATTTTATATAAAAATGCTTTTATTAGTGTTTTAGGTTTGGTATAAAGTCAGTGTGTGTTTCTGTTTCTCTGGGGGTGCCTCCCAGTGAGCCCCGGCCAGCCCCGGGTCGGCAGCGGCGACAGCGGTGGGGGGGGGGGGGCCCCCCTCTGGTGC